>NC_050613.1:28165432-28467204 GCF_014743375.2 Drosophila subpulchrella | reverse complement strand
GACGGCAGACGGTACGTACCACCAACAGCGCGAGAAATATTTCGAATAATTTGTATGTTTCACCCGTGGCTGGACCTGAACTCAAAAACGCGAAAAAGACAGACCAGAATTCCTATTTTCTGGATTTCGCAGCTTTTGGCGGTTGGTCTCACCAGGGTTTTTTTCTCTAGACTTCGCAGCGGATGGTCACACCAGCTAATTTCGAATCTGCTCCGTATGTTAAAATTAACATTGCTGTTAATGGACCTGCGCTATCAAAATGGTATACCGATATTTTGAATAAAAATATATATTTATATCGCGATATTTTAAGTCTTTTTAAAATCACTAATAAAAGGAATTTTGGTACTGGAAGCATGTAAAGTTAAAATCAACATCGACACAAGACACAAGGGCGGATGCGATTATCGAAAAGTCGCATTGCCCTCTGGATAGCAATCCTTTAGAATTCAGAATTCTCATTTATCAAATACAAATTTTCAAAAAATTCCAATGTTTTTGAGTGTGCTACGAAGCCATGCAATTCCTTTGCGTTCCTGCAACATCAACCGAATTGGGATCTTATAAGCAACAGGCGAGCTTAATTAAAAGCATGTCATCCTAAAAATGGATCTCATAATGATATATTATTTTAGTTTTTTGTTCCTTATTTTAAGTGTTCTTAATTTTATTAGATATTTAGCTTTGCAAAGATCCTCAAATTTATTGAATAAACTAATATTTTTGCAAGTGCTAGGAGGGTGTCTCGGCTAAGGCTGAATATTCGGTATATACCGGGAAAATACCAGACACGCTGACGGAATTTCGAGTATGGTTACACACAAACATTTGGAGGGTGTCTCGGCTATGGCTGTACCGTACTTTTGCGCAGATTTAGGTACAATTATTTTTCCAACAGACTGGTCGCACTAACTGCGTTCATGCCGCTTTAATTCGCGATCTTGCGAACACTATCGAACTTTGTGAACTCAGGGCAACAAATTGGGTTAGTGGCCTTCGCCCCGCAACCCGCAGAAGGGAAACTACTTCTGACCCGCCGCCTGGCGACTTAGCGAGCCAAAAGGAGGATCGGGATCAGGCGCACAGTGGGCCCCACAACCCTGGACCCCCATAGTTCTCGATTCGCGCGCCCGCATGAGCGAAGTACTTGCTCTTTCTTTCTTTCTTTCAGCCCAGAATTGCCTTTTCCCGGAGCTCCGAATTGGCTGCAAAATGAGGCAGTCCACGATTGGCGCGGACCGCAGGGGCAACCACCAGGTGGCAGGCCACTAGCTGGCACAGGGGCAGCAGCAACAGGATCCGCAGGAGCAACAAGTCCCTGCACGCAACAAGTTACCACAGACGAGCGACGACAGTCGACCAATCGCCTCCAAGGGCACCCACATCCAATCCCCAAACACATCACATAACCGCGATGAGCCCCTTCGGCACCAAGAAGAACCGCTCCCTCTCCGTGCGGGTGAGCACCTTCGACTCGGAGCTGGAGTTCAAACTGGAGCCGCGCGCCTCCGGCCAGGATCTGTTCGATCTGGTGTGCCGCACCATCGGGCTGCGCGAGTCCTGGTACTTTGGGCTGCAGTACGTCGACACGCGCAGCAATGTCTCCTGGCTGAAGATGGAGAAGCGGGTGCGGGACCAGCGCGTCGAGCTGCACGCCAGCAACAATGTGTACGTCTTCAGCTTCTATGCCAAATTCTTTCCCGAGAACGTCAGCGAGGAGCTAATCCAGGAGATCACGCAGCACCTGTTCTTCCTGCAGGTCAAGCAGAGCATCCTCTCCATGGACATCTACTGCCGGCCGGAGGCGTCTGTCCTCTTGGCCTCCTACGCGGTGCACGTTCAGTATGGCCCCTACGACTACGAGACCTACAAGGACGGCATGCTGGCCGGCGGCGAGCTCCTGCCCAAAGGAGTGACCGACCAGTACCAGATGACGCCCGAGATGTGGGAGGAGCGCATCAAGACCTGGTGGGTAGACACACACACACACACACAGCTTAAAGCTACTGGCTGAATCTCTGCTTTTCCCAAACCCAGGTACATGGACCACGAGCCCATGACGCGCGACGAGGTGGAGATGGAGTACCTGAAGATCGCACAGGACCTGGACATGTACGGAGTGAACTACTTTCCTATTACAGTGAGTAGTCTTGGCTCCCGGTTTCCTCAAGCAAGTCTAACCCAATCCCCACCAGAATAAGAACAAAACCAAATTGTGGCTGGGCGTCACCTCCGTGGGCCTGAACATCTACGACGAGCGCGACAAGCTAACGCCAAAGACCACGTTCCAGTGGAACGAGATACGGCACGTCAGCTTCGACGACAAGAAGTTCACCATTCGCCTGGTGGATGCCAAGGTCTCGAATTTCATCTTCTACTCGCAGGACTTGCACATCAACAAGATGGTATTGGAAATCATTTCTAATTTGAATCGATTTTATATTAATTTCATCCGTGCCCTGCAGATTCTCGACCTGTGTAAGGGCAACCACGATCTTTACATGCGGAGACGCAAGCCAGACACCATGGAGATCCAGCAGATGAAGGCCCAGGCCAAGGAGGAGAAGCAGCGCCGCCAGATCGAGCGCAAGAAGTTCATCAGGGAGAAGAAGCTGCGCGAGAAGGCGGAACACGAGCGCTACGAGCTGGAGAAGAGCATGGAGCACCTGCAGAACGAGATGCGCATGGCCAGCGACGCGCTGGTAATCCTGATGCCACAAATCCTCCTTATTCCTATAATCCTGTATGTGTCTCCTGCATTTCAGCGCCGCTCCGAGGAGACCAAGGAGCTGTACTTCGAGAAGAGTCGCGTCAACGAGGAGCAGATGCAGCTCACCGAATGCAAGGCGAACCACTTCAAGACGGAAATGGACCGCCTGCGAGAGCGGCAGATGAAGATCGAGCGGGAGAAACACGAGCTGGAGAAGAAGATCCGTGATGCCGACTTCTATGTCCACCAGCTGACGGTGGAGAACGACAAGCGGGAGGCCGAGACGGAGAAGCTGCGCAAGGAGCTGATCTGCGCCAAAATGGCGGAGCGTGAGGCCACCGCCCGGCTGCTCAACTTCCTCAACAGCGGGCGCAAGTCCTCCACGGACAGCCTGCTGACCGCCTCCAGTGTCTCGCATGCTGCCAACACGGCGTCCAGCATGGCGGCCATTAGCACGCCCTCACTGACCACCAGCAACTCGACCAACGACATCGAGACAGCCGGCGGCGCCGAGCTGACCACCCACTCGTCACACTATCTGGCCCAGGGGGACAACTCCAGCGGCATCTCCGACGACTTTGAGCCCAAGGAGTTCATCCTCACCGACAACGAGATGGAGCAGATCACCAACGAGATGGAGCGCAACCACCTAGAGTACCTGCGCAACTCCAAGAAGCAGGTGCAGAACCAGCTGCAGACCCTGCGCTCCGAGATCGCGCCGCACAAGATCGAGGAGAACCAGAGCAACTTTGACATACTCAGCGAGGCGCAGATCAAGGCCGGCGAGAACAAGTACTCCACGCTCAAGAAGCTCAAGTCCGGTTCCACCAAGGCGCGCGTGGCCTTCTTCGAGGAGCTCTGACCAGCTCCTGAACTCGACTAGCTGTAAGATATCTGCTGTGTGTGCCTGTGCGCGTGTATGATGAGTGCCTTAACTTTAGTTGTATACTGTACTAAATGTTCTTCGATTGTTTACTCAAGCCGCTGCTGTAATAAACCAATTACAAGGCCTGGACCCCACTTGCATGTTGTGTTCAGGTCGAAAGATATTTACCTAAATAACACGAATTTGTGAATTATTGTGGAGGGATGACCCATGTTGGGGTTGAGTTGAATTCATTTAGTGTCTTAATATCATGAGAGTGTATCAGACCAAACTAACTAAACTACTCTTAACTAAAGACAATGTTCTGGTAAACCCTGATTAGTCGTACGTAGGTTTAACATCACATTGAGAAAATTAATTTATTTTTAATAACATTTTAAGTTCAGGGTAACCAGAACCTTGACATGTAAGGGAAAATCTATACATGGAAACTCTAGAAGGTAGAGCTCATAGATATGAAGAGTACGCCGACCCATTTTATTTATAGCTGTCTTTATCTAAACCAGGTTCTGAAACCGAGTTTATTTGAGCCACCCTTAGTTGAGGCAGTCCCTTTTTAGGTATATATTATAGTCGAGATTTCGGAACCATTATATAGCAACCGAACCCACTTATGTTCAACAAGTAAAACGAAATCGGATATAATCTAAAACCAAAGTAGCTTTATTTATGTTTTAAAACGTGATCATTTACATTTAATTACTTAGTTTCACTTCCATCACTAAACAAATAAACGTTCCGATCGCCTTTGCATCGGTCCAGCTCCAGTACCTGACCACCCACCCAATCCTCCTCCGTTGAAGTCGGTTCACCTGCGTACACTTCACTCCGGCGAGCTGCGGTATATGTTTAGTGGTACTTACAGGGTATACATTGAATTCATACTTTATATAGACAGTGAGCGCACGGAAGGAAACGTTTCGAAAGTGTTTGAATTAAGGGGGATGTGATCACCGATCAGAAATGGGGACCGGACCCCACTAGACCCGCCCAAAGTCCCAAAAAACTCGGCTATACGCATACGAATGCTTAGAGTAAATTACAAATTAGTATTGGGGATGACTCTCTCTTTTACTAAGGAATTTTAAATAGTTTTACGTCTTTTGTTAACACCATGGAATATTTTGATATATATATTTATATACCCTATATACACACATAAAATTACAGTAGATATCGTTCAACATGCAAATCGCTTGTGTGCAAATAAAGCCTATAGGCAACGAACTTTTTACACTTTTATTATTTTAAACGGATGGGGGGTTTAAGGTAAATAACGCTTGGAGATTACTCCTTCATTAACGAATCGATAACCATTTTGACTACTTGTATTGCTTGTATACATATTCTAGCATATCAGCATGTAAAGATTTCCCCGCTTACTCCGCGTTATTGCATTTAGCCGATATCTACTGTATGTTGTCCCGTTTTTCACTTTCATTTCCAGAACATTTTCGGATTGCGAGAAAGGGAGGGGAACCGGAACCAATAGCACCCGATTGCTAGGACTTAAACCTCTGATCCTGAAGCACACAACTGGAATTTACACGAGTGTTCATGGCAATCAAGTTACATTATCAATAATGACACAAGAGAGCACAAACCTGTTCAAATTTATTGAAAAACAATCAAGTTCTCGGATAGGTTGAATGCGCAAAAGGGTTCTGTTCGGGTGTGGGGTGTGTTGTGTTGTGTTGTGTGTGTGTCTGTGTCTGGGTGTGCAGGATATATGCCTAACATATGCATATTCAAATCGGGTTTCGTTCAACACATTTCCGCTTTAAGTGTTCTCAGGTGTCTTATAGAGCTTTCGGATCTCTCCAAAACGTTCTCAAAATGTAAATAATTAAAAAAAAATGATATCAACTACGCAAGTGCCGACACTTTGGTATGCGATCTCTATCTATCTCTCTCACCGGCGACGTATCATCTAATATCTGCCGTTCTCTAGGCTCCCATGCTCGTGTGGAATTGGTGTATGTGTGTGTGTTGTGTGTTGTGTTCGATTATGAAGGATTCAAGATATTTCCGGCTTAATGGGAGGAATAAGCGGCAATCAGCAGCGCCGACCGTGGAATTTGTGTGTGGGGTTCCGGGGGTTCTGGGGGCTGGCTTTAGGACAAGGACCCCTTCCCCCTTTCTCGTCATCTTCTCGTTGTGTTCTCATTCGCGTTCTCCAGGGCTATAGTGGTAGATATAGATGTAGTTCGTAGATATATAGACAGGTTGTGTACAGTTTGGAAATGGCTTAACGTTGTTAACTCAGGGACAACTGGTTGAGGGACAGTAGTCGCTCTACTGCCGCATTGATGTCCCCAAAGGTGGCGATCAGAGCTGCGGGGTGCACAAGAGATTTCGATTAGAATGGGGATTGTCAAGCCGCTAGCCACTAGCAACAAACTCACCCTGCAAGTTAGCATCCCGATTGGCGAAGCCCATCGCTGCCAGTTGCTCCAGCTGTGACTGGTAGCGCACCTCCGGCGGCTGTGTACTGTCCGCGTTGTTCGACATCCCGTTGAGCATGCGCATCATGAAGTCGTTGAAGAGCTGCGCGTTGGGACCACCGCCCGGAGCCAGGCTTGGGGCGCCGGTGGCAGGGTTGCCGGCATTGAGGCCGCTGCTAGGGGAAACGTTGTTGGTGGTGGCACCGCCGCCACTTCCATCGCCGCTGGCCGGATCCGTGGCGGAGCTGACTCCCGGCGGTGGCGGTGGAATGCCCAGGGTGCCAACGAGACCGGGGGCCGCGCTGCGCAGCTGCTCCATGCCCTGCTGGATCTGCAGGATGGCGTTCATCGCATCGGGGTTGGTCAGCATGTTCATTACCTCAGGGTTCTGCATCTGGGCCATGAATTGCGGCATCATCTGTCGCACCTGCTCCTGCAGGGCGGGGTTGTTGGACAGGAGCGGGCTGCTGCTCAGCAGGCGCGAGGCCATGTCCGGGTCCTGTGACATGGACTCCATCATGGAACGCGTGTAGGGCGCGTTCAGCAGGTTCTGCATCATGGCCGGATTGTCGGCCATCTGCTGGAGCAGGCTGCGCATGGCCGGCGTGTTGAGGACATTGTTTGGCGGCAGATCTCCCGTCCGGTTGCCAGTGCCGCTGCCGGCTCCAGTGCCATTGGTTCCCGAATTGGCACCGCCGCCGCCCCAGGGATTCGGCAATGGGTTGCGGTTCTCGGTGCCCTGTTGCGGATTGATGCCGGCCCCGCCGTCGACTAGCCCGGCGAAGGGATTGCGGCCAAAAGACTCGGTGGCCGCGTTCATCATCGGCTCCTGGATGTCGCGGTAGATGCGCTGCAGGGCACTATAGCCGCCCGGCACCGACTCCAGATTGGACATGGCCCGGTCGTGCGAACGCATCAGCTCCTGGAGCATCGAAGGATTGCGGGCCAACTCCATGGTCTGGCGCAGCAGGTCCGGATTGTTGAGCATGTGCGAGATCTCCGGGTTGCGCTGCATTAGGTCCTGCATCTGGGGATTCGATGTGATCAGCTGGCGCATCGTATCCGGATTGTTCATCATCTGCTGAACCAGCGGATTGTCCATCAGGGAGCGCAGCATGTCTCCGTTGTTGAGCAGCTCGTTCTGCATGCGCGCCTGCAGGTCCATGAAGGTGTTCGATCCGGCTCCCAGGGCCTCCATGCCGGCCAGGCCACCGAACTGGTTGAGGCCGAAGGGCGTTTGGCGCACATCCGCCGGTTGGCGGGCGGGCACCTCGTTGTTGCGCGTCGGCGCCTTGATCACCAGATGCACCGTCAGGTTGTCCTTGATGTTGTGCATCTTCAGTGTGTCCGTGTCCTTCATAATTTTGCCGGCAAAAATGAGCACCAGCTGCTCGGGCTCGGCCTCGAACTTTTGTGCCACCAGAATTTTGAACTGAAAGTCGGAGGTAAAGTGATATATGCGTTTCATTGGGCGATCGATTTGTTATATTTTTTTTTGTGTGTGTGCAGGCACATTAGCCACCCTTTATTGTGGTGGTACCTGTACCTATGGCCACACCGAGCAAAGTGCACTGTACCCGCAAGGCAACGTTATGGCGGTGTGTGGCTTAGGCAAAGTGCACTGTACCCGCGATTACAGGCATTAATTGTACATGATGGTGGGCGGGGGCGGAGGGGAATCGATGGGCATGGGAATGGGCTTGGGCAGGGGCAGCGGAGGGGCTTGGGATCGCCCAGGGTCACCACACCACCGGAATGGGTCACGCGCACCGCACTCACCTCTCTGATTCCAGAATCTTCGTCAACCTCGACCGTCTTCTTGTCCTTTGGCGTTTTTACAACCACGTTGATGCGCTTGCTGCCGCCTTCCGCCATTTCGATGGTGTAGTTGTCGCGTTTTCGTGTTGCTGGTTTGCCTGCGCCGATTTAGCTCGCTTGTGTCTAAATTGTGTAACAACTTGAATTTTTGTTGGTGCTCTGGGTAGATACGTGTTTTCAAACTAAATTATTTCCCATTTGATGAAAAGTAATTCGTCACTTTCTCACTCACACCCACACACACAGGCACACACATACGCTCGATTCGATTTTTCGACGTCGGATGCCAGGGCTGCCAAACTCTAGCAGTTATCGATGTATCGATGGGCGATATCAAGGACGCGACTGTCGCCTGTTAAGCAGTGCGCACTGCTTAGAAATGCATTTTCCCGGAAAACCGTTGCACAAATTCGACTCTAGTGCAGAGCAATTCGAAGTGCGGGCGGAAAACCAACTATCGTATCGTTTAGTGGCGCTGCCCAGCCCTCGTCATATCGCGTATCGGACTGCGATAAGTTCCGATAAACCGATAAACAGAAAATAACCAAAAGCAACGCGAGCGGGGGCAGGGAGGAGAGCGATCGCCGTCCTTAGCCAACTGAGGATTCGATTCAGCCAGAAACAAGCGAAACCAGAAACAAGACAACGAGCGGTGCAAAACAAACAATTGGCAGTGCGGTTAGTGGCCAGGAGTATCCTCGAGGCCCTGTGAAAAACGCAGCCCACACCTGGGCAGTGAAATGTTTAAGAGCCACTTCCAGGAACGCAGCGTATAAACGGTTTCCGAGAACTGTCCACCAATACAGAGCCAACAAGTGCCACGGCCAGCAAGGTGATTTTGTGTGTGTGCGAGAGAGCGGCTCGTCGGTGTGCGCGTGTGCCTGCGTGTGTGGGTGAGCGAGGAGAGCAAGAGCGAGAGAGGTGAATAGAGTGGACCTTAACAACAGCAGCAGCGGCAGCTGGAGAGGATTGGGATTAGGATTGTGGACAGAAAGATGGTGCTCCAGGCGCAGCTCGTCCTGCTCCTGGTGCTCCTCACCGGCTGGTGCGGCCGGTGTGGCGCCAAGAACGTTATCACTGAGCCCGGCTGGATGGAGCCCAGCAAGGTGGAGCAGCACATCGGGGGCGATCTTAACATCAAGTGCATTATCAACGAGGAGTACTTCCGGACCAACCCGGATCACTGCCTCGTGAGCGAGCTGTACGTCACCGGCGGAGGCAAACAGTACCGCGATCCGCAGAACATACGGATCCTGAACAACACCACCATACTGTTCACCGACACCAATGTCATTGAGCAGGAGCACGAGTACCTGTGCATGTGCGGCGACTATGTGATCAACAAGGCTATGGTCTACGTGGGCACCAGCCCGCTCCTGGTGCGCGACTTCAACTGCCTGGACTACGACTTCCAGTTCATGGTCTGCAACTTCACGCAGCCGCCCAACAAGGTCATCACCAAGTACAACATTAGCTACAATACCAACAACGATTGGCGCTACAGCAACACCCTCGACTGCAACTTTGACTCGGCCCCGCTGGTCACCTGCAATCTCACCGATGACAACTACAAGCGCTTCAGCGAGACCTTCTACTTCCGCCTGCTGATCATGAACGCCTTGGGCCAGGAGACGCAGAACATAACGATCAATCACTTTGAGCGCCTGGTGCCGGCGCGACCTGGCCAAAATCTCACCCTGGTCAACAGAACCGAGAGCTCTGTGTGCCTGTCGTGGGAGATGCCCCGGCGCTCCAACTACAATCGCGGCCTCGTCTGGCAGGTGGCCGTCGATCCGCAGAACTTTGACACCATCAGCAGGCCCAGCTGGCTAAACAACAGCTCCACGATCAAGGACATGCTCTGCCTCACGGAGCTGCCCTTCGCCGGCTACAGCTACACGCTGCGTGTGCGCGTGCGCGCCAACCAGAACAACACCCTGTGGAGCGAGCCACTGATCTACGCCTTTGCCACCGCCCCGGCACGACCACGTCGTCCTCCGCGGGTCACCTACGGCAGCTTCTACGTCTACTCCTCGGAGGAGGGCATGCGCATCTACTGGGAGCCCCTGGAGGCGCACGAACTCAACGGGCCGGACTTTCGATACGTCATCAGCGAGTACCGCATCAATGGCCACAAAGTGTGAGTAGGGGCTTTGGGATGGCTGTGGGATGGGATGGGTACACCCTTGCACCTAATTAGTCATTGGGAAACCATGGTGTGCAAGGTAGATGGTGGAACGGCGGAGAGATTCACCGGAACGACTACTTCTTGCGAATACGTAAGACAAGCCATACGGCGTAGTATTTGCACAGCCAAACGAGCGGAGGAGGGGAGGGGCCACATTTCCATTGTAGGGGTTCCGTTCCGTTGAAAATGTTTATTTTTAACGATTCGCCCGAAGTGGCGATGTATGGCACACACACTCGTGGATCACGAGTACCCAGTATACCCAGTGTACTGAGTCCAAGAGGCAGAATCCGAGGCAGAAGTGGGGGCAGAAACACGTTCATTAATGGGAAAATGGGAGCTTTTTACGCGAGTGCACTTCCACAGAAATCGGAGTAGAACCCGCCCTCATCCCCATCTCATCTTCGGAATCTTTGCTTTTGACAGAGCTAAACAAATTGATTATTTGATGGAACCCAGTGCAGAATCAAGGTCTCCCTTGTTATCAAGTTGGTAGTATTTTAAAAACATTTTCTTATGCCCACCTTAAGTTGTGGCAAAGCATTTTTATCAAAAAAATAAAACTAAAAAATACAAACAAATTATAATAGCTGCCAAAAATAGTCAGTAGATATTTCTAGCACACACTTATGTATGTCTCTGTCATCAACAATTTCAAGTAATAACAATAACACCTCCCAGCGAGATAAGAAATCCGGTGACAATAGCAATTTCAAGCCCCAACTTCTTTGATATCAAAAATGTGAAAATAAAAACACTTTCCCTATTTTTATACCTGACTATCTGCAAGAGAATTAAGTTCATAATGTGGAAATGCGAAAGAATGGGTTTATTTCTTTACATGTAGAAAAAAATAACTGGCTGCGCCAAAATGTATGCAACACAAAGAAGATATTGTATATATGTACATATTCTTGATCAACATCCGTTTGGCAAAACTAGTGATTAAATCGGGAAATTCTAAAAAAACTCCCATTTCGACTTGGTTTAAGACGTAGTAAGTTAGTATGGAATAATTTTAAATTAAAATTTTACAAATTGTATGATACAAAAAAAAGTAAATGATCTTCGGGAGACTGTTCCCGATTTTAACGAATCCTAAAACCAATAATACTATGTAGTTCTGAAAAATCTTTTTTTTTTTGTGTTGCTCTTATCATATTTTCATACATATTTGGGTGTTTTTGTGAGTAATCTAAAGTATTATTAAAATTTCTTTAAAATACATGCATACCTATGAATCAATTTTATTAGAACAGCTTTATGAATTTATTTCTCATTGCGTAGATGGAAATCCCAAGTACCGGACGCAATCTGTTGCCTCCGTAAATTAAATTGAATGCTAGCTGTATTTCCTCTTAACGTTCAATTCCAAGAACTGGAAGAGATAATCAAAAAATTGATGCATGTTGAACTAGACCGCATACATAGTAACATTGTGTTTTCATATGTACATTTCGAGTATAACTTTATATTTATTTTATAACTTGAGGTTTTAAAGTTCCAAATTAATACTATGGAAAGAATTATTTTAACACTCATGTTATCGAAGGCAAAACTATACTTAATAGTGTATAATTATGGTAACAATAGTTGACAAATATTTAACTGGTTTTGAAAATCTCAACTCTTGTTCTTCATTAGCGACTAGGAAATACCATCTGTACCAGGTTCAATAAACATTTAAAATATTTCAAGCGTAAGTCTGCTATGTGTTTCCAAGCTAAACTATTCAAATTGATGAAAAAGCCAAATTTGGGATTAAGCAGTCCTGATATACGGTCTTCACTGAAAACGAATAAATCTGCAGACCTTAATATGTCGAACTAGCTTACTCTCACGACTGCAAAATAGGTTGGCTGAACATTTGTATTATTTTGTTAAAAATAAATGAAGAGCGATAATACTCTGGTATGCTCGTAATATTTATTAAGAAAAAAACAAATGTAATGTCAAAAGATATATATTTTTTCGCTGACCTTGCAAATATAGAGTTCCTGGAATGGTTAATATTGTTTTTTCTCAAGTTGCAATTCCTAATCAACGGCCACAGCAATTGGGGAAAAAGTTCAAAGTTATAAAGAAAAATAAAACATTTTTGTGGAATTTTTTGTTAAGCAAAACAATTGTTTTTTGTACTGCGCCATTTCCAAAAATAGGATTTCGATAAAGTTGTTACTGTACAGAACTTTCCGATTTTTTGAAAACTAAAAACTAATTATACAAATTTTAAGATGTTTACCGAAAAAGAAATATAACGGTCTAAGCATTATTTAACTATCCGATCATTCCTATGGCAGCTATACGATGAAGTCATCCAATTTGATTTAAATTTTATTCAAAATTCTGAAATATTAAAAGAATGATATTCCCAAGAGTAGAAGTTAAATGTCAAAATACACCGAAGTTATAATAGAGTGGGACATACACTTTATGGGGTTGGAAACGTGTCCTTCACTGCGTTGCAAACTTCTGACTGAAATAATTTTACCCTCTGTAAGGGTATACAAATAAACCTTTTTCGTGACGATACCACCTAATAACCCGCCTTTCTTTGCCCCTTCAGGAACTCAAGCCTCATCAAGGTGGAGTCGAACTCAGCGATGATCGACCACTGGAACATGAGCGCCGTCCACAGCTTCCTCATCCGCAGCAGCAACAGCGAGGGTGTGTCCGTGAACGCCACCCCGATGACGATTGGCCCCATCAGCAACGTGGATTTTAAGCAGCGCGAGCCCAAGAACATCCGCAGCGTGTACCACCCGACCAACAAGAGCTATACGCTCAGCTGGGAGCCGCCGGAGGACCACGTGGAGCTGAGCAACTACACGGTGTTCTGGTGCGTGCCAAAGCCGGCTTTGCTGTCGGAGTGCGAGGGATCGATCCGCTTCGCCGAGGTGCCCCGGGGACAGCACCAGTTCACCACGGCCCGCGACCAATTGCCCACGCTCCACATGGCCGTGTCCGCCAACTACAGGTCACACAACCTGGGCCTGCGCTGGACGATCTGCAGCAGCGACAAGAAGGACGACCTGGCCAAGATGGAGCCATCGATCGACGTGGCCACGAGCACCACCCTGACCGTCAGTTGGGGCACGCAGCGCGTCTGTGCGGTCATCCTGGCGGGCTACAATCTGACCTATTGCCAGCGATCGACCGGACGGCCGGACAATTGCACCACGGTGAAGATCGACCGGTACACCAACAAGCACGTCATCCAGAACCTGGTGCCATACACGGACTACAGCGTGAAGATGCTCATGTACTCGGAGACGCGGGCCAGCAAGTACAGCGACGAGCTGGTCAACCGCACCGCCGAGGCGGCGCCCAGCCAGCCGCGGGAGTTGCAGCTACTCCGGGTGACCAGCGCCAGTGCGGAGCTCGCCTGGAAGCCGCCGCTCCTGGCCAATGGAGTGGTGCGCGCTTACGAGGGCTCCTACCGCTCGCTGCGCGACAACATCACCGAGACATTCCGCGTGAGTGCGGCCGCCGACGAACTAGTGGACAACGAGAAGCCCATCAACTTCAGGCTGGGCAATCTCACGGCTTTCACGCAGTACGAGGTGAGCGTGCAGGCGCGAACGCTATATCCGTCGGAGACCAGCAACGTGATCTTCTTCAGCACGGCCATCGGAGGTGAGTCACTACTGTAACTTGAAATGCTAACGAATGTGGTTACTGCATTATATATTTCTATTAGATAAGAAAGTAGTAAACACTAGATTCATACAAACAAGTTCCAAATTCCTTACCTAATACTTGTGATAACACCGACAGAAATTTTTGTAATAAGCTATATAGTATGTTGCTTATGTCACTAAATCGTAAACTTATCCGCAGTTCCCTCGCCGCCAAAGCTGCAGGTGATCAATGGCAAGGACCAGAGCTCACGACTCGACTGGGAGCCGCCCAGGATGCCGGCTGGCCGCATCGATTTCTACGAGATCTCGCAGCGCGACAACAACGCCAGCTGCCTGTGGAGCACCATCCTGCCGGGCAACAACCGCTCCTTTGTGATGCCCACGCCGCGCTGCACCAGCCACAATCCCTTCCAGCTGGCCGTGCGTGCCATCAACGTGGAACAGCATCCGCAGCTCGACGGAGCCGACGGGGCGGAGGGTGGTGGTGCGCTGCTGCTCATGTCGGCCACCGGCCAGGGATGCGAGCCGAGGACGGACGCACTCGGCGAGGATGAGCGGGTGCAGTTCGAGGCCTACGCCGCCAACATGACCGCCTACCGGCTCTACAGATCCGACTGGGACGTCTACGGGTTCATCTGCACCCCGGACACGCACAGTGTGAAGGCCATGTACCAGACCATCGAGGTGACCGTGGCGATCCTGGTGCTGGGCGTCATCTTTTACCTGGTGTACAAGAAGTACCGCAAGATGTCCGACATCGATCTGGTGCTGCCGCAGGGAATCATTGAGACGCTGAAGAAGCAGCCGATGGACATGGGTGGCCTGGGCCTGGGCATCGGCCCCGATTCGTCCGTCAGCGGAGGCATCGTCTGCACCCGAGTCGATGATTCGCCACAGTACACGCCGCAGGATTTGCCGCACGACTTCAGCAACTTTGGAAGTGAGAGCTCAAAGCTGCTA
The DNA here is from genome assembly GCF_014743375.2 of Drosophila subpulchrella. Lineage (NCBI taxonomy): Eukaryota > Metazoa > Arthropoda > Insecta > Diptera > Drosophilidae > Drosophila > Drosophila subpulchrella. The sequence continues at coordinate 28,452,557 of NC_050613.1, read as the reverse complement.
CTCCGCACAGCATCCTCCTCGGGCGGCGGCGGCTGTACGGATCGCGATGGATACGACGACCACCAGGAGAGGGGAGCCATCAGCGCCGCTGGGCCGCCCACCAGCTACCTTGCCATGCGACACGGCCTTCTCGTCCAGAATGACCAAGAGCGGGAGAGGGAGCGCGAGCAGGCCAGGGAACGGGAGCAGCAACAACAGCGGGAGAGCGACGCGGAGCGGGAGGGCAGGGAGCAGAGGAGCACCAATGGCTACATCAAGCCCACCCAGATGAAGAGCTGGATAGGCAGCGATCCCTCAGAGAGTGGGGACGCCTTTTCAGTGCCTGCCATGACGATGCCAGCTCCGATTTCCTTGCCAATGGCCCAGATTTCGCTCAACGGCTACGTCCCTGTACCCATTCCCCAGTCGCGTCTTATTCCGGCTCCAGTTCAACCCTTTGCGCCGCCAACAGTAGCACCGTCCGCCGCCACCGCCGCCGCTGCGTCTACCTTCTTTCCGCCGGCCCACCTGCTCAACATGGACAACTACGTGCAGGCCTCGGATCTGCACAAGCTAAAGCCCCTTGTTGCAGCTCCATTGCCGCCCGCTGGAGGAGCTGTGTTTGCGGGATCTCCGCCAGCCGCCTTGCCAATGCGCCAGCTTCCGCCAGTCCCATCAGCCGGTCCAGCCACTGCACCCGCGCCCAAGCTGGCCGACATCGGCTACACCACCATGGAGCAACTGCAGCGCACTGGGCTGATAAAGCCTCCGTTGAACGCCGCCACCACCGCCGCCTTGGGATCACCGACGCATGCCGCTGGTGGAGCGTCCACCGGCCCCAATCCGCACTCGCGCCTCCAGCCGCAAATCACTGGCTACGTGACGCCCCAGGATCTGAACGCCCTGGCCCACAACAGGCACGTGCTCTAAGATGCCGGAGCGGCCATCATCATTGCATGACAAGTGCACTCACCCATCATGACGTGCGACATTTTATCAAACCCTCGCGTTCACGTTCGCCTCCATCATTCAACCCATCTCCAAGCGCATCTCCTTCCAAGGCCATGTCATCGGATCATCGCCGGAACTCGGAACACGGAACCCGGAACCTGGATCCTGGAACCCAATTGAACCACTGTCGGGCAGCTGTTTATAGTAATTAGTGAAAAACTCCTCGGACGAATGCAGTTCTTTCGTTTGTAATTTATTTTGTATTCTTTGCGATGCGTGTGAGAGGCAGAAAGTATTTGTAACGCTATAGTATTTTTTTTATATATATTCGTACTGTACACTTACCCACTTAACCGCCATCAACATAAAGCTAATTTTAAATGAGTTTTTAAACGAGTCTTTTTGAGTTTGAGTTCGAGTTTTCTCGGGCGCCCTAGCGATAAGTCGCTGTTTGTGTGGTTGGCCGTACGAATTCCCGGCCGTATTCCCTATCGATAGCACCCCAGCTAGCTGCCCATCGAGCGCGATCTGTCGTTCAGTCGCAGAGAGAGCTTTGCAGCAATCGGATGCCATTTTGCCGAGAAGGTAGGCTTGGTTTCTGAGCCGTAGGCGGAGGATCAACATTCTCGTTTCCACTCTCGGCTTATCAGTACATTTTTTTGGGGACATCGTTATAACGATCGTTTTTAACGACTTTTTGTTTTTTTACTTTTTTGGAATTGTTTCTGAGAATTTTATATATTTTCAGCGCTTAGCTAAGCATTGGAAGTGATAAGGGGCACTTATTGAAACGAAAACAACGAAACCTATGGGCTGGAGGACATGGAAGTGCCGGCTACTTTTGCTGACGGTGCTGGTGATCGTAGTGTCCTGTGGATGGGCCGAGGATACAGGACCCTCTGGAACCAAGCAGCCGGAGTGCAACTTGAACGTCTCCAATATCCGGGTCGGTGACATCCGAGAGGTGTCCTGCCACTGCCCCGGCTATGTGGGAAAGAACCTGACCATCGAGGAGCAGGGCAAGAAGTTCCTGGTGGACTCCCTCAACGGCACCGCGCTGTACAGGAGTCCCAGTGTCACACGACAGGCCTCTGAGCAGCGGTACATGTGCCTCGCGGACGGGATTGCGGTGACCTCCGAAGTGGTCAATGTGTATCCCTGGCTGAACGTGACGGATCTCGTCTGCCGCTACCAGGGTAGCATGTTCAAATGCCGCTTCACAGCGCTGGAGTTGCGAGCCTTCGCCGAGGATACCCACTACCAAATGTCGCGGTACTCTGACAAGCCGGTTGACTGCCACAAGACCAAACTGGATGCGAGCAGAGCAGAGCAAGTGCTGTGCGATGTGCCCACCGCTCCAAACCTCCCTCCCGATGGAGATTTCACTGTGATCATGAGCGATAGCTTTGGGCGCCAGACGCAGGTCATCCATCGATCTGAGTGGCAGGTGAAAGTGCTGGACTTTCCAGTGGCAGTGCCTATCGCTGACCACACCATGAAACCCAACCACACCTGCTATGTGTGGAACGAACCGAACATCCAAGGCGATCGCATGGTGGAGTGGAATGTGGTGTTGCGCCACGAGAATGCCAGCCTATCGAAGAATTTCACGCACTTGCAGTGCCGGACAGTCAGCTTGGTGAATCATGTATGCTTTGAAAACCCACCCGAAGGCGATCAGACGTTCTACGTGAGTTTCAGGCGCCGCATCAACAATTCCGAGGCGATTTGGTCGGATTTCTGGAGTCCCGAAATCAATCTGACAACGCCCGTAATGCTGCCCGTCCGCCCGCCGCAGTTTCGGCCCCCTGGGTTCTCTTACGATCCCAAAAAGGAAGAGCTGAAGGTCTACTGGGAGCAGCTGAGTAATGTGGAATTCAACGGACCCAAACGAAAGTGCCTAGTGAGGAGCAGCAATGGGTGAGCCAAGGCGAAAGGGTCTTTAGCATTCGAGAAATCGCTTACTTAAAGAACCTAGAAAGCGAAATTTAGGACTCTTAGAAGTCACTATATTATAGGGTACAAAACTCTTCAAATTATGAGACTGTGTCCTTTGGGACTTATAGGATATTTCTCATATATTTTGATCCTGATATTCCTGGAAGATATAAAATACTATGTATTAAGATTTTCTCATTAGTTTTCAATTTTTTTGGCATTAGATACTGAAAAAGACTTCCGTTTTTCTTGGTATGGAAATTATTTTGATCATACCAGTGTTCAGCGACTCTATATCAACTCTAAGGTCCGATTTGTAATATAGAAAAACAGAAAAAGGGACTATATTTTAAGTGGAATTCCAGATTCTAGCTACTCCTCTCTGTTGTTCTAGCAAAGTGAACATCATCACCAACAGTTCCGCGCTCCTCAAGAAGTGGGATGATGAAAAACCGGGCACGGTGAATGTGTGGAGCCAGAACGTCCTTGGGAAATCGCAGGACAGCAGCCTGCTGGAAGTGCCCAAGCTAAGCAACCTCACGGATCGACGGATTACCCGATATAGTTACAACAAAACCAGCTACATCCTCACCTGGAACGAGCCGACGGAGACGAGGAACCTGCATGGCTACATTGTCTACTGGTGCCAATTCTCTGGAGTTGTTCAAGACGATTGTGATGACGATTCCATTTCGACCAATTTCACCCTGGAGCCGAGGTATAATTTCTCCGGAAAGGTGCCGGCTCCTTGGTTCCGGAGGGGCGTGTCAGCCAACTATAATGACAGCATAAGTGGCGGCATTGTGTGGCTGCCAGGTGAGCACGAAGCCCCCGCGGAGCAGTCCGCCGCCCTGCGGTTTGTGGAGGGCATCATCGCCCTGCTGGTGCTCGGTGTGATCTTCCTCGTGGTCCGGAAGATGCGGAAAATGTCTGACATTCGCGTGGAAATGCCGGACATGAGTTGCGACATCGAGTCCTATGAAACCAAGGAACCCACTCGGCCACGCTATCCGGCCATAATTCCCGGCGAAAAATTCTACGAGGGAAAACTGGAGAGCGTAATATTCGAGTGTCCCCATGAAGAACCTTACATAGAGCTCCAGCCGATGCCAAGGGCACCGTCCGCACCCCAGGCACCCCAGGTGGATCAGTATGTGACCATGAACACCGTGACCGCTCCCGGCTGCGATGGGTACATCAAGCCACCGCCTATGCGGTGACCGGGACTTGCACCACTCTTGCCATCCTGTGATTCCACTGTAAATATTCCAGGGTCGCAATGGGTCATTAACTCAGCATCAATCCCACTGATTCAGAATCTCCTCGCATACACATTTTTGTATTATAATTGTAGTCAGAATTTTGCAACCCAGTGAAGAAGTCTTTTACTCGTAGAGCAAAAGGGTATATTGTACGTAAAAGGTAGACCCTATGTAGTATATATATATCAGGATCATCAGCCTAGTCGATATATCCATTTCGGAAACTATAAAAGCTAGAGAGTTAGGATTTCACATTCAAATTCCTTAGCTTCTGGTTCAGCGCAAGTGCTCGAGATTAAAAGTTACTTAATACCCAGAAAAATTAATAATACAGCTAGAGAGTTCAAATGTAGGTATATTTTAGTAGTGCCTAAGAAGCCCACGCCCACTCTAACGCTCATAACGCTAAGTTCTAAAATTAGACATTCAGATTCTGAATTAATAATTTTCGCTTTGTTTGGGCTTTGCTTTTATTGTTTGCTACAGATTTTTTAAAAAGGTAAAGCCGAAGCAAATGTTTTTTTTTTTATCACATCACTTCAAACACTGCCTATGTAGGTACATATGTATATATTTATACTCCCAATCAGCATCGCATTTGGGGAAACTATACATTATTATCCGGAGAATGATCGGCCATATGGTCGCTTAGCTCCATTTGGTTGCCTTTGATACAAATTCTCTCGCTAATCTCAAAACGTACCCTTCATTGTGCTTTTTATTTCCGCGTAGTGACGGCTTAGGGACCGGGGAACCTTGACCGCACGTGGGTCCGCATACATATATAAATGTAAATTTCATAAGCTTCGTTTCCAGTTTAACGCTAGTTCGTATATTTAATAAAAAAATTCTTGTACAAACCAAAGAAGATTACAAATAACCAAAGAATACATATATATTATGTATGTATGTACATATACGTAAGGACAGAGAGAGGAGGGAGTATCCTGTGTGAAGCCAGTCCTAAGGGATTGGAGGTTTGAGGTGCGGTCCGATCGCTCAGAGATTGGAGGTGGCCACCTTGCCGCCGTGCCATTTGTAGGAGCCGGAGTACTTGAAGTTGTTCTCCTCGCACTTCTGGTCCGCCTCCTTGGGGCCGCGGGATCCGTACTGGTAGTTGATCGGCCGGACGCGCTCCCGCTCGATCTTGTGCAGAATGGGTGTGAAGATGCGCCACGCCTCGCGCAGCTCGTCGGAGCGGACGAAGTGCATCTGGGAGCCGCAGAAGACGTCGAGGATGAGCCGCTCGTAGGCGTCCGGGAGGTAGGAGTCCTTGTACCGATGCTCGTAGGTCAGATCAAGCTCGGTCTCCTCGATGTCGAAGGTGATGCCCGGGCTCTTGGTCATCATCTTGAAGTACAGGGCCTCGCCCGGCTGGACGCGGATGACCAGCTCGTTGCGTTTCGTGCTGCCCTCGAAGATGTCGCCGGGTACGTCCTGGTACTGGATGCGCACCTCCGCCTTGCGCTCGTTCAGAGCTTTGCCGCAGCGCAGGATGAAGGGCACGCCCTGCCAGCGCTCGTTGTTGATTTTCAGGACGCCGAGGGCGTAGGTGGGCGTGTTCGAATCATTGCTAACCGTGGGATCCTCCAGGTAGCCCGTACGCGCATCATCGGTGGTGCCCTGCGGATTGCCCAGATACTGGCCGAGCACTATGTCGTCCAGCGTAAGGGCCTGAATGCTCTTGAGCACCTTGACCTTCTCATCGCGAATGTCGTCCGGATGACAGCTGACCGGCTTCTCCATGGCCACCAGCGAGAGGATCTGCAGCAGATGGTTCTGCATCACGTCACGGATGATGCCGAACTCATCGAAGTAGCCGCCGCGTCCCTGGGTGCCGAAGGGCTCCTTGAATGTGATCAGCACCGAGGCGATGTTCTCGCGGTTCCACGTCGAGCTGAGAATCTTGTTGCCGAAGCGTATGGTCATCAGGTTCTGGACCATCTCCTTGCCCAGATAGTGGTCGATGCGGTACAGCTGCTCCTCGTGGAACAGACCAGCCAGGTGGTCGCTCAGCGCCTGCGAGGAGGCGTCATCCCGTCCGAAGGGCTTCTCCACGATCACGCGGTTCCAGCCGCTGCAAGTAAATAAAGGATCCATTTAATATTAATTTTACATAATATCATAAGTCATATATCATATCACATCACTTTAATTTTTTATCAGTAGTCTATTGTAAATGATATAACTATTGAAATAAAATTAATATCATAGACACTTAGTTTCTATCTTTAATATTTGATCAGCAAAGCTATTGAAATATTATTATATATGGGATTGATATCTGGACTAAAATACCAAACGACACATACTTTATATCTATGGAAAAACTTATGTATCAAATAGATACATGGATTCAAATGAAATTATATCATATATATATCATATATATATATAAGGTATGATATGATATGATCTTGATCTTGATTAAACCTGAGACTTACCACAACGACATGCATATTTGCTTGATGTTGACCGTCACCTCCTCGAAAACGCTGGGCGGCAGGGCCAGGTAGAAGATGCGGTTCGCCTTGTTCTTGTTCTCCATCAGCTCCAGCTGCTGGTTGAGCAGCTCGAACCCAGTGCGTCCATCGTAGCTGCCGGCGACGTACTCATTGAGCGCCCAGAACTCCTCGTACTTTTTCTGCTCGTGCGGCTGGACCTGTGGACACACAGATACGTATTAGTTTGGTGCCCGCATCCTCTAGCGATCCCTATCCCTATCCCGAACTCCAACCCACCTTCATGTATGGCAGGCACTGCTCCTTGAGGGTCGCGATCGTCAGCTTGGAACGCGCATAGCCGCAGAACTTTGTGGGCTTGGGCAGGAGGTCATCTCGGTATAGCCACCACAGCGTCGGGTAGATCTTCTTCTTGGCCAGGTCGCCCGACGCCCCAAAGATGACGAACGTGTGCGGGATCTTGCCGTCGAAGTGGGTGCCCTCACAAACCATGGTCGGGGACTTGAGCGACTTTATGATGAGGTCCAGGGCGGTGTGATCCTGATCTGTGGGCACACATTGTAAAAGGGATTTTATTAGCTGTCTCCAACAAAGACGTATCAATACTTTAAGCGGTATCATTTACAGGACGAAATAAAATTTACAGATACTTGTATTTTGAAAGTTCTACTGGTATTTGTATTTTTCTTTCTGTCTTTTCAATTCAAAATTCTGAATTATCTGTTATTTTCGGAGCTGATCTTTCATCGATAGGGATTTAAATGTGTTGCTTCACGGTTGGCGTTTATTCGGGGATCTATTGGTAGCTCCTTAGAAAGTTCTATAGGTAAAAGAATTTTCAAAACTACGCTAAGCTGAACTAATTTAAATTTTTCTAGAATTTTATGCAAAGGCCAATAGGTTTATTATCCGTTAAGATAAAAATTGGTTCAAGAATATTTCATGTTATAAGTTTTTTGGCTTTATAAAGCAACAACCAAGTATGCCATAAAGCCATAAAGAAAAGATTTCACCATCAAAACCTCTCTAAGTTCCCAAGATCTCTACATTTAGGCGGACAGACGGTCATGGGTTGTATCGAAATATAAGTGTTTTTTCAATAACCTTGCCCTCGGACTTTGTTTAACTTTCATTGATCCGCTGGAGATTCCTTCGTGCGATCGGTAATCACAACACACTTGCCTTTAATTTCAGATGGGGATAATAGGGAGCGTGAAGACTCACCGAAGATGTGACGGTAAGTGAACGTCGACGGCCGTCTGCAGACTATATTAGGGTTTGACGGTTCAGTTCGGAAGTGCGGGAGCGATAAGCACTCGGTAAGAACGGGATCCGATGTCTAATCGCCGTCGATGCCGATGACTATTCAAGTAATCCGCGAGGGAGCCCTGCCAGAGGTCACCCTCCGTCGAGGGCTGGTGCTAATGGGCGTGGGCGTGCGGGCCAGATCGATCCGAGAAGACCAGATGGAGCAGGTGCGGAAGCTTAGTCTTGGGCAGGTGCGCTCGCTTATGTATCTTTCGATGCGGTTAGCACAAAACAAATAATCGCCGCGCTGCGGTTGACTTTAATGAGGTGCAAGTGTAAGCGATGAACCGGGCAGCGACGTTGGCTTCGACGCGGACGTCGGCACAAAGTGCAAGCGACATGTAATAGGTGTCTGGGTATACATATATAGATACATATATCCAAATCCAAACTGGGCTTAGGAACAATCCCCGGCAGTCTGCGACAGCAGCCTCAGTTGATCGCGTGGCGGGATCCCAAAAGGTTCTCAGTTTTAGAGTGGTCCTAACTCGATATTTTAATGGAAATATTTAAACGTCACGATGATCTTAACCTCATCTCTCGTATTTCGAAATGACCTTGGTGCCCTCAGAACTTTTGGAAATCCGTTCTTATATAATTTGTTTATTTCTCCCGACCTATAAACTAAAAAAATTCAAGTTGATGTAGCCACTTTCTTTTTTTTTTACTAACAGATAGCGAAATCAGGAGTGTTTTAGGTCCGAATAAACTCTTGAGATCCCTTAGCAAATTTGTCTAACACACTATACAAAACTCAGTAACACCTATGGACACATGATGAATTTATTGATAAAGTTTTAGGTTGTAATAATTAACAAGTGGGTGATAGAAGGCAATACAACTTTAATGGTTGCAATGTATAACGAAATGTATTCTTTTCGGATAGTGTGACCTTCTCGAAACATCATTAACTGAAGCACATATGTTCTTTTCTGAAAATCATCATGAGTCGTTTAAAAGTCAGACGGATTGGATGGGTCATGTCGCTGTATCACGTGATTCTACGAGCGCGCGACTAGGTTCTCCAAAGATGAAAAATCAAATGGAGTTTACCCACATTTCTGGGCAGTCAATTTTTAGTACCGGAGTGCATACTTTTCGGCAGCAGAAGATCTGGAAGATAACCGATCCGGGGGAGCTGAAGCACACCAGATGGGGCCTTGGGCCTTAAGGATGGTGACTCAGTGACTCGTTGAAATGCCGAGATTGTGAGTCAGATCCCCATGGGCTTACAGCCAATCATCTGTAACTCGAACTTCAATAACTTCCATAGCTCGAAATTTTATAAAATCAACCTAGACTAGAGTTGGTATTATTATTGAAAATACAGCTTATGTTAGGTCTCCATAGCTTAATGTTAGTGGTTCGACTTAGGGAAGCTCGACTGTAATCTCGTATCGCTTTTGACATTGACACAGACGAAGGCATTGGGGCAAGGAGAATGGAGAGTGGAGAATGGAGAGCGGAGAAAGAGAGGGCGTAAGAGAGCAAGGTAACGTGTTTGAATATTATTAATGCCAAGCTGGTTCGAGTTTTTTGTTTTTACTTTGGAAAGGCTCGTAAGCCCCGCTGCTTAGCACGCAGGTGGGCTAATTATTTTTGCGTAGAATGTATAATGTACATACAATATGTATGAAGAATCGTGCATGTGCCAATGTCATTGCCACAGAGTGGAGAGTGGAGAATGGAAAGCTCTCTTTCGCTGAGCTCTGCCGCGAAAGGTTAATGCCGGGCTCTAATCTTGGAGACAATTTGTTGTTGCCATTGGGAATTGGGGGCCGATGGCCAAGAGGAGAGTGGCCACACGTCATCGTGGACGATTGGTAATTTAATGAGGGGGAGTAAGAGTAAGAGTACGAGTGAGAGCGAGAGCGGGCAGAGCATGGTTGGATTGGAAATTGGGTTGGAAGTGAGCGGCCTGTGATAAGAAGCCTGTCCGCGTCCGTTGCTTTTTGTAGGTGACCCCAGGCGAAGAGCACATTTGAAGGGCGCACTCGCAATCTCCCACCTGACGCGACAGTGATCGCGAAAAGTATGCGCCCGAAATCGAATTGGTAACAGCAGACAGCCCCCAAACAAAAAATACCAATTTGAAATATCCATCCCCCACAATTACGTTACGATACTCACCTTCCGTCTGCGTTGCCATCTTGACCCGAATGTATTAAACACACAAAACAACAAAAAATGTGACTCTTTTTTCACCGCTTTCTGACACTTAAGCCCAGGGGTTTCTTGTTTGGTTTGGATATCTCTGTTTTCTGTTTTCTATTTTCGGATTTCCAATTTCCGATTTCACCAGCTTTTTTTAAGCAACCTTTGCGGCTTTGGGCTTCGGCCTGAAGGCAAGTGGTAATTGCGAAGAGCTTTGTCTTATGTCTTGTGTTGGGGGATCGTCGTAGTCGGCGGTAGTAACAGCTATCAAAATCGAGTGCGGGTCGCGTTGGTAGTAATGGAGCTAAGCACGATCATTCCCTGACTGACTGAAACCGAACCGAAGCACGGCAGAGCAAGAAGCGGCAAAGCAAAGCACTGCCAATGGCAGCACAACAACACCAACACCAACCGACGCTTTGTAACCCCGACTGCGCCGTCGATCGCGGATGCCAGGAGCGGACTCAAGCGGATCGGTATTATATGTGCAATGATCTATTGTTATCACTCACGGTAAGCAAATTTTGTAAAAATAATACTTATAATGTGTGTTTGTTATATTTTTTTAAATATTTCTTTACTCGACTTAAACATTTTGACAACTATTTGTAATCCTTTGATTTTTTCTCTTATTCTAACAAAACATTACCATTCCATACCACACTTTAATGTACGAAGAATTTACGGGAAATTTAAAAAAATATATAAGTCAAAACACATTTTTTTTGCTAATTCTAAAAATACAGTTATTTTGATAATGTTATTAAGCTAGGGGTTTTAAAGAAAAACTACACATTTTAAGTCCCCATCCCCTTATGTATGTACAAAGATTCAACCTTTGGCTATTCCAATTTGGTTGCTGATTTCTTGATGTCATGTCAGGGTTGTCTAGAATCTGTCAAAGAACGCTAGCACTAGGTCGAATTCCTCTGCAGAAAACGTTCCATAACACACTGTATAAAACACATCAAAGTACCCCTTCTGAAAACGTGACAAAACATTGAGAAATCGGTCCTTAGTAAGGGTGAACAAATTTAAAATGTCAACAAGAACCCGCCTTTACTGGCGTACGATTTTTATTCCAATGATGATTAGTGAACACAATCCAAGTAGTCAACTCTTCCTTGGGTTTTATTTAGTTTTGTGTATAAGCGCCCGCTGCGGGCCTTTGGCCATTGTTTAAAACGTACAGCACATAGGCCTCAGCGGTCTCCAGTTACCAAATTAGGCTATGAGAATGGCAGGCGGGTAGCCCTGTCCGAACGATTTGTAAAACTATGTATGAATAAAAAACTACGGGCCCTTCCGTGATCACCGACCCCCAATCCAATCCGATCCGCCCCTGGCTGGCTCTCTGCTGTGCATGCTCATTCACACACGCACACGCACGGTCTCGTGTGAGGCGAGTTTGCTGTTTACATATACGTATGAATCGGAATCGGAATCTGAATCGTCATCGGGCAGAGAAGAGCGCGGGCATACGGGCTGGCCATTGCCAGCTGGGGGAACGGATCACGAAAGCCAGTGATAAAACCTAGAGTCGACGAGCAGAACGAGATCGCGGCACTACGGCCGGAACTACAAGGAATATACGGACACGTACACATACTACATACGATGGGTTTGGGAGCCGCCAATGGTTGGGTGTTGATTTCATATTGCTTGCAGGTGTACTGTGGATTTTGACTCGGATGCGGATGCGAATGCGGATGACGATGTGCATGCTTGGGTTTGGGTGTTGCGTGTGTGTTTTCGCTGCAGCGATGGCCCCTCTCTATTTACAAGTTTCTTATATGTATGCTAGGCTCCCAGTCCGGGATCCGGATTGCGCAGCCCTTCCTCCCAAGTTCTACGCTCTATGATCCCAGCCCCTAAGGGACGAGAGCGAATCACCCGGCTGAAGCACAGGGAGTCTGCGGGACTCGGATTCTGGTGTTGGTGCTGGTGCTGGAGCTGGACACGAACGGTTGAGGGACGTCGGTCGTCAGTAGAAGAGCACCGAGTGCAGGATGACCCGGTTGCGCCGCTCCTCGAACTCCTGGATCATTTCGTCGATATCGTTGTCCAGGTCCATGGACTTGGCCATCTGCAAAGGGCACCAGAATAAAGGGAGTGGACACGAGATGGCTGTCTTGATGATCCCATTACCAAGTTGATCATATCCGTGATGAGGAAGGCGCCCATCAGTGCATCCTCTGCGTTGTCCACCACATCCACGTTGAGGACGTGCACGGGCCGGTTGTCCACAGAGTCCATGGACTCCATGTGGAGCACCACCAGGTCGTAGACGCGCTCCTCCACGGTGACGATGATGTCGAACTGCTCCTTGGTCTCCTGGAATCGCTCTGGACACTTCTTGATGCGCCGATTGCGGTCCAGCATGTGCAGCAGGCCATTCTGTGTGTAACTGTCCGGAGAAAACAAAGATCGGATGGGATTAGCCAAACGGGATGCGGAAAATGCGGAATATGCGGGCAGCCGGCCACTCACAACTCCTTGTCCTTCGCCTCCAGGTCGCGGTAGATGTCCTCGTAGCTGGTGCCGAACTCGTAGACATTCGGCTTGTCGAACGCCATGCCGGGCAGCTTGACGCGCTCGCCGGTTCCGTAGGAGCGCACGTTGAAGCCCTTCTTGGCCAGGAAGTTGTGCGCCTCCATGGAGCGGTTCATGTTCGAGGAGCAGACCACGGCCACCGATAGCTTGCTGGGATCAGTCATGTCTCTTTCTCTTTGGCAGTGCGTTGCAGTGGGAATCGGATCGGATCAGCAAGGAATATAATATATATGTTCGCCCGATGTAGGGATGTGAAAAATTATGATATCAATATATCGATATTTATTTGTGTGGCCAGTTGCCAAAATATGAGAATATCGATGTTTTTATTTGCAATAAATGTCTGTTTTATAGGATCATGTAAAAAAAAGTAAAACAAATTAAAATAAATTTAGGGCGAATCGAAATTAGTTTGCTTGCCTTCGATAACTACAGCGATATGTATCGATATCTTGTGATCGGCCTGGACTGCCAATTTATCAACACTGGCAACCAGTTCAACGCAGTCTGGCAGCACTGGCCGTCTATTCTTGTTTTTGAATTCCAACCGCAGGAAATTACGATTTTAAAAGCGCCGCAGCGGAGTTTGAATTTAAAAAGTTTGAACTAAATCGCGACCCGTGAGAAGCGGCATGCTAAGGCTCCCGTAAAACCTGGCTGCTGGACAGGCTAATTTAACTGCCCCAGAGTCAAAACAACAGCCACACAGAGCCAATATCAATAACCGTGGAATGCGGCTCAGCAAGTTGGAGCCGTTGCCTCCATTCGTTACCTGTGTGTGCAGCAGCGGCGGCAACCGCATCGCGTGTGTTGCGTGTGCTTGTGAGTCGAGCAGGTTTGCCGGACAGTGGGTCGCGTTGCCCTCTTCAATATCAAAATCGGTGGCAGGATTAGAACACAACTCTTCCCGGAGTTAAAAGTAGGTTTAAAACCCTAAAGGTTAGCACACTACTTATTGTAGGGTTAAAATAGCTGGTAAACTTTAAATTAGCATACTTTGTCTATATTTAAAAACGGCTTCAATTTAAAGTAGGTTTTAAAATGAACATCTTTTTTTTTAGGTTTAAAACCCACTTATAGCTTACCACAAGGACAAGAAAACAGGCCTTACACTTTTCAAAAATTTCAAACCTCTATAACTTCTGTTATTAATTATGTAGTAATTTATTATTATATTGATTGTTATTTTAGTTTTACACCAATACGTTTAAAAATATAGTTGTAAATTTTCAAACCAAACATCTGATTTGTGTGGGTAAAGTGATATGAAATATTTTGAGTAGTAAAATTAATTATCCTTGATTCACTTTTCATACATTTTTTCAACCTAAAAGTGATTTCACTATAGTATCTAAAGAGTACCTATTCACTTCTAAGCAAATACCTGTTCTAAATCAAGGCTTTCTATCTGTACTATTGGGAACCCGTTTCATTTTGGTCCCACTGTGGCAAGTGGCGTTTGGAATTGGAATGGAATGGGAATTGGCTCGTTCCTCTGCTCTGCTCACCTGTCCCACCTGAGGGGGTGAGAGCGGGAAAAGGAGAAAGAGACAGAGTCACAGAGAGAGAGAGAGAGAGCGAGGCGGAGAGGATCCCTTCACTTGTTAACTGGTTGGGTGAATAGCTGCCGGCGGCCAGAACCGAACTGAACCGCTGTATCCGAAGTTCGAGATCCGATATTAGTCGTACTTTGTCACTCGATCGGTCACCGCGTCCACTTGTCGCTGAGATCGCTTTCTGCTGAGATCGAATCGAATCGGATAGGATCGAATCGACTGGTTGTTTGGACCTGGAGTTGCTCTTGGAGTTCGGGGCGGATGAGGAAGGGGACCAGGCGGTGGAGGAGGAAGCAGCTGCCGCGGCATTCGGGCCCGCGCTTTACTGATCCGCCAATTATCGACTGTTTTCCGGCGCTTTCTTCACTCGGCGACGACCATGTAAAGGTCACAGGTCAAGAACGGAAATTAAAATACCAAAAAAGAATCCGGAGGTAAACCCGTTTTACAACCTGCAATTGCAATTTGACTTCGTTTTTTAGTGCTTATTCATTTTTTTGGTCGGTTTCGCGGCAATGCAAGGTGTTTTTTTTAAATTGTGCATCAGAAACATAAAGATTGCATGAGAATGATGATAATACAAATAGTGTTCCCCTTTTGCGAATGCAAACCAGGTCAAATGTGTCATTAATAATGGACCACCTGAACGTAATTCGTAATTTCCTAACACCTTTGACTTTATTTTCTTTGTGCTGTGAAAAACCGTTGGGTCAGCGAAAAAAGAGTTTCCAAGCAACCTTCAGATTTCTGCAGAATCTGCCTGGTACCCTGGGAACCAAGCTATTGGACTGGGTCCTTGGAATTGAAGATGATATGTATATATTTGATTCATTGTTTCCTAATTAGATGATCTGGAACCAAATATAAACTAGATACTAATAGTAATGAACTAGAAATCTGATTATATTTATTTTTCATTTTATATCATATATCATATCTTTAAGTTTCCCAATTCATACATGCATGGTTATGTACTAGCAAAAATATATGTAAATACCTTTAAAAAATGCATATCTTTCTCGTTTAGACTGATCTTGTGATCTGCACTTCGTTTGCTTTTGCTTTTATCTCCATATTCTGGTGCTGGTGAAAAGTTCTTCGCCATCCGTTAATTACACAATGCATGCAAGGCAAAATACACATAATTTATGGGAAAGTTTTGCGCCTGCGCAGCCACTGGCGAAATGAAAGTGCCCATGAGATACTCTTTTTTTCTTACCAGTCAACTGCCGTTGCATGCAGCAGTTAGTTAATATACAGTATCTATGATAACCGTTTTTTCTCCGTAAGAAACCTCTCTTCTATATATGGCATAAGTAAAACACATCGATTTAACATTAATCATTAAGGGAAATAATACATTGACATTGACACTTTTTCTCTATGAAGCTAATTTATTACTATTTGTTTAATTCGCAGGACAATTAGTCCTGGTTTAGCACTAGCACTTGGTCCTGGCCAGCCAGTTCAGAATGTGACCGGAGTGAGGGGGCCAAACCGCCGGAAATGCTGAAGCACGCCTCGACGTCGAGCAGTACCGCTGCAGCCGGCACCGCCGCTGCCGGGGCGATAAGCCCGCTGTCCACTTTGTTGGGCGGCCAGCTGCTGCGCACCGCTGCCACCAGCAGCAGCAACATCAACTGCAATGGCAACAGCAATTGCAACAGCAACACCAACAGCAACAGCAGCAGCAACAACCACACGGCCAGCGGTGGCAGTGGCCACAACACACCCCCAGTTCCGCTGGTGGAAACGGAAGCGGGAACTGTAGCGACCAGCAGTGGTGGTGGTGCCACCACCACCAATGGTGGCTCACACTCACACTCGCCGACGCCAGCAGCAGCTGCTGTGGCCAGTACCGCGCGCAACATCCACCTGCGACCTCCGCAGCCGCTGAACATATCCGCCCTGAATGCCTCCGCCTCCAGCACGCTGCTCACAGAGGGTGGATCCGGAGGAGGGGGAGGGGCAGGCGGAGGCAGGGGCTGCGTGGGCAACTCCTCCACGCTGCTAAATATCGCCACGCCCAGCACGCCACTCAAGCCGCTCACCCCACTAACACCGCTCACCCAGTTGACCCCCAACGGACACTTTCTGGGCAACGGCAGTGTGCACCACCACACCTACACCAATCAGCACATCCTGGCCAGCAGCAGCAGTGGTCACCAGCAGCAGCAGCAGCAGCAACAGCAACAGCAGCAGCAACCACATGCGCCTGCGCAGACGCACAACCTCAGCCAAGTGGCGCACAACTACAGAAACTACAGCCAGCTGACCCCCAATCCCGTGCGCCACAAGCTGCCCAAGGCGGGTCCTTCGCCGCGCGAGGCCCTCACCAGCCTGGGATTGCTCTGTCTGAGTAAGTACCCATCCTGGATTACACTTTTTAACTCACTGGGTTTGATGTGAAAACGGTTAGCAATCTAGTTATCGGTATTTCGACTTTTATAAGTGATGGTTTCTTATAAATAGTTAAGAGTTGTAACCTCTAAGAAGGGTTCTTTAAATTTTTTATTTTTGATAGAAAAATATAATTTGGCTTGTCCTAAGAAATCGATTCAGCCATAATCTAACTACCTTTTGTACAGATACCTTTGAAAAGCAGAAGGATGTTATAAAAAAAGTAGTATTGTACAAGTATAAGGTTATTTAATATATTGTTTGCTGTTGTTCCTGAAACCCTTGTATATTTTGTCCTAAAGAAGTATTGTCCTTCGTTATATATAGTTAAGACATATAAGAAGGGTTCTTTAAATTTTATATATTTCATATTTGAAATAAAAACGAATTGGACTAGTCCTAATAAACCCGGATTCAATCATAATCTAACTACCTGTTGTATAGATATTTTCGAAAATTAGAAGAAAATCATAAGAAAGGTTTATAGAATAAATTGTTGTTTCTAAATTTTGCAAATATTTTGATCTAAAAAATCGTTGTCCTTTCAGTTTCCCTGCTCCTGGCGCTGCTCTCGCTGATCTTCCTGCTGAGGATCTCGCCAAACGGACGCGAGGACGCAGTGGGTCGAGGGGCCGGCGGCGAGGACTTCATCGTCGTGTACGACGTCACCCTGGCCCTGGGCGCGCTCTCCCTGTCGCTGAACCTGTGCTGCCTCCTGGTCTGCGCCATCCAGTTCCTGTTCGCCGTGAAGCTGCGCGAGCCGGCCTTCGAGGGACGGGAGAACCAGTACCTGGCCAAGTCGAGTGCCAGCCGCACGTGCGCCGTCAGCGGCTTCTTCATCTCCATACCGGTCTTCCTCACCGGCCTGATCCTGTACACCTTCAGCCATTTCCACTCCACGCCGGCGATCGTGACCAGCCTGCTGATCGGCGTGGGCATTGTCTTCTGCGGCGGCGCCATGGTGCACAACGTCTTTGTGTGGCAGCGCGAGAAGACCATCAGCTACCGCGGTGCTCCGCCGGGATTGTCGCACAACTTGTCGGTGATCTCGGCCGGCCAGCTGCCAGTGACGCTGCCGATGCCTCTTCCACTGCCCCTGCCACCGGGTCCGTACCATACCTATCAGGGGGGTGGCCACCAGGCCAACCATCAGGGTCACCTTGTGCCGCCCTCCGTGACGGCGGTCTCACCCAACCACTCGCACGGCAGCTTCAACCCGCTGCTCCTCGGCGGCGTCGGCGGAGGAGGTGGCTGCTGCGGAGGAGGTGGAGGAGCAATGGGGGCCGTCAACTCATCCTTCCTGGTGCGTCCTGCCACGGCCACGCCTCCGACGCCCACACCGCGGACACTGGCGAACAGCAGCTGCTTGACAGGAGGTCGCGAGGCCAGCGGATCGGTCAGTCCCGGCATTCCACCAACGCTGGACATGAGCAACATCACCGTCCTGCTGCACGAGCTCTCCACGCTGGTCTAGACTTAGAGCGCTTAGACTTTTAGATAGACGACATCCACCGGCCGCCCTCACCTTGCCGAATCCTAGTTATAAGCAGGCCCATTGTAAATATTTGTACATATGCTGTGAGGAACTGAATGACTCCCCACTCCTCCGAACTATATATCGAATAACATATCATTGTAAGTTAAGTGAATATGCAACTGCATTGCCATTTCAATTCAATTAAATTTACCGGTTGGTGGCAAATTAAAATCCCAGAATCTCTGGAAGAGTATTTCTCTATCAATATAAAGCACTCCCCAACTTTCTTGTGACTTAGAAAATTCATAAATCGGACCTGTAGACAATCAGACAATCTTGGACGGTATTTTTTAGATAGAGGAAGGTACATCTATGACATTATATTGATTGATCTGATTTAAGAAAGTTAATCATTATTATTGATATGATTTCAGATAGTTAAAGTATCTCCATCTGAAATCGTATCAATCAACATCGTATCATCAATCAATCAATATCATTGATGATTAAAGAAACATCTACGGTGACTTTATATATATATATACCCCGCATACATTTCTCTCCCTTTTTAGTTTCAACTACAACTGATTTATTAAACATTCAAAACGTATGCCAATTGAAATTAAATTAAATTGAGTAAACAAAGTAATAGTGAATCTAGTGTTCTAGACCGTTGCTTTCTACGCCGTTTCCTACTTCTCGGTACCATCCTCCACCACTGTTCCTTAAAATGATGGTGTGCAATTTGGTTTAGTCGAGTTCCGTGCAATGCACATACCCTCCGTGGGTTTCGCACGCGACGGATGCTCTTCTAAAGACTATGGTGACGAGGGAAACGGGGCGGCTAAACCTCCGACTTCGAGCTGCGACGCGTGCGCGGACGCAGTTCCCGGGTCTTGGTGGTGGTGGTGGTGGTGCTGTTGGCGGAGTTGGTCCTGGAGCTTGTCCTCGAACTGGTGGCCTCCGGGGCAGGGGCATCTGTTTCGGCGGCCTTGGCAGATTGGTCACTCAGCTGGGAGATGCGCCGTCTGCCAACGCGACGAGGACGTGGTTGTTCCTCCTCCGCTGTTGCGGATTCTTCGGCGACTAATGGAGGCACGTCTGCCGGAGCAGGCGATGCAGACATATTTTGATCGGATTGGCTCGTCTTGCGCGATCTCACGCCTCCCGCCCTCGGTTTGCGCACGGCCGGCTGCACTTCCACAGCGGGTGGTGGTTCGCTGTTGCCGCGCAGTGAACGCCGGACACTCGGACTCTCCGTCGTGGGCGCCAGCGAGGTGGCCCGCTTGCTGCGGACCCTAGCTGTGGGAGTGGTGGGTCTGGAACTTGGCGCCTCCGAGTCCACGCTCAGGCGCGAGCGGGAGCGGGTGCGCGGCAACGAAGCGTCCAGGGAACTCTGCTCGTCGATCACCTCCAGCAGGTGCTTGTGCTGCAACGCTCGGCGTTTGGGCGTGGCGACCGGCGGAGTGGCTGCGGGCGACGAGGCTAAGGCGTCATTACTACGCAGACGCATCTTGCGGCCAGCCACCGGAGAGGGACTGTCCTGGTTCTCCAAGGAGGAACGTAGCGATCGCAGGGGACGCGGGCTATCCCGGTGCTCTGAGGAGCCGCGACGCGGGCGCAAAGAACGAGTCGGCACCGCAGCCACAGCTGGCTCCTCGGCCTCGTCATCGGAGAGTACCAGCGTTAGGCTCTGCCTGGAATCCTCATCTTGGACCAAAAGTGGCTCCTGTTCGGGATCCTCTCTGGCCTCCTCTTTGCCCTCCTCTTCAGCCTCCTCTTGGGCAATCTTCTCCAAGGGCTTTTCTTCCACCTCCTCTTCGGGAATCTCCTCCAGGAGCTTTTCTTCCACCATATCCACCTCCATATCGTTCTCGACAGGATTCTGCTTGCTTTCGCTAAACGCCACTGTGGCCACAGAATCGTTGCTGCCAGCATCCTCCTCCATAGGCCACTCTACCACCTTCTGCTGTTCTGGCTGACAATCCCCTGGCTTCTGCGACTCCTCATCGCTGTCCAGCACAATGGTGTCGGCCACCTCCGAGTCGCTATTGACCGTGGCGCCCAGCGAAAGGGAAGGACAAGGGCCGCTTGCCGCCTCCTCCGGGCAGTCATCCTTGAAGGCGAACAGCTCGGCACTGCTGCAGGCTCCCGATGGCTGCGGACGAGCCACATAGCCGCGCACCTCAGTGCCGTCCAGTGCTATGACGCAGTCATCCTCATCGTACTCCTCCTCCTCCTCCAGCGAACCCTTTGTGGTGTCTAGGTCATCGACCGTTTCCAGGCTATTGGCGCGGTACAGGGAGATAGGCGAGCCATCTCCTTCACCACCGCGTGGTGCTCTTGGACTCGAGTTCTGCGAGACGTTTGTGTCGCTGGGCAGGAAGGAGGTGGGCGTGTGCGTTACCGATCGCGATGTGGTGATGGAACCTGTCGACTCCACAACGATCGAGTACATGGGGTCATCGTTGTGCAGCGTGGGCAGCAAGGGGTTCCGGATGTCGGCCGAGGAAAGGTCTGACTCTTCGCTGCTTAGACTGTAGGTGGGCGAGGACAGAGGCTCCTGGGCAGGTGCTTCCGAGCTGCCCAGGTATTCCAGCAGGCCGCCCATCTCAGAACGCTCTGGCTCCTGCTCATCATGTTGATTCTGCTGCTCCTGCTCCTGCTCCTCAACCGACTGCGTGTCGCCCAGCTTTAGTTCCTCCTCTTCATCCTGAACCTGGATATCTGGCTGCTCAAGCGACGCCACATCGTAGGTGGACATCTCCAGAGTGGTATCCATCATCCGGTGTCCCTGGACTGCGGGCCGTGCTGCAGGCAGAGACCACTGCGCACTGGGTGCGGCCGTAACCTCCGAACCAAGATCGGTTGATTCCATTTCGCCACAGATGGTTGTGCGTTCGGATATCTTCACCCCACAGCTGCCGCTGGAGAAGACCTGCGACTGCGTCTCGCCCATCTTGGAGGAGCAGATGGTGGGCAAGAACTGGGAATGAGATGTCGTCGGTGCCGCGCGGACGGTGGCAAAGCTGCCGAATCCACTGCTGCTTTCACTTCCAGTCCCACTTGCACCACCTCTTCCGATTTCGTTTCGCCCGTGAAGCAATGAGCTACGTGGCTGTGGGCCAGTTGGCGGTGCCAAAGGTCTAGGAGATTCCCGCGGTGGCACGATCACTTGGTCCACTAAAGACACATTGGCCGAGGCCAACGGGGAAAGGAACTCCTCGTCCTCGTCGGACTCAGCGCTGCAGGCGCTCCTAGGCTCGCTTCTGGACTCGATCTCAACGATAATCTCGTCGGTTTCCTCCTCCTCCTCCCCCTCGTCCTCCTCGGCGGCATCCTCGCTGTCCACCTCCATCGATCCATCCATACGCAAGGGTATGGGCGGCATGAAACGGAATCTCTTTGGTCCCGCTAGTGTGGTGGACGTAGCCACCGGCGGAATGCCTCCCACGGCATCCACGGCCGAGTGCCGCTTCAGGATCGTGAGAATCGCCTGGGGCGAGCTGCTGCCTTGGCGTGTCGTCGTCTGGCGCGTCTGAAGGAAAGTTGGCGGCTGCAGGAGATCGCTGGCCTGGTTCCGCTCCGCCTCTTCCAACTCCGGCTGCTGTTCCGACTGTTGGTCTAGAATGGATCTTACATGGCCCTTAACGTCCTCAACCAATTGCTCGGCCAATAGGCGGCGGCGTTTTCGGGGTTGCAGTGAGTACTGCTGCCTGCGCTCGCGCTCTTCTCGTTGCTGCTCCTCCTGCTCTCGCTGCCGCTTCTCCGCCGCCTGGTGGGGCACTGGTCGCACCTTGCGCCGCCGGTGTGGAAGCTCCGAGAGTCCGTATTGTGCATGCCGGAGGAAGGGAATGTTGGTGTAGCCCATTTTGGCAGGGACAGAAACGGGGGGCAGGACTGGAGGCGTCTCGAAGTGCGTTGCCCAATGGGCACTGACAGCGGAGCTCTGGAAGATGCCACCCACCTGGCCGCTCGCGTTCTGTTTGACCAGCTGGCAGCTGAAGGGCTGCAAAAGACCGCCCTTCCTAGCATCCTCAAGGCCGTCCAGGGTGTCGCGAATGCGCAGATAGGTGCCGGCAATGTTCTGGGCAACCGGCGCCATGGTAGACCGGTAGGCAGAAATAATGGTGCTGGAGGACTCGTCCTCTCGCTGGCGCTCGACGGCCACGTCATCCATGAAGGACACTGCCTCGATGAACTTACTCTTTTGCAGCAGCAGGATTAAGTGAACGCACTCCGTTTGACGTGAGCGGCACTGGCGCAGCAGGCGGTACAAAAGCCGCTCCTCCGGCTCCCTTAGGCACAGCTCGGCCAGCACTCTGAAGCGTCTGCGTTCGATACAGTGGCGGAAGAAGCGCTCCAGTAGCGAGTGCCCCTCCTCCTCCTCGTCGTAGAGGCGGGCGATGAGGAAGGCCTCCGGCATGTTTTCGTTGGCCAGGAGCACGCTCATGTGCAGCGCCGATGACAGGGGACCAGGCGGTTGGCTGGCCACTCGCATGGCCGCCTTGACAGCCCCGCCATCCAGCAGAGTCTCTAGGAGCAGGCGCATCTGCCACTCCTCAAAGTTGTTGGCGGGAGCGGGGTCCTTGTACAGCTCCTTGACGCAATGCTGTAAATAGGCAACGATGAGAGTTTAAAAACAGAATTTTTTTAAGTATTGCTCTTTTTCCTAAAGAATTCGCGGTCCTGTTTTATTCATCAATTAATCTAAATTTCGCGACTTTATAATTAGCCCAATCAACAATGTATGAGTGGTAAATATGAGTTTCTCATCTTCTAAAGAATTGGCGGTTACCTTTGTTTTGTATAATTTAAGGATGGTAAAATCATGGTTGAAGTAAACCAATGTTCTTTTTTTAAAGTCGCAGACTCATTCTTTGCAAGAAGTTATGTACGGTTTCAAATGTTTAAATCTGTTAAATGTGTTATTTCTTTTTCTAAAGAAGTCGCGGTCACATTCTTTTTAGCTCGGTACTCGACTATATTATTACTTTTCCGTGGAGGTCTCTATTTGACAGATTCTTTGAACTCACTTCGTAATCACCGCGGTCCAAGCACCAAAATGAGCGCACCGACTTGGCCAGTTCCTCGCCCAATTGAAAGGCAGTCTGGAAGCGCCTGCCCAGCTGTGGGTCCAGATCTAGCAGCAGGTACAGGATAAGAGCATGCTTGCGGGAGGGCTCTGTGTCCGGATCGAGCATCACGTGCAGGAGTGCATGTAGCGACTCCGGCGGATAGGGGTCCGAAAGGGAGGTGAGCTCCCCCAGAGAGTCGATGTACAGTCTCTTTCGCTGCGCCCGCCTCTCGGAGTAAACGTGTCGAAGACGAACCAGCGGCTGCTCCCGGGACTCCCGATGATTCTCGTGCTGCCCCTCAGGTAGGAGACCCTGCTCGATAAACCAGTAAAGCACTCTCTGGTACTCGTGCACTGTCCGCAGCGCCTGTTCGTTGGTCTTGCACTCGGCCAGCAAGGAGGGCGTCAGTCGCCGCCGACCCAGCTCGACAATGTAGGACTGCAGACGCAGTAGCTCACGTAGCTGGGCAGAGAGCTCTTTGAACTCACGCCGCTCCCGCTCGTCCAACGAGTAGCCGCCGTAGTCGAAGATGCCCTGACAAAGCTCCGAGCAGCGCGTCTTGATTTGACCGGCGCGCTTCACGATCCAGTTGGTCAGCGTGGACAGCGAGAGCTCCGTGGGATCGAGCATGTTGCACAAGAAGCTGCCGTCCAGCCAGCTGCGGGCGCAGTCGTTCAGCAGGGCCCCGCACTTGTGCTCTAGGGCCACCGACAGAATTACCTCGTACATGGCAGTCTAAAAAGGGAACAATTAAGTCCAAAGAAATAGGATAAGGATCAGTGTTCAGTGTTCACCAACCTTAGAGAACGTGGCGTTCGGATTCAGCTCGCAGAACTGAGGCAGGAGACGCAGGCGAACGATATCCTCGTGGTAGGACTGTGGTCGCAGAAAAAGCGTGGCGCGCTCCCAGCGCAGGGCGTTGAGGAAACGATGTTGCACTCCGTCCTGAGCGTAGTAGCGGCTGCCAGTTGGGGTCAGCAGTGTGCAATCTATCGGAGGAGGAGAGTTATTCACTAGCTTCGCCACGAATCTAGGGGATGGCTCCTACCAAAGGTCAGGGAATCGGGATAGAAGTGCTCATCGTAGCGCTGCAGTGAGACAAAGTGCAAAATGGAGTTGGCGCGCAGCTGCAATCCCAATCCCGTGGGCAGACCACTGAGGATATAGCCGGCGAGGTAATGGGGCATTTCGTAATGGCGCACGCATGGGGGCATCTCTTCCTTGTACCACTGGTTGATGTCGAACAGGACGAGCTTGTTTTTGCGGTCTGTGCTTGAGTGCCAGGATATGATGACCAGTAGCGTTCCGCTGTCCCCGGCAAAGCTGAAAGTGGAGGCCGTAGTGCAGCCGATTACGGAGCAGATGCCCCTGTCGAAGACTTGGTGGTTGCGCACCGAGCTGGAATGGAATTGCTGCCAGAGTAAAGGGTCAATCTTTGCCTTCGAAAAGGGGCGACTTGGGTTGGCTTACCTCGAAGCGGAACAGGTCGCTCCCCTGCTCCACGTATGAGCGCCTGTAGCTGACGGAGTGCAGCAACATGTTGAGGCCGTCGGCGCTTTGGTATAATGCACATATGTAGAAGCAGGGCTTGGGGTCGTCCGGCGGCATGATAAGGCACATTCGCTGCACGGCCCCGTGAGCCCCTTCACTTCTTCCCGGCGGCTGCAGTGTAGTGGTCACATGGAAGTGCAGCAGGTCGTAGATCAGGACGCGGCCATCCTCCAGGCCAGCGGCAAAGCCGGGGGCCAAGCTGATGCCCATCAAGCACCTGATTCCGCTGTGGGCCACTGTCAGGGGATTAAAGGATTAGCTAGCCCTAGAGTTGCACTCGCACGCCACACACTCACCACTCAAGCGCACGGCCAAATGGGCGCCCTTCGAGCGACATTCATCCAGCAGGGAGTTGAAGCGACCTACAAGCTCCTCGCAGGGGAAGCTGATAATTTCCCCGTAGCATGGGTCGCCCTCGGGACTGGATGCTGGCTGCTCCACCAGGCTGTCGCTGTTGAGATCGACTAGCAGGACGATGCCCTCCTTGGTGGCCACGGCCAGGCAGCCGTCGAATCGGCCCACTCGCGTTGCGCCATAGATGTCCCGGTCGAGGAAGGTGAGCGCGCTGCAGTGGAGGCCACCCGGCAGGTGGAAGCGGCGCAGCACTCGGCTGTGGGGGATCGAGTAGATGAGCACCTGCGTCTTGACGTCCATTGGGCGCTCGCCGCTTTCCCACGACTCCAGGCAGATGGCCAACAGCGCGCTGCGTTCCGGCTCACCGGGAAAGAGTTCCTCCACACAGCGGATGCTGCTGCGCTGCCCGGGGCTACCATGTCCCTCGTCTGCCGACTCGCTGCTCCAGAAGCAGTGCCGGGAGAAACACTCGCCGGTGGTCATGCTGCAGACCAGAAGGGTGGCGTCCTTGCCATAACGGCAGGTCACCCAGCCCCACTGGCCGCCGCGTATGATGCCGCCCAGGTAGTCGGCTGCCAATCGGGAGGAGCATGATCAGAGGATGCCAAGGCAAAGCACACACGCTGCCACACTTACCGGTCTCCACTTCCGCCGGCTCCTGGCCAAAACCGGGTACGGCGCGCTCAGGAAAGGCCGCCGTGCGACTGCCGTCCAACTCCACTTCGTGCCACTCCATGTCTAGTTCATGTGCGTCGGCGCTTTGGCGGTCGATGCCTGGAATTCAGAAAATAAGGAAATCCGCAAACAAAAAAAAACTCGAAATATTTTGGGAGTGCGCGCGTGTGTGTGTGCTGGCCGGCGTTGCCGCTTCGATTTGATTTGACATTTAAAAACGGTTGTTTTGCTTGCACGCTGACCGCTGCTCCAGTGTTGGGTAACGTTCGTACGAAATTCGCAAATTATTTAATAATTGCTTGTATGGTTTTTGCAAAATTACTGCTATCAGCTCTATATGTCAGCTAATTAAAATGTGTCTTTGCGCTTCATTGATAAGAGAAATCAAGAGGAAGTGCCGGCAATGGCAGCCTGACAACTCTCGCGGTCCGGCAACGCTGCAGGATTGCGAAAATATCGCGCGAGTTTCATAAGAAATTTCGCCGGTTCGTCACTGTGAGTGTAAAACAGGGAAGGCAAATATGAAAAAAGAGAGCCTTGCGTTGAATTTCACAAGTTATTCAGCCATCCATTGAAGTGTAACACAAGGCTAAAGTGCGGCAGACAGTGCTATACAGATCTGGCAACTTCCGCTGGACCGCCTGTCAACCCTGTCCCGTGCGATTTGCCTGCACATTGTTCTAAAACAACCCAGCCGGAAAAGCCGTTTCAGCAGTGGGCTATTTCTGCGACACCTATATGCGATTCAAATGTGAGACACCCGACCCGAGGCTGTGTTCCAGGCAATAGGCGCTACTCAGGCCGATACTCCGAGCGTTCCCAGGCGGCAATCCCAACCAGAACCCAGAACTCACGCATTCCGCATTTCGCACACGGACCACGGCACACAACACACCATACAACACAACACGGCACGCACACGCACACAGGCAGCTCTCTTAATCTTCGGGCTGTCCACAGACGCATTGGCCAGCGACGAGGCGGTGGCACGCGGGGATCGAGGAGGAGGTGGAGATCGAGAGGCTAGGCGAGATTTAGGTTTCGAGCGGCGAGCGGCAGGGGTCGTGCGCAGAGGTGAGTCTTTCGTTGGGCTGGGCAGGGGGATGGGGGTGGTGCGGGAGCACATGTCGCCACCAGAAGAAGAAGGAGGATGAACCGAAACCAAGACACCAACATACATATACATCTCCTCTTGCAGGCAGACAGGCAGCAGTAGACAAGAGCTAGCGGTGGCGATGGCCCAGCACGGAGGCACCGAGGCTCTGGCCGCCGAACTGGCCAAAGCCGTCGACCTGATTATGCACCCGCTTACCCAGCAACAGGCTC
The DNA here is from genome assembly GCF_014743375.2 of Drosophila subpulchrella. Classification (NCBI taxonomy): domain Eukaryota; kingdom Metazoa; phylum Arthropoda; class Insecta; order Diptera; family Drosophilidae; genus Drosophila; species Drosophila subpulchrella. The sequence continues at coordinate 28,425,533 of NC_050613.1, read as the reverse complement.
GTCTGGAGGCCTATATGGCCTGCGAGCGGTTCAAGGAGGAGTCGCCGCTGTGCGCCCAGGTGGGCCTCTTCCTGGCCAGCTCGCCGCAGTCCAACCAGCAGGTGCGGCACTTTGGCCTGCAGCTGATCGAGTACACAATCAAGTTTCGTTGGAACTGTATCACGCACGAGGAGAAGGTGTACATCAAGGACAATGCCATCAAGATGCTGAACGTGGGCGTGGGCCCGGCGGAGGACCGCTCGCTGCTGCCCACGAAGGACGCGCTATCGCGCATCATCGTCGAGATGATCAAGCGCGAATGGCCGCAGCAGTGGTCCGACCTGCTGCCGGAACTGAGCCAGGCCTGCACCAAGGGCGAGGCGCAAACGGAGCTGGTGCTCCTCGTCTTTCTGCGGCTTGTGGAGGACGTGGCCCTGCTGCAGACGATCGAGTCGAATCAGCGGCGCAAGGACATGTACCAGGCGCTGAACAACAACATGAACGACATCTTCGAGTTCTTCCTGCGCCTGGTGGAGCAGCATGTGACCGCGTTCCGCGAAACGACGCGCCTGTGCAACTTCACCAAGGCCAACGCGCACAGCCGGGTCGTCGAAATGGTCCTGCTCACGCTGAGCGGCTTCGTCGAGTGGGTCAGCATCCAGCACATCATGTCCAGCAACGGCAAGCTAATGCACTTCCTCTGCATTCTGCTCAATGACAAAGCATTCCAGTGCAACGCGGCCGAGTGTCTGGCGCAGATCACGAACCGCAAGGGCCAGGCCAAGGAGCGCAAGCCGCTGCTGCAGTTGTTCAACGAGGAGCCGCTGCGCTACATCTACCAGGCCAGCCAGATACCTACCGACTCCAGCTCCTCGGTGGCCATCGAGCAGCACCACAACTTCCTCAAGAAGCTGCTGCAGGTGCTGAACGGCATGGCCCAGCAGCTGGTGGCGCTCTGGGGCAAGGACGACGCCACCCAGCGACCGGTGCATCTGGAAGTCCTTCTCGAATGCCTCCTGCTCCTCGTCCAGCATCCATCGCTAAGCGTCTCCCATGGGTCGGCGCTCATTTGGCAGCTGCTGCTGAAGCACGAGCCCTGCTCGAAGGACTTCGCCATGGTCAACTACATTCCCAAGCTCATCCACACGATTGCGCCCAGGATCGTGAAGCTGCCATATCCTGCCGCCACTAGCTCGCCTGCCAGCCTCTCCACGGAGGCCTACATCCGACTGGAGTACGACAGCGAGGAGGAGTTCGCCCTCTACTTCTTCCGCTGCCGCACCGACTTCCTCGAGATCTTCCGCCTGGCCACGCTGGTGCAGCCGCTGGTCACCTACGGCTACTGCGAACAGTGGCTGCAGCAGCGCCTTCGCAACGCAGTGGCCGAAGCGGATGCAGAGGCCAAGAGCGGCAACGTGTCGTGCAGCGTGCTGGACCCCGTCTACCTGGAATGGGATGCACTGGTGAGTGTGTTGGACGGCGTGCTAAGCCGCATTCTGCTCGTGTCGGAACGTCCCTCGGTGCCGGCTGGACTGCGACTGCTCGAGGATTGCCTTAAACTGGAGACAATCAACCCGCTGATTTACTCGATTCTGCTCTCCTGCATTTCGGCCCTGTTCGTCTTCCTCAGCATGTCTGCGTGCCAGATCACGGCCACCAACTGTGTGGCAATGAGCGGCGTCAGTCTGTTGCCGCGGGTGCTAGACAAGATATTCCGAGCGCTGGTACTGAAGCCGCCCAACGAGTTGGAGAAGGTGCAGGCAAAGTCCGCCAAAAACCTTCGGCGCCACGCCGCCTCGCTGCTGGTGAAGCTGGCCCACAAGTATCCGCTGCTACTGCTGCCCGTGTTCGAGCAAATCAACGGACACGTGGAGCTCCTGCTCAAGGAGCCTGGCCAGCACCAGCTGTGCCGTTTGATGCGTACCACGCTGCAGGAGGCGCTGATTCTCATCTCGAATCACTTCTGCGACTTCGAGCGCCAGACTCTCTTCATCGAGCACATCGTGCAGGACAAGCGGTCCGAGTGGCTGGCCTTCGGAGATGCGCTGAAGTCGCCGCTGGCCTTCATGAGCTTCGTGGGCCTGGATAAGCCTCCCATCTTCGCCGTGGAGGGTGCTCCTACGCTTCAAAATCGGTCGCGCCTGCTGGACGCACTGCATGTGGTGCTGGGCGTGGTCAAACGCTGCACTTGGCCAGACGACCCAGACCGCGCCCAGCGCGGCGGCTTTGTCATCGGCTGCACGGAGCTAGGCAACCCCATCTGCCGAAATCCGGCCACCAAGCACGTCGTGCCACTGCTTTCGCACGTGCTAAGTCTGATGCGTGTGCTCAACGAGCTGTTTGCTCCGGAGGCGCTGCTTGCCCTCTCCGAGGGCTACCGCGGGATCCACGGCATGCTGGAGCACGAGAAGAAACTGCTGATGGGTATTTGCGCCCTGCCCACCGATCCTTTGGACACCACCATCCGCAGCGAGCCGACGGCCTTCGAGAAGATGCAGACTTTCATGATGATGGTCACCGAGGGCTGCTACCATCTGATGGGCTCAGCGGGTCCGTCGCTGGGACGCGATCTATACCAGCTCCTGGGCCTGTCCGACGCCATCATAACAAATGTGTTTAGCCGAATGGACGTGGTGCCCGACTACCGGCTACGCCCGATCATTCGGGTCTTCTTCAAGCCCTTCGTCTACTCGTGCCCGCCCAGCTTCTACGACAGTGTTCTTGTGCCGCTGTTCGCGCACCTGGCACCATTGATGTGCGAACGCCTCACGCGCCGCTGGATTTACATCGCCTCGCTCTACGAGAGCGGGCAGCTCAACGGCGAGGTGAACGACACTCAAGAGGTGCTGGAGGATCAGCTTAATCGGACGCTGACGCGCGAGTACCTGGACGTACTGAAGATCGCGCTGGTTGGCGGCCAGATTGGGGCCGATCATGTCGCGGCCGGCGCAAATGCCAACAGCAACTCGGTGGCCATGGAGAACGAGGAGCACTCGATGGACAGTGCACCACAGTCGCGGGCCAGCCAGTCGGCCTTGCTCTCCGACATCATCAGCGACTTGGGCGGCAAGCTGCTGCGGAACGGACTCATCGGCAACTACGTGCTGATGACCCTGCTGAAGGCCATTGCCTGGAACGACGGTATGTGCAGCATGAAGGCAGTGAACATCGCCGCGCCAGTGATGCGCTTCCTGGCCGCCGAGAAGCTTATGGACGAGAACAAGGCAGTTACGGCCTTCACCGCCGTTCTGCAGGGTATGCAGGTGCACGGACAGCACGAGGCAAACCAGTCGGGCTTGGTGACGCTGGGCGTACAGTTCTATGAACTGCTACGACCCCACTTCCCCATTCTCAGCGAAGTACTGCAGCATATACCCAGTGTAAACGCGGCCGATATCCAGAAGTTCGACGAGAAGATCGCCGTGGCGCCCGTCAAGGGCAACAAGGTGGACCGCGCCAAGAAGGACATATTCAAGAAGCTCACCGCACAGCTGGTCGGGCGCAGCGTTAACCAGCTGTTCCGTCATGAGGTGCAGATCGCCAACCTGCCGCCGATGCAGTCGCACAAGGCCAAGGGAGCCATGGGCACAACCGCCGACATCATGGATAGCAATCAGAACGCGAGTCTTGCCAGGCTCTTTGGGCCGGAAAAGTGACAGGGACCGCAGCAGAAGCAGAAGCCGAATCAGAAGCAGACACACACACAGAAACAGAGGAGCAGGAGGAGGCGTCGCAGCGGAGGCGGCGCCACCAGCGACAAGACCTCGGTTTTGGTCGATGACCAGGATCAGGAAGACGTCGAGACCACGGCCACCTCAGCTGCCAAACTAGCGACGACTGAACTTAAAGTAATTGTAAACTAGCTTAGAGACGATGAGCCCGCATTGAAGCAGGAACAGCATCTCACGTCCTCGCCCGCTTCCGTGCCCATGCCCATGACCCAGTCCCTGACCCCTGTCCCCTGTCCTTGTCCCTGACCCTGACCCAGTTCCAGTACCAGTTACAGTCACAGTTCCGATCAGATGTTAAAATTATTAATTTATTTATTTTACAAACTAAATTTAACTTCAGCATGTAACGATTTGTTTAGTTGCTCCGTTTCGATCCGAACCGACTTGTTACTGCTTTGTTATTTATTATTCGGAATTTGTTAATCTTGTTTGCACAAAGGAAGTAGATCCATCGATAATTGCCAATACTCCCACCCCTGACCCCTGACCCTAGACTCCGCCCCTCCCCTCCCTCCTCCCCCAGGCCCCCGCTGCAAAGCCAGAAGCCCTTTTTATACATAGTTAATTAATGAATTGTGCTTTCCCCCCGTTTTGTATAGTTACCTATGCGCAGGCATACTGTAATTTATATACATATATATGTACACATTTATCCTTTGAAGAAACATTTCTGAAATTACGCTTAGGCTTAGTTGATAGGCAACGAGTTATTATTATATAATACATCAAACTGTATATGAACACACATCCCGCACCGCATATGCATACGCATACCCCAAAAAAAAACCCAAAAAACAAAAAACACATCGGGATTCTAAGAATTATAGTTGCGCGAGTATGTAATATTCAAACTGAAATTATATACTATTATTTATAACTAAATGAAATCGAAGCGGGAGGACCCCGCAAAAACACAAAATCGAAATAAGCTAATAAATTTGAAATAAATTTACAAATTTAAAGATGAAATCGTTTTCGTTTTTTGCAACTGGATTCTAAGTAATAAATTCATTTTGAATAAAATATTGTTTTTTAAATAATTCGTTAGATCTTTTCAAAGGGATTGAAAAATCCGTTGGGTAAGAACAATACCGCTAAAGCTTTAGTGGAAACAGGCTGTAAGCTCATTTCGCGGTTATCGATAGACCACTGCGTCATCGATTGCTGCTTACCCATAACTTTGGTTTGGCTTAGTTTCCAAATTAGCCCGAATATAATATAATAGTTGTCTAGTCCCTCGGTGCGTAGAAGACCCATTAGCCAATATGCCCATGTACGAGAGCGTCATGCAGGAGAAGCCGCCCATCGTCCTGGACATCGGCACGGCGTACACAAAGTGAGCGAGCGAGAGCAAAACAAATGATGCGGTGAAGTCATCACTAACCCCTTTTCAGGCTGGGATTCGCGGCAGAGGCGTACCCGCGGAAGATAATGCCCACAGAGGTGGTGATGACCGCGACGGGGACCAGGAAGCGACTGTTCGACTACAGCAGCCCAGAGGAGCTCTACGACCAGCTGGTGGACTTCCTGCAGACGATCTTCTTCAAGTAGGTGACCAAAATGCTGCTCCCAGCAGGGACTACATCCATATGCTTTTAGGCACTTGCTGGTCAGCCCCAAGGAGCGCAAGTTCGTGCTGGTGGAGAACGTGTTTGGACCCACTGTGCTCCGGGAGACCCTGGCCCGCGTGCTCTTTGTCCACTTCGATGTCTCCTCCGTTCTGTTCGTCCCCGTCCACCTCATCGCACTGTCCACGCTGGCCGTGCCCACCGCCCTGGTGGTGGACATCGGCTACAGCGAAACGAGCATTATGCCCGTCTTCAGCGGAGTGCAGATCATGGCCGCCTTCAAGGACCAGAGCTACGGCGGCAGGGCCATCCATGCGGAGATCAAGCGCCAGCTGGTGGAGTCGGGCGTCAAGGAGAGCCTGCTGACGGAGAGCGTGCTGGAGGACATCAAGGTGCGGACGTGCTTCGTGACAACCATGGAAAGGGCTCAGGCCAGGTCAAGTGGGGGCGAGGATCAGCCGACTCCCGCGCCGGCCGTAGACTACATTGTCAGCGACAACGATGCGATCATCCAGGTGCCCGGCCTGCTGCGTGAGACCGTCTACGAGATCATGTTCGAACCCAGCAACGAGCGGGACAGCCTGCCGCACCTCATCCTGCGATCCATTCTCGACTGCACACTGGACGTGAGACGCGCCCTGGTCGAGAGTGTGTTCCTGGTGGGCGGCGGCTCCATGGTTCAGGGTCTGCTGGCCCGGCTCCGCCAGGAACTGCAGCATCTGCTCGCCGAGGATCCGTTCTACGCCGAGCGCTTCCACGGCGAGCTGCAGTTCAAGTTCTTCAATGCCATCGGCAAGCAGAACTTCACCGCCTGGCTGGGCGGCGCCTTGTGCGGTGCCACGGATCTAATCCAGACGCGCTCGCTGGTCAAAGAGACGTATCTGAAGAGCGAGCACGTCCCGGACTGGAGCAACCTGTGCGACAACAGGCCGACGGGATCGTAGATTTTGAAAAGAGAGATGCATGCTGCAGCTTTACGCTAATTCATATTTACTTACTCATCATTTTATTGTATTATATAGGTTTAAAGTTGACTGCGAGTATAAAGTGTAGAAGAAATATAGGAAATCAAATACTAAAGTGATCGGACTTGTAAATTTCAGGAGGCTTCCACTGTTTTGGTGGACACTAGGTCTTTGTCAAATGAAGTGCACCCAACTTATACGTCCGATGACCACTAAGCATAGGCTACTTTGTTTAAAGTTCAAAAATAAACAAATAAACTCTTGTCGAAAATCGGCTCAACATTTATTAGCGAGGGCAGACCCCCAAACAAATGCTACAAAATTGTTCGTTTACCTTTTTTACAGTGGTTTCTTATTAAATAACTGGACCATGCACTTCAAAATAGAGTTTTTAATGGAATTTTTAAATTTTACAACACGTTCTCACATAGGCATGTGAAAACTCTGCAAGAAAGACATTCGCTGAATGCACATAGTTTCTCTAATCTCTAATGCATGTTAACTAGGGGACAAAAAGGTGTATCTGACGTATGCTATAATGGATGATTTGAATTTGTTTAATCCCATGTTGTGGCTGTGGTTCCTCCACCTCCATCTCCATATCCACTTGGGATAGCCGCACTTAGGAGCCCACGATGATGTTGTTGATGGGGATGTGTATCAGCTTGACGAAGAAGCCGATGAAGCCCATGATGCAGAAGCCCACGGCGGTGGCGATGGCGATCTTCTGGAACTCCTTGCGGTCGGGCTTGGTGCAGCGCTTGACCAGGCGGATGGAGTCCTTGGCGAAGGCGCGGCCGGGCTCGGCGAACTTAACAACCTTGTCCATATCGTGTAGAGTGTGTCGGGTGCTGCAAGGGGAGGGGGAAATTGGGGATGAGTGAACGGATCTGATTTTCTGGTTTCAAGCACTTTCACGCAACGTCAGCTGTGACGTGGCTATATTTTGGTGACGTCGCAGGTGAAATATCTAGCGGACTTGTATTGTTCCGCCCGCTTATCGGTTTCCCAAGCATCCAGCCGAGGTCAAGGGTAAATAATCAGCATTAATAAGGGCCACCGAGAACTTTAATTGACCCCGCAGCGGAATTCGGTTTTATGTGGCCAGGGCCGAAAAAAAAACACAAATGGCCCGGGGAACTTGAACCTCTGCTGTTGCTTGGAACCGAGCCCTTGTTTATTCACTTATTGTTTCAATTGACAAATAGACTGGGAAACCAGCACAAACAACGCACCTCCGCTTCAAACGAAAATTTCCAATCAAGTGGAATAGTGAAATCGAGTACACCCTATTGCCGCGTCGACCGATTTCCAATGACAGTTCCACGTCAAAGTGTCAAACGCCAGGGTTGTATTCCAGCCGAGCTGTCAGGTGGCGGGTGCCTTTTCAGACGGTTTATAGCTAGATTTGGCTTTTTTAATTTTTCCCAATCGATTGGCATTTAAATCTCAAAACTATATTTTTTGAAAATTTGTCGATAAAAAAGATGATAACCCCTTTTGAAAAATGCAAAAATTGGTCAAAAAAATAATTTTTCAAAAAGTGATGAGGATCGTAAGCCTAGATTGTTAGCTGTTCAAAACAGTTGGTATTTTAGCTTTACGATTCGATTTAACTAAATTACGACAGAAAAACGGCTTAAAATTCACGTTTTTTTCGTCCAAAAAATGCTTCTCCCTATTTTTGCCCAAAAAATATCAATTTTTTCGTCGAAAAATTGCGAAATGGAGCCAGAATATGGAATGTCATACCTCGTTGAGCTCGTAATTAAATTCCCAATCGATTGGCATTCAAGCCCGGAAACTTTCATTTTTGACTGATTTTCGCATAATAGACGATGTTATCCGTTATCAAAAATGTGAAATTTAGTCAAAAAATAAATTTCGCGGATTGTGATGGGGATCGGATGCCTAGGTTGTTAGCTGCTCAAAACAGTCAATCTTTCAGCTGTGCGCCTCGTTTTGACCAAGTTACGACTGAAAAACTACAAAAAATTATGGTATTTTTGTCTGAAATTCTTGTACCTATTTTTTGACCCAAACAAACTAGGTTTTTTGGCAATCATTTTGCGAATTAAGGTCGGAATAGGGAATGCCATACCTCGTTGAGCTCGTAATTAAATTCCCAATCGATTGGCATTCAAACCCGGAAACTTTAATTTTTGACCGATTTTCGCAAAAATAGACGATGTTACCCCTTATGAAAAATGTGAAATTTAGTCAAAAAATAAATTTCCCGGAATGCGATGGGGATCGGAAGTCTAGGTTGTTAGCTGTTCAAAACAGTTAGTCTTTCAGCTGGGCGCCTTGTTTTGACCAAGTTACGACTGAAAAACGGCGAAAAATAATCGCAATTTTGGCTGAAATCCTTCTACCTATTTTTTGACCCAAAGAAACTAAGTTTTTTGGCAATACTTTTGCGAAATAAAGTCGGAATAGGGAATGCCATACCTCGTTGAGCTCGTAATTAAATTCCCAATCGATTGGCATTCCAACCCAGAAACTTTAATTTTTGACGGATTTTCGCAAAAATAGACGATGTTACCCCTTATGAAAAATGTGAAATTTAGTCAAAAAATAAATTTCCCGGAATGCGATGGGGATCGGAAGTCTAGGTTGTTAGCTGTTCAAAACAGTTAGTCTTTCAGCTGTGCGCCTTGTTTTGACCAAGTTACGACTGAAAAACTGCGAAAAATAATCGCAATTTTGGCTGAAATCCTTCTACCTATTTTTTGACCCAAAGAAACTAAGTTTTTTGGCAATACTTTTGCGAAATAAAGTCGGAATAGGGAATGCCTTACCTCGTTGAGCTCGTAATTAAATTCCCAATCGATTGGCATTTAAATATCAAAACTTTATTTTTTTTTTAAATTTTCGATAAAAAGACCCCTATAAAAAAATTCAAGAATTGGTAAAAAAAAAACAGTTTTCCAAAAAGTGATGTGGATCGTTAGCCTGGGTTGTTTGCTGTTCAAAACAGTCGGTCTTTTAGCTGTACGCCTTGATTTGACCAAACAACGATTGAAAAATTGGAAAGAATTCGTATTTTATCGTATTTTTGCTTAAATCTGTATCTCGTATTTTTGACTAAAAAACGTCAGATTGAGGAATATCATACCTCGTTGGGCAAATTATGTGTATGTATTGGAATTGTAGATATAAAATAATTTCGGTACTGAAATGTACATTTTTTAAATATACATTTCAGCATCAAAGTTCCTTTTGAGTGATTTTAAAAATACAAATGTTTATTTTTATACAAAAAATATCGATATATTGCGCTAAGCGCAGGTCCATAACCCAGGCCTCGAACCATTTACCTAATTGAGAAAAATCCCGCGTAAATTAAAAAAAAACGTATTAATCATTAATTACATGTTAAATTAATATTGTTATTTAATTAATATTTTCCTACATTAGTAATGCGACGAATTGTTGTCCTGGATTTGGCGGGACTTGTGGGAGTTGGACTGGTTCGATTTTAATTTCAGGGGCGGTTTTCTTACACTATAAATTATTTTATAATCAAAAATATATTTTTATAAAAAAAATAATATTCAATATATATATCTATTTATTTTAATTATAAAAAATCGTTGATATATTTTTCACATTCCTTTCTTGAGGCAAGTGGGATTTTTTGTCTCCCTCGTGTACTGACACTTACGTTTGCTGACACTTACGTTTGCTGCGGCGATATACGATAAATACTTATTTTTATTAAAAAATATCGATGTATTGATACTTGATTTTTCCCACATCCTTGAGGGTCCAGCCATCGGTTCATCGATGATTCTGCACACCCCCGCGATGTCCTCGAACTGAACGGATTTGGGAGTCAGCCACAGAATGTCCTCGAAGCAGTCCCCCGCAGCGGTGGCTGCGGCCGTGGCCAGCTGCAAACTGAAGAAGCAGCAGCGCCGTCGCCTGGCGGCCTTCGACTTTGACCACACAATCGTGTCCCAGAACACAGACACCGTGGTGCGTGACTTGCTGCCCACGGAGGTGACCAGCGCCCGCGCCAACGAGCTGGTGGAGAACGATTGCTGGACGGAGTACATGGCCGAGGTTTTCCGCCTGCTGCACGAGCAACAGGTGCCGGAGGCGCGGATCCGGGACACCATCCGGGGCATCCCGGAGGTGCCCGGATTCGTGCGGCTGATCAAGCACCTGGCCAAGCGGCTGCACTACGACCTGATCATCATCAGCGACTCGAACAGCGTCTTCATCGAGGAGTGGCTGCGGGCGCACAACCTGGCCGACTGTTTCGTGGCCGTCTTCACCAATCCGGCGGAGTTCGACGCCTCCGGACAACTTTTAGTCCGGGCTCACCATCAGCAGTCAGACTGCAAGCTGAGCGCCAGCAATTTGTGCAAGGGCCGCGTCCTGGAGCACTTTGTCATCGAGCAGGACCTGCGGCGCAGCATCCGGTACGACCATGTCTTCTACGTGGGCGACGGCAACAACGACATCTGCCCCGTGCTGCGCCAGCGGGCCTGCGACTTTGCCTGCGCCCGCAAGGGCTTCGCCATGGAGAAGCATCTGTTGCGCAACCGCAGCAAGTTGAAGCTGCGCGCCCAGCTGCTGATCTGGAAGAGCGGCTTCGACCTGATGGACCAGATGCTGGCCCTGCCGCAGCTGAAGACCCCGCAGCTGCAGGACGATGCCGATCAGGATGCCGAAGTCGAGGCTCCGGATGTGGCGACTCGGCGAGCATCGGCGGTGGCTCCCGGCTCGACCAAGTCGCCGAATTAAGAAGGCATTTAAGGTATACGCATTTGAGACCTCCACGAGTAAGTAGAAACGATTGCCATCGCAGAACCGTAGTATCACTTGTGTGTGGGGTCGCGAATTTTTTAGTACAGGCTGGCATAGAAGAACGCGAATTCTTTGGAGAATTCCTTAAGCAGGCTAGTTGGAAAATCGAGAGATGTAGGCTTTTTTGGTGATGCTTCGATGCTAATCATACGGTTCTACGATGCCAAGGAAGTACTCGTGAAGGTCTTAAGTCCACATCCCCATGCACAACCCAATCATCATTGTTCCATCATGTGGTCTGGTCTGTTTTTTGTTTAACCCTCTCCCTCCCTTTACTGCACCAACTATGCCAAGTATGATAGGTGGATCTGTGTGCCAGGGCTCTAACCCGCAGAAAACACATTGTCTCTCAAACAGTACAATTTCAGGTGTGGTGTGTACGCCAGTTCAAGGAGTCAATTTTTGGCTGCGGCTGTTAATGTTTAATCCATGTGTGTATATTGTAACTTGTTGTAATTGAATTTATCGCAAGCTGTATATGAGTGTCCATATTATATGCATTTTAATGTGTGTTTTGCCGTTACTGCACCCGAATGCCTTTTACTGGGATGTCGGATGGGTGGATGTGGAGGTGGAGTGGGTTGGTGAATCCCAGCGCGGCCTAGAGCGGGATGGCGGCACGCCTGTGTGCCTTGGAAAGAGCGAGAGGCAGCCAGGAGATGCAGAATCTGCATCTGCGCATTTGAAAATTATTTTGTTTACAGTACTAATAGTATTTTTAAGGTATACATCTGCATAGATCTTTATAAATTGTTTAAACACTTTATCAATACTATAAAGTTCCAAAATATCTATACCGTTTCTTAGGGGTTTTCCTTAAGTGGCAGGTAGCCAACAACAAGTAGTGCAACCTTTATTTTTTAATACATCGTTTGCTTTAGGTTCTTTATTTGCTATCAGTGACAAACTTATCATAATCATTATTTTATCGGTACATATGTTTAATTATATTACAGCTCTGCTTAGGTTACACAGGCAATCGCGTGCAAGCTTATTAAGTATTTTATTCGGTAGAGCAGTCACCAGCAGACGGAGCTCACTCATCGTTGGCGCTTGCAAGGTCGCTTGTACGTTGGATTGTTGGATGTTCGATTGTTGGCGCGGCTGTGCCTTGGCTGTCTAGGTGCCCAGCGGCGACATGCCGATCTGTTGCGGGGTGGCGCCCAGCTCCAGGTTCTTGAGCAGCATCTGCAGCCATTGCTTGGTGGACTTGTCGTCCTGCAGGCACAGTGCGAAGGTGCCGTCACGCAGTTGGTCCGGCAGACACTGGCCCAAGGCTTTGCGAGCGCTAGAGAGGGGAATATTGTTTAGTATTTAAGTTCATTATTTACAAACTGTACGCCAATACGCACCGAGTGTTGTCCGAGAGGCGCAGATAGCAACGCACCACATGCTTGAGCAGCCGGGCGCAGGGATCCTTCGACAACTGGATCACCATTTTGCCCTGAAACCGATCGATTGGTTAGTAAACTTGTTTACTGGCCGGAAAACCAATACCTACCAGGGTGATGGCCACGTGCGAAAAGCGCTCGTAGGTCTGGCAGATGTACGACAGGCCGGACTCGTCGAGCAGTATCTTCTGGATGATGAAAGTGGCCACGGTCTTGCTCAGCTCCGAGCCGCTGTCCATGATGCTCAGGCAGAGAGGGACGATCTCAGTGGTCAGCAGGAAGGTGATCACCTCCTGTTCGTCGGTCTGTCGGAGGGAGAAGAAAAACACATGATATAAGCTACCAACAGACTAGATAGCCTAACTGCCTTTTACCCACCTTGACCAGCGCTCCAATGACACCCAGACTGGTCAGACGCAGGTACTCGAAGGGCCTGGTCTTCGAAGTGGTCGACAGAAAGGGGTACAAGTACAGCGGTATCTGGGCCTGCAGGAAGGCCGTGCGCGTCTCCGGATGCGAGGCGACGCACTGCAGCAGGGCCAGCGCGTTGCATACGCGGTTCGACTGGTGGGCCGTCAGTGTGGGCGGCGTTATCGAGGGATATATGTTGACGATCTCCTGGAGCAGGGCGCAGGCTGTCCCGAAGCTGTTCCACAGCATGGGCGCCAGGTCGGTCTCGCGCTTCTTGCTCAGCTCCAGCAGAGCGGTCTCACGGGTGTCCGGGTGGGCCAGCTCGTTGATCCACTGGTAGACCTGGCGCAGAATGGGATTAGCACGTGCCATGGTAGATAGGTCCGCACGCCCACTTACCTTCTCCTGCTCGCTCTGCTGCTGCTGCTGGGGATTCATGAGCGGGCTTGGCTGCGCACTCATCGCGACGTCTGTTTTTCGCAGAAACTTGCGAGGATCTGGGTCTTCGCTTTTTGCCGGGCGTCAACTGGCGGGAAATCAAGAGCTACTGGGGTTTTGGCGCGCAAAATGGCGTCGAGTCGCTTGCACTTGTTGATGTTCCTGTTAATTGTCAATTCGTGTCGGTTCAAGTTTAAAAAGTTGGAATAGAAAAGAAAACAAGTGACGACTTGTTCGGATGCGGATTAGAGATGGCAGCACGCCGATTTGGAGTTGTGAAATCATCGATGTCTTCAGCGACTATCGATGTTTCTGCCACAAGTCTAAAAATATATTTATAATTTTGTGGGTTTCCCTACCAGCAACTAAATGTAAATTCAGGAAACAAAATTACTCTTTTTTCACACTTTTTGAAATAAAATTAAGAAAAGTTGATAGATTTCGAAAAGAAAAGTAAAATACCGAACTGCTTGCACACCTTCTGTACAATGATTAATTTTTCAATGATAGAAGAAATCAAAAATATTTATTTTTCACCTCATAGAAAAAGAAACAATACTTCGTGAAACAAGAATTTAATGTTTTTAGCTTCTACAAATAAACTTTTTTTTAAATCAATGTTTTATCGATGTTTGCTTTGAAAACAACGATACTTCCGATGTTGTTCGCGCTTTTAGAAAATACCATAGAAAAAAACGATTTGCGGGTTCAAGGGCAACTCTAAAAAATTCTTATTGGCGCCCTTTTTGATTTTCATTGAATCTACGTTCCAAGAATATGTTTCATGATCATTTCCATACAAAAACACACAGTATCTTAATGGTTGGTATGGTATTATTTATTTATTCACCATCCTCGTCTCTCTCGGGGCTCATGGCCACCGTGTCCAAGTTGAGCTTTGTCGATTCTGGAGCAAACGGCGGCCAGGTCTCGGTGTCCACAAAGGTGTGCGGTTCTCCGCCGGTGCAGAGTCCGTGCTCCTCGTCAATTCCGACGTTGCACTTGCAGCACCTTTCCGGCGGAGTCTTGGAGCAGCAGAAGCAGTGGAACTTGTACGGCGCTTTGTTGATGCAATACGGAGAATTATACGGTTCACGACCGCACCTGCAGCAAACACCGACCATGTTGATGACGAAAAAAAAAAGAAACTCGGAACGGGATCGAAAATACGCGCTGCGTTTTCTTTGAAGGAAAAGTTTACATTGCTAGCGATGGCTATCGATAACTCTTATCGCCGGAAGTACCAGCTCCCAAGTTTCCCACCCGGTTCGGAGCACCACTAGGTGGTAAATACCAAAACGAAGTATTAAAATACCAAATAACAGTATATAAATACCGAAAATCCCAGCGAAAATGCTGACCGAAATTCCCCAAAACCCGATAACCTTATCGACACATACACGGATTTTCATGTCGTGACGAGTACCTCGGAATCGGTAAGAAAAAAACATAAGCAGACAGGCGAAGCAGAGCATACCGTTTAATAATGAATGCATAAGAACGTTCGACGCGCGCCGAGAACGAGAACAGAACCCGTCTGCGTATGAATGCGTGCGTGCGGTGCGGCAAAGGTGTTGGATATTTTTTTGAGGTTTGCTCCGGCTTTAAATGCGTTGTCTTGTTGTACCACCATCGAATTCGAATCGTTAAAAGTGCGTGGAAAAGTGTACGAAACGAAACCAATACACGGAAAGTGGGACAACGGCGACCGAGAGCGCTCGTTGCGCTTGTCTGTGCTGTCCGTGTGTGCGTGTGTGTTGTCGTTGTGTGCGTGCGGCTGTGTCTGTGTGTGTGCACCGTCCGCTGGCCCTGCGAGTGTGTGCGTGTGCCTGCCTACTGCGGTCGAGTGCCCAGTGCTTCGGAATCGTATCGAAAACGAAATGAATTGAAAAAGTGTGTTTTACTACTCGCTAAAACGCCCAAAAACGAATAAGCCACAAGAGCAGTCAAAGTGCATAGAAATATGAGCATGCCAATGCCAGCGAATCTGAAACGGAATCGGAATCGCGAATTGTGCACGCAAATCAAAAGCAAAAGCAGAAGCAAACCCAAAACCAGGCGCTCTTGCTCTTCTACTCCATCTTCTTTTGTCTGACTCTGAGCGACGACTTTGCCGCATGGTGAGTTTGCCGTTTGCTTGTCGCTGCCTCGTTATTATTGTTGTTGTTGCTGCTGCTGCTGGCCTGGCGTCGTTGTTGTTGTCCAGTGCATAGTTGTTGATATTGCGCTATGCGCCCTGAGCGCCCCCCTTTAAAAATCGTGAATGTAATAATAATAATGCAAGATAGATGCTTGCATTTTGGGCAGTACATATACATATACACAGGCCAGCCAACCCGTATATAGTACATATGTGTGCGTGTGTGTGTGTGTATTTTCTCCATGCAGCGGCGACTGCTGTGGTGGGTTCGCAAGCCAGTGTGGTGAGTTCGAGCCGTGCGCGTTCAGTGTTGCCAACACACATTAAAAACAGGCCATAATTCGTGGCGGCGCGGCTTTCTCAGTACTTGCCTATTCCGCTGCTTCGCTCTTCCCATCTTCGCTTCCTCCTCGTTCTCCCTCTCTTCCTCTCCCCATTCGAATCGACAGCTGTGTGCGCATGTTTGTAGCGCTTATTATTTATTAAGTGTTGTTGTTATTCCGCTCGGAGTTTTTCGCGGCATTTTCGAGCGATAGTTTTTCACTGCCCAAAAAGCGAATCGGATCGGAAAATTTGAATCTGGGTAAGGGAGCCTCCCTTTTAGACACAATTGGAGGAGTAATAATTTGGCCATGTGCTAAAATTAGAACCCTAACTTTGTCCGGCTTTCATTCAATTTTCTTTTATTTCTTCAGGCTCCAAAGTGTGTGCATGTGAGTGTGTTTCAGTTCCTGTGTGTGCGTATGTGTGTGTGTAGGTCGTTCCCCTTTCATTTTGTCTCTTCTCAATCTAAACAAAATCCCTCCCTTGGGCCAATTACACAGAATGTATGTGGGATATTCCTAGGATTCGGTGATATCTCCACTTCTAATGTAAATTTCTGGGAATTGGTGCCATAACTGCTATGTAATGCTAGTAATTACTAATCAGTTCTCCGTATATAAACATAATGTAGTATCAATAACGTTCCCTTTATAACACTTCAAGATACTGAATATGATCCTATAGTTCTAGGGTAGTCTTCCTTAGAAGTGCTAGTAATTGAAAACCTTTTCTCTGAATATAAACATACTGTAATATCAATTTTCCATTACAAAACTCCAAGACACCGTCTAAAGAACCTTCCCTTCCCTCGTTTTTCAGGCTGGCGGCCACAGGACAATCGAATATAGCAATGAATGATTTACGTCAGCAGCAGATGGTAGCAGCGACATCGTCATCAGGATCGGAATCGGGAACAGCGGTAGAATCGGCAGCCGCCACGTCCACAGCAGGATCAGCAGGAGCAGCAGGTCGCCTCCAGCCCAACTGCAACTCAAAGTCAGTGGCAGCGAGCAGCACGAGCGAGGAGGAGCAGCGGGTTAGCTCCACGTCTTCGCCAGCACAGCGGGATCAGCAGCTGAATGCGGATCGGGAGCGGGATCAGGATCAGGAGCAGGAGCCACAGCAGCAGCCGCGCGAGGGGGCACTGCAGCATCAGCACAACCAGCCCGGCCATATAACCAGCACCACAGCGTCGCCTCCGCCGACGCAGCCGCCTCCGACGACGCCGTGCGACGATGCCCCAAGCACAACTGGAGCATCTGCATCTGCATCGGCCAGCTCAGCATCCGGAGAAGCACCAGCGGGAGCAGCGGGTGGAGCGATGGCTGCCACGGCGATCACGGTAGAGGGCGAGGAGCGGGACGGGCACAAGATCATCCTGAAGCTCTCCATGCACTCCAGCCCCAACTCAAACCCAAATGAATCTCAGCCGCCGGGCGATGAGAGGCGCGTGGAGCCCCTGCGCATCCATCTGCCCTGCAGCGGCGGCGGAGGAGGTGGAGAAGGAGGCCTGGTGGCCAAGCCGCAGGACGCCTTCGACGCGGACGCCTCCTCCTGCTCCTCATCGTGCGCCGAGGACGAGGTGGCCAGCACTCTCGGCCAACAACTGCGAAACACCCCGCACATAGTGCCAAAGCTGACCATCCGCGCCGCCAACGAGAGGCGCGTGGGTAGCGTGGTGCCCAAGCTGACCATCAAATTGCCCGAGAACCCGGCTGCCTCTGGCTCCAACTCCAATTCCGGGTCGTGCTCGTCGGGAGTGAGTGGCGGAGTCCAGTCGGCGATGCCCGCCAAGAATGACGCCCACTTGTCCAGCCTCTCGCCCGCCTCCGCCTCGTCCTCTTCTGCCTCGTCCTCCTCCTCTTCGTCGTCGTCGTCCTCTCTGGCGGAGATGCAGACGGTGCCCAAGCTGATGATCAAGACAACGCTGGCCGGAAGCAGCTGCATCAGCAGCAGCGAGGAGCATCCGCACCAGCAGCAGCAGATACCAAAGTTAACCATCAAGACGGGTGGCAGCGGCGGCGGTCAGGAGCCCATGCACACGGTCATTATGACGCACGACCTGACCAACGCCCAGAGCATCCCCAAGCTCACCATCAAGACGAAGTCCATCGAGCTGCTTGAGGACGAGCCGGCGGCCAAGGTGGAGCCGCCTCTGCCCAAGCTGACCATCAAGAACCTGTGCTCGCCCAAGCACAAGGTGCGTGCGGTGCTCGAGGAGAAGCCGATAACGGCGGCCTCCAAGCTGGCAGTTCCGAAGCCCACGCCGGCCAATCCTACGCCGACGGTGACGAACGCTCCGATGACGAATGGCGGCGAGTCGAACAGCAGCAGCCAGGAGTTCTGCGGCTTCTCCGACCCGGACGCAGATACGGCTGCGGCTGCTTCGGACGAGGGTCGCCGCAACTCTGACGACATGGTAATCGACGATTCGCTGTCCAAGGGGCACGACCCCAAGATGTTTCACAACCTGCCGCCACTGGCCGCCAGCAATGGTATCGCCAGCGGTGCGAGCAAGGTCAACAAAGCCGGCAAGCCTGCCCAGCCGCAGCACAACGTGGTGGACATGGTAGACCTGACCTCGTCCCCGTCGCCGGGCTCTTCGCCCGCGCATGTACCCAACAACTTTACGGGACGCATTTCGCCGAACAACCTGCTCATCGAGTGCCTGCGTGCGCAAGCTGCACCTGTTAATTTTACCACCCAGCAAACTGCCTCGCTCAGTTCAAATATCCTGCTTAGCCAGCTGACGGCGCCTGCTAAGGGCTTCACCACGGCCACGCCTCAGAGCAAATCCAGCAAGTATCCCCAGCTAACCGAGCGCCTGATGGCCAATGGTGGCCTTAGCGGCGGTGGAGGAGGATCGGTTGTTGCGGCAGAAGGCGAATCGGCCGTTGGTCCGCAGGCCTCCGCGAATCCTGCGCAACCTGCCATCGAGTCTATCGAGATCCTGGACACGCCTGATGGCAGTCCGAGGGTTCCCTACATGGACGATGAGCACCCCCTGCCGTTGTACAACAACCATCACCAAACCAACCGCAAGCATGCCGGAACTCTCAGAGACGACCAGCACTTGGAGGACCAGGAGATGCAGGAGCTGGACAACAACAACGAGAACCACTTAAAGCGCACCAGCAGCGAGGGCAACGAATCTCCAAGTAGTGGCGTAAGTTTTAAATGCCTATGCCGAATTTCTTAATAGCTGTATGTTCTAATATTATTTCGCCCTCCGCAGATCCCTCCCAACAAACAGAGACGCATGGACAATGACGAGAACGACCAGCAGACACAGAATTGTCACGATCCCGCCAGGAAGTGTAATGCCAGTCCCGGCGAATCGCTGCAGGCGCTGCCGCCGTCACATCGCTCGCGCAAACAGAAGCACGAGCGCATTCTCAACACGGACCTGGAGGATGCCCTCTTTCCACCCACCCAACAGCATGCTATACCTACTCCGGACCAGAATGGAGCCCTGTCCTCGGAGGTCCAACTGGACGACGCCAAGGCCCAGGATCCACTGGAACAGCCGCCCACTCCGCTCCCGCTGCCGGTGGCTACGTCGGCGAGCACGGGCAAGAAACGGGGGCGTCCGAAACGAATTCAGAACCAGAGCACAGCCGAGTCTGCCGCAGTCACTCCCAAGCCCGACACTCCACCGGAGGAGGCCAGTAGCGCTGTCAAGTCGCGACGCGTACAACTGCTACGCAAGCGACTGGCCATCGATATGGTGAGCGTGAGCCAAGCGCTGAAGGACGCGGCGACGAAGAACTCGTCTCTGGGCGAGCCAAACGCTCGGATAAACGACGAAGAAGTTCCCGGTGCGCTGGAAACCCCCAAAAGTCGCGACCACCGCCAGCTGAGGGCCACGCGGCGCACCACGACCCACAATCCCAGCCCGAACGCCAACCTGCAGCCCACTCCCAAGTCCACGCGAAAGCGCCAGAGCAAGGCTAGTGCCCAGCATAGCCAGTTGGCGCCACCGCCGGCGATGCCTCAGTTTGGTAGCTTGGAGGCCGAGTCCAACAACAATAACAGCAGCAGCATGTCCTTCGCTCTCGCCGCGCAGATTGACCTAACCATGTGCTCGTCCAGCTCGTCGACTTCCTCGGGCGCTGCCGCCAACCAGCAGGTGATCAGCGGGAGCGGCAGCAGCTCCATGCTGCCTCCGACAACCATCCTGTCTTCTTCTGACCCGCTGCCCGATGTCATCTTCCAGCCAAACGATTTTTCCTCGATCATGGCCACCCAACAGCTGCGCTCACCGCGCCCCTCAAGCATCAGCGGTGGCAGTGCCGGCGGTAGCCAGCAAGATTCCCATGATGAGGACAACTATAACAGTGCGCTGGACAACTCCGGAGGTAAGAAAATATTGTCTAAGTCATGGCACATCTAATGAAACGCAAACAACTTTTCGCAGACGAATCCGTCACAACGTTACCGATGCTTTCAATGGCAACTCCGACGCGAGGACGCGGACGTGGCCGGGGATCCAGGGGAGGCGGCCGCAACAGAGGCTCTTCTTCGGCAGACCGAGCTGCCAGCGCCGGAGGCGGAGGCACCGGGTCCACAACACCAACCATGCAGCCAAGGGCGCCGCGGATGAGCCGTGGAGCAAGCGCCGTTGCCAAGGCCATCGCCATGAGTCGACCGCGCTGCGTTGGCGGCCTGAAGCACCAGCCCGATCCGGAGAGACTCAAAGGCTTGTTCAGTCCGGTAAGTGAGACTGCGTTTTGCGGATTTTAGTAGAAAAAAAGTACGAATGTTACTTGTGTATTCCTTTTTTTTTAAATTATCTGAAAGTATGATTTTAATTTATATAAATCTAGTTATTCTTGTATTCGACTCGTCGAGAGTGCTATCGAGATTGTTGAGGAGAAAGTCGTTGGTTTCTTTAAAAACATGGCTACTAGTTAACTGATTATAAATGAAAGGATCTTAAAGCAAACACAAGACTAATTGTGTTGATAAAAACCAACGAGACACTGTAGTGGCACCACACGCCATGCTAACTCGTTACTCTCATGTTGCGAGTAGCGGGAACGGAAACGAGAACTGCAGTTCTCGCTATTACAAATGTGGGGCATCTTCGTGTTGAAGATGGTCAGTACAGTTGGGGCTTCTATTGTCGCTTACATTTCCCATTACATTGCCTTCTTGTTTATGTTTCGTTACGTAAATTTGCCCACATACCCATACACACTCATTCGCAAACAGACACAGTGAGGGCTAACGTGTCGTAATTAAAAACAAAGGCGCGCGCCATGTAGTGAATTCATTGCCAACGGCCTGCTGCAGCGGATTGGTGATGTGGGGTAGGGGGAGCAGTGGGAGCTAAAAAAGAAGCAGCTGCGAGCTGAGCGGCGCAGTCGCTGTGATTGTTGTTGGCTTCACCTGCGATTTTAATCAGCTGAAGTTTTTGTTTGGCTCTCGCCAATCGGACATGCGTGTGTGTGTGTTTGCAGGCGGTTGTCCACCTTCACCACACCTGCTGCTGCTGTTGCAGTCGCAGTCGCTCTCTTTTTCACTCTCTCTCTCGCCAAGCTGCGAGCTCTTTCAGTGAAGCTTTGCGTGTGCATTTCGTTGAGAGCTGGCAACTCCGCTCGGCGTCTCTGCGACTGCAGGTTTAAACATGTGCGAAAGTCAAACTAATTCTTTAAGCTGAAACGATTATGAAGGATATTAATGCAATGATATTAAACAATTATTGAAAAACATCTAAAAAATGTTTTTTTATTATTTATATTGGATCGATAGTGGCACAGCTACTTCGCTTAAACTTCATTTATATTAGAACTAAATAAATAAAAGCTGTTAAAATAAAATAAAATTCTTTTTTTAAAGAATAAACTAAAAAGTGGAAATAAGTTTGATTCAAGCATGTTAACAGAAACGGAAATAGGCGCTAAGTACATAGGGTAAACCCTTTCGAATAGGTGTCGCATGCTATCCCCTATATTTCGTGCGTTTATCTTTTAAAAACTAAGTTACTGAAGACTCTTCGATCTTGAGGAATGTAGACTGGTATTTAAGATTTTTTTAATATACGTTAATTTCTTCAGTCGCCGCAAGTGTTTGAGGAGGACACGCGTATGAGCGCTGATCTAAGCAACAGCAGTCAGTCGATGACCAGCCTAATGGAACCTCCTCTAACGCCACAGAAGTAAGTCTCCGATTGGGCATGTTATACAGGCACCATACTAAAGAAATGATTCCCCCTTCTGCAGGCAACCCGACTTCCTTAACAACGAGGAGTCACAGTCGTCCATGGTGAGCAATGTAAGCATGATCGACTCGAACCAGGGTCAGTCCGTCGACGCTATTCTGGGCTCAGCGCTCAAACGTCCAAAGAAAAAAAAGATGGAAATTTGCGTGGCCGAAGAGTAAGTGCATCCCCATAAACCCATTACATATAGGGTCTAACTCAACATATCCATCTACAATTTCAGCACGGACTACAGTGCCTCCAGCATTGCGGAGTACGACTGGCCACCGCCCAAAGGTTGCTGTCCTTCGAAAAACCGCGACACCTTTATGATCCAAGAGCAGGTGGCCCTCTATCTGGGCATCACGAGCTTCAAGCGCAAGTACCCGGATCTGCCACGCCGCGCCGTCGACATGGAGGAGCGCAATTGGCTGCAGGAGAAGGGACTGGTCAGCGAGCGGATGTGCGACCTGGGCATCACCGCCGTGTGGGCCTCCGACATCCTGGACATTATGTACGCGGACTTTTACGATAAGTATGAAGAGTACAAGGAGTACATTCGCCAGAAGCACTTGCGCGAGATCGAGGCTAAGCAGAAGGCTCTGGGACTGACGGTTGGGGCAGGAAAAGGTCTGCAAGCGCGTGACCGTGCCATGCTATCGGCTAGCAAGTGGAACGTTTACTTCAACAAGACGTGAGTTATATTCTTGCACTGCTTGCAGGGCAAAGGCACAGCTTTCTAATGGCCCTATCTCTTTATCATGTTCACGCAATCAGCCGCAAGGATGAGCGCCAGGTGTGTCTGGATCTGCAGACATTTACGATAAATCAGCCGCTGCATAGGACGGCGCCCACCTCCACCTGCCTACAGCGCTCCATTGTAAATGTGGTGCGGGCGGCGGCAGAAGCGGAGAATGTGCCGGAACCGCCCACTCTTCTGCCGCCCCGAGTCTACGACGAGGCCTTCCGCCACTCGGACTACGCCTATCCGCTTACGGTGGTGCCGGACCAGTTCTCGTTGGCCTTCCGTCACTTCGAGCCCGCCGAGCTACGGTAAGTCGTCTCTTTCGCAGACTTTCTTTTGTTTTGTATTTTATTGTATTTGTATTCTAACAATACCCTTTCTGCAGAGCCTATCCACTGGACACGGCACTGGATGTGCCTGCTGATGTGATGGCGCAGCTGCTGCAGGGACACAACGAAGCTTCTGGCAGTGAAGAAATAAAAATGCCCGCCTCGGCCGCCAAGGATCTGGGGCAAGAGCCGTCTGCGATCAAGACCCAAATGGCAGCGGCGCCCATTCGACGCAGCAGAAGATCGGCACGGCAGCAGACGGACAAGGTCCGCACGGCCAGCAGCTCCAGCACTTCCTCCGCGCAGTCGCTCTCATCCGCATCCAGCGGCAACGGAAGCAGCAGTGATACGGTACGTTTTTTGTGCATTCCATATGAAAAATACATTTTTATATTTATATATTAAGTTGTTAAGCCAGATTTACTAATCGCATACCATTTTCTGTTTGTATTTTAGGACAGCGGCGATGAAAGCGACTCTAGCAGCAGCTCGAGTTGTTGCAGTTCGACCGGTGCCTCGAGTGGAGCTGGCAGCGAGGACGAGGATGAGAACGAGTCCTCGCCGTCAACCAGGCTGTCCAACTGCGGTGTCTGCCTGCGCAGCCAGCATCGCAATGCCAGGGACATGCCGGAGGCCTTCATTCGCTGCTACAGCTGCCGAAGGCGCGGTAGGTTATCCGCCAGCCGTTGCTTCGCTTCCGTGCTAATATCTGTTCCTTCTTCACTTTACAGTCCATCCCAGCTGCATTGAGATGCCCCAGCGAATGGTGGGTCGCGTGAGGAACTATAACTGGCAGTGCGCCGGGTGCAAGTGCTGCATCAAGTGCCGGAGCAGTCAGCGGCCAGGAAAGATGCTCTACTGCGAGCAGTGCGACCGGGGTTACCACATCTACTGCCTGGGTCTCAAGACGGTGCCGGATGGTAAGTGTAATGGGGGCTAATAAGTACAAATATCAAGTAGCTAAGCATAACTCTTTTTGTCAATTACAGGACGCTGGAGCTGTGAACGGTGCTGTGTGTGCATGCGATGCGGAGCCACTCGGCCGGAGGGTCTGCCCCACGTGGCCGCTCTGTCCCAGGCCTCCGCGGTACCCTCGCCCAACGGGGACCGATCAAAGGCGTTGTCACGCAGCAAGCGACTGAAATGGGTGCATGAGTACCGGGTTGACCACTTAACAAAGCTGCGGGAGCATGCCGCCATGTTCTGCGTGCCCTGTGCGCGGACCAAGCCTCCCAAGCGGCAGCCAGCGGCGGCGGCGACTACTGTGACTGCGACTGCGACTGCGACAGTCGCCTCCTTTTCGGAGATCATGTCCGCAAGCACGGATGCCAGTCCGGTACCAAGTCCCGGCCTGACGCTTAATGGAGACCGCGCTCTCTCACCGGAGGCGGGTGCTTCACTGAGTCCAAAGGCAGCTGTGCCCGTTTTGGAGGCGTCGTCGTCATCGTCATCGTCATCGTCGGCGGTGACCACAAACATTGCGGGAACGATGAGCAAGCGGCATCCGGGGAACGCGGTCAATATCACAACGATGCAGTGCAGCAGCAGCACCTTCAGCGGGAACGGGGTCTCTGAGGATGCGGCAACTGTCGCGGCCACGGGAACAGCGGCCACTGCGGCAGCAGGAGCTGGATCTGGAGCACCGACTGCCACGCCCATCGGCATAGCTCCGCCGCCGGTTGTTGCCTGAGTGGGGGTCATACGTTATTGTGCCAAGCGCACTCTAACGGACTTATAGTAAGCGCCGGACGCGCCGCCCTTTCCCAGAACCCCGCCCCCACTATCCCAAAAACACACAGATGCATAGTATTAATGAATGCGACAGGAGGAGGAGCCGTAATGAGAAACTATTTAAGGATTTTTTTTTACTATCATTATTCTTTATTGTCAGTACATCGTATTGCGATTGTTTTATATATGAATATTCCTATTATAGTTATGTTACTTAACTTTGCTAATGTTAACAACCAAACGACATAAAAAGAACACACATGACAAGCACCCAAACACCAAGTAGACCACGTTATGCTTAAGTCTTAAGTCTTTTACGCCTAGTTTGAGTAGCCTAGCACCTAAGTCAGAACTTCATTTTGTTTCTAGAGAATTAATTTGACGCATTTTAGTTCAATTGCGCGCAATTGCCTTCAGATTTCAGTTTTTATCGAAAGAGAGAGAGTGCTGTCTGTATTCCCGTGTCCTTGGAGGCCTGTCCATGTCTGTAGGGCTTACTGTTCCGTGTTACTGTTTACTTTTGAGTCGAAGTAGTGTCTATTTCTCAGCCTCTAAGTCTAAGCAACTTTATACTTGTGCATCTATATCTTATATATACACACACGCAAGTGGGTCCCCCATTTCTTGATTTTAAATGTCTTATGCGCCGAATTTTTTGAACATGTATATGTATGTATTTGTAAGAACTACAGCCCGGTAGCCCTTGTAAGTAGTTAAGCACAACCTAAGTAGTGTCTTCATGTGCGGTAGCTGCTTGGTTTTTTTTTTCGTTTAGTTTCGGTAGATTTGTAAGCGCAAAATGGCCTTCGTTCGATCGAAATTCGAAGGAAGCCAAGTTCTACTCTGTAATTGTACGGCTAAGAATGTATTATAAATGTAATTTATGCTAACACATACCCCACAATCGAACCCACACACACCACAGGCAAACAAATTCTATATATATTTATATATAATATTACCTGTAACTATAAGATAAAAGCACAAGAACAGATACAATTTTGGAATGCGAGGATCGGGAGAAAGCAAAGATTGATTAAAAAGAAAACCATGTGTGAAATAATATTAGGCAAAAACACAGTTCTGGTACCGCCGCAGAATATATAGGTAGCGATAAGTCTAAGTTTTCGGTCTACTTAACACAAAGTGGATATACGCACGGGCCCAGCTGCAGACGCTGGAGAGACCCCGGCGGTAATCTACTTTTCCATGGAATTTAAAGCTTAAGTCCTTATTAAGTGAAATTATTCTTATGTACTAAAAGATTTATTTTTAAGTCGAATAAAACAGCAGCATTAATAACCTGGCCTTACACAAACACTAATCCACGACTTTGGGCACCAGGAGCTGCTCCAGCTCGTGGCCGTCGCGCCAGGCCAGCACGGAGCAGACGAGTTCCGGTCCGTGGGCGGCCAGCTTACCGTGCAGCTCGTATCCGCGCCTGATGCAGGCCACGTCCTCCTCCCGGAGCCGCTTCATGGCGCACAGATCGTTGCAGCTGTCGCCCACGTAGACCACCCGCCGGTAACGTCCGCTGCAGATAAGCTCCTCCAGCACGGAGCCCTTGCAGAGATTCGAGGGGCACAGCTCGCAGTCGGCCTGCTCCTGGTAGGGCAGCACCAGAATCTCGCCGCTCGCCTGGACGCAGGCGGGATTGGTGAATACGCCGGTGAAGAGGCACTCGAGGCCGTACTCTCGCAGCCACTCGCCGATGAAGAAGGAGTTGGCATCGCTGACAATGCAGAGATCGACCGCAGGGTTCCTGGCCAGCAGCCGCACCACTCGCAGCATCCCCGGCACAGCCTGGAGGCGGCGCACACGCATTCCCACCGACGCGGAGTCCACCTTGTGCTCGCTGTGCAGCACCTGCAGCACGCGGCCGATGAAGCCCAGCCAGCCGCACTTGGGGATCTGGTCCTGCAGCTCCTTGCTCTGGCCGATGGGCAGCAACTGGCTCACTGCCAGATAGGAGTCCTCCTGCACGATGGTCTTGTCGAAATCGATTGCGGCCAGGATGCGGGGCCCGGGAGGACTGGATTGGCTTAGGCTGCGTCGGAAGCCCGAAAGGTAAATGCTTAACCGGAAACTCCTCGAAATTGCAAACATTTTGGTATGGAAAACAAACGATTTTGACTTTAATATCAATACACACTCATTTACATACAGTACATATTTCATATATGGGTCAACGAAGCACATCAATATCAATAAGGTAATGCCCATGTCTGCGGGTCCAACGAAGGTGACATTTCGGACACTTCCGCCTCCGGTTGCCTTCGGTTCACAATCTCCAGTTCCTTGGTCGACCATCTCAGACATGACTTAATGGCGGATAAACTCTTGATTATAACATTAATTGCGTAAATTTAGATATTGTCATTGAAAATATTTTTGGTTTTTCCTTCGTTTTGCGTAAAATGCTTTCCAAAAAGGTTAAAATATCTAAAATACATTTATAGTTTGTGTGTTGGTAACATGCAAAAAGCTATGCAAATGCATATGGAACAGCAAAAATCGATATTTGTATCATGGTTTCCAACAAATGTGGGTGCAATATATGCACTTACGTGTATAATTAATTGTATCGGCAAATATACATATATATTGGCTAACTATTTAAAATGAAACAATATTATTTTCAAGTTGCAACTATAAACGAAACTACTTACTAACCTTTCGGTTTTGGTTTCACAAAATTTCACTTAACCCGAATTGTCAATGTTTGTATTGCCTTTTGGAAAGAATTAATTACTCTTTGATTATTTCTCATTTTAAGAAAAGTGGTTTTTGTAGAATTAATTGCATACGAAGTTGGTTTCTGAGATATGTTAGTTTACATTTGAATAACTGTGGGAAGTCCATCGAAAACAAGTGTCCTGTTGTATTATGCTAACTTCGATATTAAGTTTATAACCGATTCGAGATCGTTTTCTCAAGGGGGTATTATTATAGGTATGCTTTTAAAGATCTCAGATTGGTGGAGATTTTCAGCAATGCCACAATGCGTTTTATAGCACAGGACAACAAAGAGAGACTTTGTTAGGTAGCAAACTATGTTACTATAGGGTAATCTTAAAACAATTCCACCATTACATATTTAATTTAACATGTGGTATATGAGAAACCTCGCTGTACATAAAATCACTCGGGGTTGATTTCTTTAAAGGCGGGTTTTCGAAGATGCCACACGTTAGAAACCAAAGCGTGGAATGCAATTGTCCTTAGATTGGCCTATATTAACACAATTTAATACCCTTCCAGTCTGGTTCAATACTCCCCTCAAGGGACTGCAAACACCGCTCAAAGCCTTGGCTTTAGTCGAGGTGGGCGATTGCCGATCTGCGTTTGATGGGCATCCAGCAAGCCCGCCACTGGTGCCATCTCGTTCTACTTCGTGCATGCTGCACCTAAACCGTGGTCTGCACGTTCTGCACGGCCTTGGAGAGCTCGACCTTGGAAGGTATTAGGTAAAATGCAGGCGTCATCGTCTCCCCGCACGGACACTTGCAGGCTGTAACAGAAGGATGAGAATTAACAGGGATATCCTGGGCTTGCAATGCCGTTTAACCAACCGTTGATCCAGCTAAAATTTCCCAGTTTCTGCTCACACTTGGGGCAGTAGAGTCGGCCCTGGGTGTTCAGCATGATGCGGTGCATCCAGGCAATGGGCTCCACAAACAAGATGCTGCGGCAATAGTTTGGCGTGCCCTCATGGCCGGGCGAACCGAGCGACGACTGGCGGATGCGCTCGGCCAGCTGCTCCAGCATCCGGGTGCCACTGGGATTCTCTGCCTGATCTTGGGACTGACCCTGGCCAGCGGCTTCCTCCTTCTCCTTGGGGACCACCTCCTGCGGCGGCGGCCTGTCGCGTGGCTTGTGCTCCAGCACGTGCGATTTGGAGGCCAGGACGCGGCGGCAGCGACGACAGCGAAACACTATCGGCTCTGGGTTCTCGCGCGTGATATCCGGGTCCGGGCGAACAACGCTGTGGAAGCTCTGCGGCAGGATCTTGGCCTTGCGCATCTGCTCGCCGGCCAGGCGCAGGCGGTGGATCTTGTAGCGCTGGCAGTTGGGGTCAATCTTGCAGCCCATGCGCCGGAAGAGCTTTAGCTGGCTGACGAATCCGGCGTTCGGCTGGACAAAGCGGCGCTTTGCCTTGACCAGCTCGTAGGCGGGCAGGAAGTCCAGGTTGTGGCGCTTCATCATGTAGGCGATGACTGTGGAGGAGCTGCGACTCACGCCGAAATAGCTGTGGACAGCAAGGAGCGTAAGTGGATAGAGCAGTGGGTTGGGGTCCCTCCAGGATGCTTACCAGTGGACCAATACGTTGCCCTGCTGGGCCAGGGCGGCGCTGATGAAGTCCACGCAGCCCTCCAGATGCTGGAGGATGTCCTCGCGCGGCATGTCGGCGACTGAAACAAGGGACTGGATTGGGGCATCACCCGCGGAGCTACTGATTAATATGCTTACTCTGGATGTACTTGGTGGTCAGAAAGCTGGCCTCCAGGATGTGCTGCGGCAGGGGAACCGAGTCCAGCGTGAGGATGTGCGTGATCTTAAAAGAGCGCAGCGTCTCCATGTGCGTGGCCGCTGTGAGGTTGCCTGCGTGGGCGGAATGAAGGATGTTGAAAAATCCATGGAGCGTAGCAGAGCAGAGCAGAGCTTCTTACCCAGAAACAGGCCCGTGTCCACCTCGTCGATGCTGACGGGTCCGCCGTCGAAGTCCTCGCGCGTGAGGACGCCAGAGTCCTGGGGCTTGCCACTCGCCGTCGAGGAGGAGGCCCTCGCATGGGGCTGCTGCTCCATGTCGGGCAACAGATACGATACCAGCTGGAAGGACCAAACTGGAGCTGGGTCAGCCACTCACGAAAGTATCGATGTATCGAGTGTTCGGGAATAGCGCTTGAGAGCCTTTGCAGTCCTTGAAAGTTCTGTACTCCATAAACCAGCATAGGGCTATCTTAACTCAATCCCCTTTAATCTTCATTCAAAATACACAACTTGTTTTTAAATAAAATGTGTTAAAATAGGTCATTTAAAACAATTGAATATTTAACCAGCTAGTGTGACCGTAGCACCACGGAAGCTCCAACGGAAATTCCGTTCACGATGGAATCGATAATTTTGTATTATTATCGGTGTTATCGACTGCAGCAGTGCCGGTGGATTAAGATTTGGGTGGAATAGGATTTGGATTGGGTCCATAGAACATACAATACAAAATACAGACACGATGACCACGTTGAGACCCTTCACCTGCGACGACCTCTTCAAGTTCAACAATGTGTGAGTAGCCAACGGATACCCTCATCCGCCTCTGCTAATGGCACTTCTTTCTCTCGTGTTCCACCAGAAACTTTGACCCACTTACGGAGACCTACGGGCTGTCCTTCTACACCCAGTACCTGGCCAAGTGGCCGGAGTACTTCCAGCTGGCGGAGTCCCCCAGCGGTCACATAATGGGCTACAGTAAGTGCCGCATGGAAATGCTCTTGGAGTCCCTCAGTTTTTGAGTGTTTACTTTGTTAACCTCTTGCAGTCATGGGCAAGGTGGAGGGCCACCTGGACAACTGGCACGGGCATGTGACGGCGCTGACGGTCTCGCCCGACTACCGGCGACTCGGCCTGGCCGCGCTCCTCATGAGCTTCCTGGAGGACATTTCGGAAAAGTAGGCACACCGATCACCAAACGACCCCGGGAACCAGCTTTCTCACTCTTTCTCCTTCCCGCCATTTCCAGGAAGCGGGCATACTTCGTGGATCTGTTTGTACGGAAGAGCAACCAGGTGGCGATCAACATGTACACCAACCTCGGCTACATCATCTACCGGACCATACTCGAGTACTACTCCGGTGACCAGGATGAGGATGCGTACGGTAAGGCCCAATCCGCGTACCCCTTTCCTTTCCCAGCCCCCCCACGACTGACCTTTCAACTTTCCACCTTTTTCGCAGACATGAGAAAGGCCTTGTCGAGGGACGTGAACAAGAAGTCGGTCATACCGTACACGCAGCCTGTACGACTGGAAGATATAGATATGAATTGATACGATATCAACCCAGTAGCGCCCGCAATAGCATTTATGTCTAACTGATCCCGATCCACCAGTTTTGAAAGGGGCGCGAGCGCATCACATCGCAGCCCATTGATTTCTAGTTAAATTAGTTATGTAAATAATCCGCAGTCCCACAACCCTCCCGGTCATAACTCCAACCGGTCACCTGCTTGCGAAACGAACCGAATACCCAGCAATATTTACAGACTTGCATATCCCACCCAAAACTAAACCCGTATTGATAATGTCCATGTCTGCCCCGTTACGAAATTGAGCTAAAATTTTCGATAATTCTATTGACTTTGAAATTATTTAAAGATTTCTTAAGCCGATGCGTAAATAACCGTATTTCAAAGATTGTTCCACAGTTCTGAAGGTAAATAACGTAAGCAACTTGTTTACTTCATCAACGTAAATGACAACCAGTATCTAACGCCGTCGAATTTAATCATAATCAACCCAAACACGATCCTCTAATGTGGCCGAATGTTTTTTGCAGATCACCATGCGCGAGCTGCGCAGACAAATGCGACACGATCACTAGATGGAACTATCCCCGGCAGACTTATAAGCATAACGACCCTAGAAGTACTTTATCGGCCTGCCGATCCCCAATAACTAATGTGTTACGTAGAAAACCCTTTTACCAAAATATACAAAGTGAATCCAATCGCATATATAGTGTTTTATCTATGTTTGATAATCAATAAGCTTCGGCAAACTGAAGTTTACATACTTTTACAGTACCTAATAACTAAAAGTTTTTTTCAAATTCAAATATTTTATTTAAAACTTTAATATTTTTATTTACCTAAACAGTGAAGTGAATTTTATTTTAGTTTTATTGTTCGTTTCTACGATTATGTTGTCTGATTCGCTACATCTATATCTTTAAACATATATTTATAAGGAGAAATAAGTGCAAACTTAACTAAACTGCGTTTAAATTTTAGCGAGAGTATACGAATCCCTTTATTATAGACTTTATATTGACTTTTGTGAAGCCTATCCTTAAACTTACCATTTCCATGGGCTTGGCAATCAGCTCTTTTTCACTTTTTGCCCTAAGCCAGCAAGGACCTTATCATAAATCACACATAAATACATAAGTATATAGCCAGATGTTTCCTGACAACCGCCGTTTAATCAATACCTGGTGTTCACTTCGGAGACTGATTGATGGGTGAGGTCACTCAGTGCGGGAAAAATGGCGAAGAAGGGAGGAGTCCAGCAGCTCCAGGCGGACCTCTCCACGGACGAGGAGTTCGAGAAGTTCCTGCAGCGAGCCGGATTGCTGGGTACGTTATCGGTGGGAATGGAAATGGAAAGGGGAACGGGGAGGATAGGTGGTTCAATAATCAATAATCAGTGCTCGACATATACTCCGAGTGGTGCGGACCGTGCCTGGGAATGGTGGGCAGCCTGCGGAAGATCAAGCTGGAGCTCGGAGGCGATAACCTGCAGCTGGCCATTGTAAGACTCCGTATTGCGAAGCATAATGATTTCACTCACGTTTCTATCATCCGAAACACCAGTGCAAAGCGGGTTCCATATCTTACCTGAAGCGCTTTAACAAGAAGAGCGAGCCCACCTGGATGTTCGTCACGGTGAGTGATTAATTTTAGTTATTTTTTAAAAAGTATTCACCCCAAAAACCAATATCCTTTCGAATACTATGGAACCCATTTTCCAATAAGTGTTTCACTTAGAAATACATCAAAATACATCGATCCAATTTTCAAATTAAGCTTTAAACTAAACTGACATCGTAACTTTTGCCATTTTTCAATAAATTGCTTATAAAATTGGTTCAAAGTTTCATATCTAAGTTGTTTAGGGACCAGCTGTGTTTTTAAATATTTTTTAAAATTATTGTATTGTCCCTATATTTTAAGTAATGTAAGTTATAATCGCTAGGTTTCCTGATAAATAGTTTTTATGTTTTGGCCCGCATGTCACACTAAATGTATTAAATCTAGAAAACGTATAGTAATTTCAATTGAAAGCCTACTTTTACTTTAACATGCAGATGAGAATACGGACCTTAACCGTTGATTTAAAACAAGATACATTTCAGGGCGGCAAGGCAATCAACATCATGTTCGGCACGGACGTGCCCAAGCTGGTGGCCATGATCACCCGGATGCTGCAGTCGACGCTGGCCAAGGAGTCGCACGTGAGCTACGAGATCACCGAGCTGCAGCCGATCGAGCTGGAGCAGCTGGAGGTGCGCAACAAGGCGCTGCGCCTGGCCGAGGAGATCGAGCTGGCGGAGAGTCGGCGGAAGAGGCTGGAGTACCTACACAGCGTCACCGACTGCATCATGGCCAACCTGCCCGACATCGGGATCACTGTGTTCGGCCCCCAGGTGAACCGGGACATGTTCAAGAAGCTCTCGGAGCCGGCCGATCCGTTGAAGATCCAGTGCAAGGACCGCAAGGTCTTCCCTATCCTGCCCAGCGACATGGCCACGGTGAACTTCGCGGCCGAGAATCCACTCTCACCGGAGGTCATCGAACTGCTCTACGACAAGGAGCTGCTCATGTGCTTTTGGAAGGTGGAGGAGGTGCTCGGGAGTCCGCCCACCGTGCTCCGCCAGTACGCCCACGAGCTCACCAAGGAGACCATCAAGCCACCGGGCGAATTCAACGAGGAGGAGATCACCGTGCCGCCCATTATAGTACCCCTGGAGGTGAGCGTGAAGATCCCGGAGCGAGGTTAGTGTGCTCTCTTTTGGTTTCTTTTCTACTCACGGCCTTGGTCCTCGGCTAGAGCTATTGGAGGAGATGCAGGACACCCAGGACGCTGAGCAGCTGTCCGAGATTAAGAGCGAGCATGTAAAGGAAGGCGAGGAGGAGGAGGAGGAGGCGGCGGAAACAGCGGAAGAAGCCGTTCCTCCAGCCGAAGCCGCTGCAGTTTCCAGGAGCGATCAGAAGAAGACCAAGACCATACGGATACCCCCGATCTGGGTGCCCAGTGACCAGCGCACCCATGCAGCCCTCATCTACACTTACTTTCGGGCCCAGACCTCGACCTTTCTGCCGCCGGATCCCGTGCCGGAGCCGCCGCACATCGTGATGATCTTCGACGCCTACAAGAAGAAGGACCTGGCCATTCTCCTCGAGACGTGTCGCGATGACATTCCGCTCTACGGCTTCTTCAACAGCGACAATCCCCAGACGGCGGTGTTCATAGCCAACTCGGTGGAGAAGTACAATGCCAAGCCCTATGTTCCGTAAGTGGGATGGCATCATCCTGGGCATAGTACCCAATTTGGTTTGTGTTACAGCACCGACAAGATCGTGCTGAAGGTGAACAAGGTCAGCAGCCCGACCATCCCCACCCTGATGGCCTATGGTCCCAGCTACGTGAGCAGCAACTCGGTGATCGGGCACAAGGAGGCCGGCCAGTTCTTTCCCGCCAACTACAAGTCCGCCCTGCAGGAGGAGGAGGAACTGCACGCCGTCAAGGCGGAGAAGCCGAAGAAGCGCAAGAAAGTGGGTCCCATACCTAGGTCCTCCGGTTGCGGTCACTTACGATCATTGTTGCCATTGCAGAACAAGAAGGGCGGAGATCCCGAGGAGAGCGGTAAGGCGGACGCCGGACTGGCGGATGCGCAGCAGGAGGCTGACGAGGCGGTGAAGACCTCGCCGGAGGAGGGCGCCTCCACGACGAGCAGTGGCGAGGACAGCTGCGAGAGTCGTCCTGCAACGGCCGATGGCACCAATCCTGAAGCTCCGGCCACATAGATCTCAATTTCCCTACTTACTAATATTTTTCAATGAGCTATTTTATTTGCACCATCATATCTCGGCATCGTGACCTTACACCTCCCCATTTGGAGCTATTTATTTGAATGCTGATACAATATTTTAAAGATGGATCTAATTTTATCTAGTCGGGCTATTTTATTTAAAACAGGGTGTTAGCATTCTGGTTATACATTTAAAATTTCATATCTTTTACACAGAAATAAATAACTGCCCTCGGCCAAGACCCAGTTAAAATACCATTATTTTTTGCAGTTTTTCAGTCGTAACTTGGTCAAATCGAGGCGCACAGCTGAAAGACCGACTGTTTTGAACAGCGAACAACCTAGGGTTCCGATCCCCATCACATTCCGAGAAATTTATTTTTTGACTAAATTTAACATTTTTCATAAGGGGTAACATCGTCTATTTTTGCGAAAATCGGTCAAAAATTAAAGTTTCCGGGTTTGAATGCAAATCGATTGGGAATTTAATTACGAGCTCAACGAGGTATGGCATTCCCAATTCCGACCTTATTTCGCAAAATGATTGCCAAAAAACGTTGTTTGTTTGAGTTAAAAAAATAGGTAGAAGAATTTCAGACAAAAATACCATAATTTTTTGCAGTTTTTCAGTCGTAACTTGGTCAAATCGAGGCGCACAGCTGAAAGACCGACTGTTTTGAACAGCTTACAACCTAGGGTTCCGATCCCCATCACATTCCGAGAAATTTATTTTTTGACTAAATTTAACATTTTTCATAAGGGGTAACATCGTCTATTTTTGCGAAAATCGGTCAAAAATTAAAGTTTCCGGATTTGAATGCCAATCGATTGGGAATTTAATTACGAGCTCAACGAGGTATGGCATTCCCTATTCCGATCTTATTTTGCATAATGATGGCCAAAAAACCTAGTTTGTTTGGGTGAAAAAATAGGTGGAAGGATTTCAGTCAAAAATACCATTCTTTTTTCCAGTTTTTCAGTCGTAACATGGTCAAAACGAGGCGCACAGCTGAAAGACTAACTGTTTTGAGCAGCTAACAACCTAGGCTTCCGATCCCTATCACATTCCGGGAAATTTATTTTTTGACTAAATTTCACATTTTTTATAAGGGGAAACATCGTCTATTTTTGCGAAAATCGGTCAAAAAATAAAGTTTCCGGGTTTGAATGCAAATCGATTGGGAATTTAATTACGAGCTCAACGAGGTATGCCATTCCCAATTCCGACTTTATTTTGCAAAATGATTGCCAAAAAACGTAGTTTGTTTGTGTCAAAAAATAGGTAGAAGGATTTCAGACAAAAATACCATAGTTGTTTGCAGTTTTTCGGTCGTAACTTGGTCAAAACGAGGCGCACAGCTGAAAGACCGACTGTTCTGAGCAGCTAACAACCTAGGGTTCCGATCCCCATCACATTCCGGGAAATTTATTTTTTGACTAAATTTCACATTTTTCATAAGGGGTAACATCGTCTATTTTTGCGAAAATCGATTGGGAATTAAAGTTTCCGGGTTTGATTGCCAATCGATTGGGAATTAAATTACGAGCTCAACAAGGTATGACATTCCCAATTCCGACTTTATTTCGCAAAAGTAATTTATTTTTCTAGTACAGTACTGTATCACGGACTTCGCTCTTTTTGAATTTTAAATTCGATAACAAGTTTCGACTTCCTCTCCTTCGTATCGATTGTACACTGTTATCGTTTTTCCGAATAAAAGGAAATCAGCTGTTCTCGCCGTCACGAACGTGATTGTAATTTGAAGTAAAATTGTATAATTGTTGTATTAAAACACAAGCCTGGTCGACCGATGGATCCCAATTTGCGTAATGTAAGCCGTATGAAAAGCGATTTCACCGCAGATAACCCGTACACACCTTCCATGCATTCCAGCTCAAGGACTTTCTCACATTATACAACAAAGTGACGGAACTGTGCTTCAGCCGATGCGTGGATAACCTGAGCCAGCGCGAGCTGGGCGGCCAGGAGGTGAGTAGCAGCTAGGGCATCGCTTCCCCGAGTGACACCCCCACTAATCACACGCCTCCGCAGGACATCTGCGTGGACAGGTGCGTCACCAAGTTCGCCCGCTTCAATCAGAATATGATGAAGGTCTATGTGGATGTGCAGACCACCATCAACGCCAAGCGCCTGGAGGAGGTGGAGGAGAACGCCCGCAAGGCCGAGCAGCTGCAGAAGGAGCAGGAGAAGCAGCGACTGAAAGAGGCGGCCGCCACGACAGTACTCACTCCTGTCCAGCCGCCTGTCGGCGGCAACCTGTCCATGTAGCAGCAGTCCCCGGGGTGGTATGCCACGCCGCAGCTGCTGTTCTCGATCTTGGATAGCTAATCGCGGAATCCAGCCCGTCCTCCACGCACACACACACAAACACACATAGTCAGCCGTCATCTCCATAAACACTTCCAATAACCAACTGAACAATATCGCCCAATGCGGTGCATTTGCCTGGTGGCACTGATCGGCCTGCCAGGAGCGGGCAAGTCCTCACTGTGCACCTGGCTTTTAGGCCAGCAGGCTGCCCTCCGCGTCCGCCACATCGTTCACGTCTGCTACGACGACTTCCTCGACGTTGGACCCTTGGCCGAGCTGGCCTACAAGGAGCAGCGCGGGCTCGTCTTTAAAGTAATAGAACAACTCATAACCGCCATTCAAGAAGACACCGATTGGCCGGCACAAGTCCGGCGGAGTACTGCCTCCAGCAGCGACCCAAGCAACGAAGGCCACCTCATCTTGTGCGACGATAACTTCTACTACCGCAGCATGCGCCACCAGCTCCACCAGCTGTGTCGCACTTCTGGCTGCGTCTTTGGACAGATACACATCAACAGTTCGCTTGAGCACTGCCTGCGGGAGAACTCCAAGAGGAGTGAATCCAACCGCGTGCCCGTAAACATAGTCCGGCAGATGAATGAGCGGCTGGAGAATCCGGGATCGGAAGCCTGGGAGCGCAACAGCCTCACACTCAACAACTTGGATATGGAGGCCACAGGACCTTTGCTCCTCGACTTCATTAGTTTCCTGCTCGATATGCCCGCATTGCCACCGGCAACAGAAATACAGGAATCGCAAAATCAGTCACTAACCCACAGGCTGGATCTGCTGCTGCGGGCGCGCATCGGGGCACTGCTCCAGGGAATGGCGCCGGAGGACCGGCGGCTGGCGGGCAGGACACTGAACAACAAGCGAAAGCAGATACTGACACGCTTTCGGACGGAGGGCGGGGGCGAACAGAGAAATGGCGACGCTGAGGACGAGGCCGTGGATTACTATGTACATTTGTTAAACTAGGCTAAGATAAGCTAAATTCGTTTGTATGCCACACACACACTTAGCGACTTAAATACATAAATACGTTACCGAACGCTTTCTTGGCATTAAAACTAATTTATTTAGCGAAAAAAATAGATGCTAACTCTAGGGAACCACCTCAGACCACCTTCACCTGGCTGGTGTCGCGCTTCTGGATCATGCGCATCTGTTTCTTCTTCATGCGCTTCAGCTTGGCGGGATTCTTGATGACCTGGACGACCTCCGAGCGGCGCTCGTTGGCCAGTCGGCGCTCGGCGTTCTCCACGCGGCGCTTGTGCTTCTGGACGGCGTCCTCCTTGCGCTTCTCCTTGATCTCCTTGGAGCGCTCCTTGATGTAGCGCAACTCGTCGCGCAAGGCCGACTTCTTTTCGAAGGTCAGCCGGTTGATGGTCTTCTTGATCTTGCTGAATCTGCAAGAGAAGCGGCGGTTGTTAGATGGTTGGCAGGTGAGTTGCCCTAGGAGCACTCACTTCTGTTTGGGCGTCTTCCACGGTCGGTTGGACTTGGGTTGGCCGCGTGGAATGCTGTTCTCCGGCTTCGCCTCCTTCTTGGCCTTCGAGGGCGTCTTGGCTGGCGCAGTTTCTGGGGCGGCTTCACTCATTTCAGGGAATAAATAAAGCAAATCTAAACAACACAATACAAAACACCACGAATGCACGTGTTGACTGACCGTCTATCGATAACACGCGGCGAACATATGTCTTTGGTGCTATCGGAAATCCCGGGGTTGCTTTCGATCACAAAACCATTGGCGCCAATTCAAAATGGTCTAGATGATTTTAGTAGTGTATTGCTCTAAGGGGTAATTTCAAAGAATAAAACGAATTACCTCTTCAACAGACAGATCCCTTATGTTATTAACCTTTCTTTGCTGTGAAGAGAAAAGCACTTGTTTTTTTTTTTTGCAACAGAAACTATATTTTTGTTCAACCCCGTAGTTTTAACAAATAATTAGCTTAATGTGCGCTGTAAATTCGTACATACATAGTTGTTGAGTCAAATTTTGAAATAAAATACACAAATTTGGTTACTTGTTTCCGTCTAGGGATTAAACTTATGGCCTGGTTAATTACTAATGCGGGAATTGCCAGCTTCTTGTTGTTTTTGAACCAGGAAAAACCAGAATTTTATTTCACTACAATTTAACAATTTCGACGGGGCTCGCCAAGCCCAGCAGACGATGCCTGCCCACCGATTTCCTGGCAACTTTGGCATTAATGTACATATTTACATAGGATTCACAGTCGACAACGGCCGCAGCTGGGAGGGAGTTCACGATCCGGACTTCGTCTGTGCATTGGCCAACTGGTTGCTGCGATTGTGCTGGTCGATGTTGTAGTGGTAGAAGAAGGACTTGCCGTACTCGAAGGACGAAATCATGATCGCACACGCGGGCGCCACCTTGAAGAGTCGCGGGCCCAGTCCAGAGAAAATGGCGGGCATTCCGCCCAGGCGGTAAATGCTGGCCAGGCGCACCGCCACCGACTTGGTGGGCACTTGTTGCTTGGGGGGATTATCTGCCGTAATGCAAACCGAACCATTGTCAATGCTGGTGCGGGATCTGGTTGCAGCAAGCTGAACCTCATTGGGCCTACCTGAAAATATGAACTTCTCGCCAAACTCGATCTGCTCGTGGGTTTTCACCACGTCGAAGGGTGTGGTGATCGTGGCAGCCACCTGCAAACAAATTAAATTAGTGGGATAACACTTACGAGTTGACTTTAGCCAAGGGCAGATGGCCTCACCGATCCGGATATCGCTCCAGCCACAAAACTGAAGCTAAACGTTGGCTCCACCACGCCGAAGGAGCTCTTCAGGTACTCGTAGCAGGTCCAGTAGATGCCCGAGAAGGGAACGTCGCGCAGGATGGTTGGCGGCAGGCCGCGCCACAGACCCAGGACGCCCTGCGACTGCACCACCTGGCGAACGGTGCCGAACATCTCGGCGTGCGTCATGCGCTGCGACTGCATCTTGGTGCGGATCAGCTCGACGGGGCTCACACAGGTGACGGCCAGTATGCGGGCCGATACGCCGGCCAGCAGCGGAACCAGGATTGGAATCGGAAGTGGAATGTCGCGGCCGCTGGCGTCCAGGCGCCGCATGTACTTGTAATGGATGTCGGTGAAGCGGGCCTTGAACTGCTCGTAGGCCACGAAGTAGATGATGGTCGAGGGCAGAGCCGAGATCAGAGTTGGGCTGAGCCCCGACCACAGGGAGCCGACGCCCTCGGTGCGGCTGATCTTAATGAACGCGTCCTGCAGGGGCAGTCATGGTTAGGTTCAGTTCGCTCCAGGCTCTCCTGCTGTTTGCTACTCACAATGGTGCCAGAAAAGCGGGGAGCTGGCTTGGCGGCTGCTGGGTTGGGCGTGTCCGGGCCGCAGGGGCAGATGTGGTCCATGAGGCCGTTGCAGTAGAGGAAGCACTTGTTCGAGAGCAGCGCCTGCTGCTGGGCCTGCAGACGGGTCTTGATCACATCGAGGGGGGTCACTGAAACGAGGAATGCGGCATGTAGATGGCAGTCAGGTGGGGATGAGGATCAGGGCTAACTCACTGAAACAGGCTGTCACCATGGCGCCGGTGCAGGCGGATGCCACCTGCTGCAGGGGTCGTATCCGGAAGCGGGGGTCCGTCATCGTGGCCTTCGACTGGTTCTGGCTGGGAGTGGCTGCCAACGCCGCGCTGGCAGCCGCAAAGTGGGCGCAGGCCTCCCTCTTGGCCATGTCAGAAGCACTCGATCTCTCCTAGCTGCCGGAGCACGCTTCGTGCGGTGGTGTCACTGGGAGCCCCGGTAAGCTGGCAGGGATTGGATTTGTTGGTTAGCGGTTAGCGAGGGGATGTACAATGGGTGAGCAAGTCGCAAGCTGCTCTGGATTCTAGTTGTTGTCGAGTGCGAGCTGGGCAATTGGGCAAGCCCGCGATCGTTGTGAAATAATCTCCAGGTCCAAAATTAAGCACCGTGCTCGTCCGTTTCGTTCCATTTCCATTCCGTTCCGATGGACAGCTGCCGCTGGGCAGGCGATCAGCTGTTGCCGCTCTGCACTATCGATAGTGCAACCGGGACGGAACTGTGGTAACGGTAACGGTGCTATCGAAAATCGGGCGTATTGGCGGAATATTCAAAACCAAACCGTTAGTGGTTTAAATTTGTTTGATTGAATGATACACGACCACAGCGCTTATCTTTTGATAAGTAGTAAACTCACAACAAACATTTTTAAAGTATTTAGAAAAAAGTGTATGTCTGCTTTGAAAATACAAAGTTTAGGAACTATAAAAGTCTAAGAACTGGTTTCTTATCAATTCATTTAAACAAGAGTATAAGCGGATGTTCCAGGACTCTGGTTGTATAATTAAAACTAAACCCCACTCCCCTTCTACCTACCCGCCTCCTGGAGATCCAGGTTGTAGTGGAAGAAGAACGACTTGCTGTACTCGAAGGTGGAGATCATGATGGCGCAGGCGGGCACCACACGGAGCATGCGCGGCACAACGCCGACGTAGAGGCCCCGCACACCCTGCTGCCGGTGGATGTGGCGCAGCCGTGAGAACATCGAGGGCTTGGCCATGGCACTGGGCTGCGTCCTTGGCCCTCCCCCTGTTCCAGCTGCCGCTCCTGTTCCCGCTGCCACCTCCTCGTAGAGCACGTCCTGACCGAGCTCGATCTGCGTATGGGTGGTGATCAGGTCGAAGGGCATTGTCACAAAGGTGGCCACCTGCCAGGGGGACACGGAATGCAAAACTGGTTAGCTCTCGAGAAAAATGCTTAGCATAGGGTTTAGGGTTAAGGGGTATCTAAGACGGCAGCGAACTGCTCACCCACCGCTCCGGAGACGGCGCCCGTGAAGAAGCTAAAGAGGAAGGAGGGCTCCGCCACGCCGAAGGCCCGCTTCATCGCCTCGTAGGCCGCCCAGTAGGTGCCCGAGAAGGGGGCGTCTCGCATCACGGTGGGCGGCCAGCCTCGCCACA
The DNA here is from genome assembly GCF_014743375.2 of Drosophila subpulchrella. Taxonomy (NCBI): domain Eukaryota; kingdom Metazoa; phylum Arthropoda; class Insecta; order Diptera; family Drosophilidae; genus Drosophila; species Drosophila subpulchrella. The sequence continues at coordinate 28,383,654 of NC_050613.1, read as the reverse complement.
GACCCAGGATCCCGTGCTGGCGGATCAGCGAGCGCAGCACGCGCCACAGCTCCGAGTAGGTCATGTACTCCGACTGCATCTTGATGCGCACCATCTCGATGGGCGTGATGGCCGTGACCACAATGGTGCGCGAGCAGATGCCCGAGGCCATGGGCACATAATATGGAAGCGGTACATTGGACACCGGCGCTGTGGCGCTCACATTTTGACTCCTGGCGGACATGTCTAGGGGATCCCCGCCATCCCCGCCGGGCACTTGGTCCTCCGGGCCGGATTCCTCAAGCTTGCGCAATTGCGAATCCAAGTAGAACTGGGACAGGGAGTTCTTGATGTACTCATACGTCACAAAGTAGATGATCGTGGAGGGCAGGGCCGAAACTAAAGTGGGACTGAGGCCTGCCCACAGGCCGCTGAGACCGCTGGTACAAACAATCTTGACAAACGCATCCTGTGTTCGAAGAAATAGATTTTCAAGGTGTAAATGATGCTTTTTAATTTAATGATTTTCTTTCTTCTCTTTTAATGTTCCGCGTGTTCTCTCTCCTTCTTCAATTACAAGTGGCCTATTTATCTCGACAATCGAGTTCACCATGTAATCGATATCTGTTATCTTATCGATGCTTAATATAAAGTTACATTATAGAAAGTACACACTAAAATACAATGCATAACATTATGCTCACACTTAATACTATTTAGTATATATTCACATATGTTTACAAAGGGTATAAAATAAACCAATATGTAAGAGATCAGAAGAACATTCCATCCATAAGAGTATATAAATGCAAATTTGCATATCATTGATTTAAAGAAGCTCTGCCCATTCTCTACCGCCACACCCACAAAAATAAGGTTTTTAGGATGCACCTTGATAGTGGTCCCCTCATAAATGTTACTATAAGGGAGTTAAAGGCCCCGACTCACCATGGCGCCGCGCAGGGGTCGAAGGTCACGGGGGTCCCGTCCCGGTTTCGGGAAGCAAATGTCGCTGGAGCGGCACACGTGGGTCATCAGGCCGTTGTGGAAGACGTAGCAGAGCTTGGAGACGGTCGGTCGCTGGCGGATCGCGTGCTGGGTCTGCACCCGGGTCTTCACCACCTCCAGTGGCGTCACTGGTCGGTTTAAAGATTAGACCCCCAATCAGACCTCAGATCGAATCTTCCTAGTCTACTTACCCACCAGCGTCGTGATGAGACCGCCGATGAGTGCGGACACCACCTGTTGCATGGGCTTGATGCGGTACCGCGGATCCGCGCTCAGGATCAGTGTTGTCAGCCGCAGCGGATCCATCTCCTTGTACTCCAATCGTTTCCTCTCCTCCTCGTCGGCACTTACATTTTGGCACTCCAGCTGCGGCGGCATTTTTATTATATTGCTATCTAGTTTTTATATTTTTTTTTGTATTTTGGGTGGGTTCGTTTCTTAAGGGACATCCAATGCCAATTCCTGGCGAGGTTCTAGCCACTATGTGTCGGCTCACAAGTGGGTGAATTTCAGAAAGACAGGACTTCCGGTCTTCGGGGAAGACATCCCTGGGCAGCGCCTTCAATTTGGTAACTTCGTGTTGCACACACAATGTATCTGAGCCGAAGTTTTTTTTTCGGTACGAACACTAAGCTGAGTAAAACTTTTGAGTTGAGGCGTCAGGCCTAGTCAACATGTTTATTGGTAAAATCATATTACCTACCATACTTCAAAATACTTCAATCCCCCATAAAAATAGGCAAAGAAATTTTTAAAAATGTGCAAATTCACAACCACCAATTTAATGAATCCAAGTAGAAGTCGCTGTTCAAATTCATTTTGATTTTCTAGCTGGAATCAGCCACTTAACTGATCAAAATCGATTCAGTTGGGATAAATCTTGATTTATTTTTCGATGGGAGAGGAAAGGAAAGCCAATGCGGGGACAGCTACGACAAAATTGATTACGTTTAATGCGAAAAAATTATAAATATGAATTAAATTAATCAAATTTAATAATAATTTGAATTATATTTAAGTTAATGAGTAGTAAGTCAGTAACATAGTTTAGCTTTAAGTCGGAACCAAAAAAAAATTAATCATTTAGATAGGATTGGATTAAACTCAATGTGTGTATGATTTAATCTGATCAGCGGTAGCCTTGCACTCCTCCTCCTCCTCCTCCTCCTGGGGCAATGGTGATTGGATTGGATTGGATAGCTGGACTGGGGCTGGGCTGGATCTTCACTTGTGCGCAATGGGAATCAGTGTCTCGCCGGCGGTGAGTGCTGGCAGGGGGGCGTCCACGGTCAGGACTCCGTCCTTGCTGAGGGACGACCGGATGGACTCGGGGTTCACGCCCTTCGGCAGAAGGAACTCCCGGTTGTACTCCCTGTAGACGCTCTTTGTGTCCGACTTCTCCTCGTGCTTGGCGTGCACCTGCAACCGATATAGATTAGTACCTCGCCAAGGTATAAAGTAGGGGATATCACTTACCAACAACTTTTGATCGACGGTTTTCACCACAATTTCCTCGGGGGCGTACTGGCTGACATCAAAACGCAGCTTCAGCACTTTGTTGTCGCCCTCATCCTGCAATCATAGGCATTATTACTATTACAGTTCCATTTTCTAGATAGGTTCAGTTTAATTTCCATACCTGTATCAAGGGAGAGCTAATGTCGGAAACGTAGTTCTGTTGCTTTGGGATTCTGGATGGCAGAGCCGAGTTTGTCGTTGAGCTGCAAAAATAAGTTCGGAAAATGTTGAAACTAAGAAGTACACAAAAAAACTAAACCGAAACATAAAGATTTCAATGGGAAAATCAAAAGTGTTAGGGATGCGTGGAGGAACCTGGTGGAGGAGTTGGTAGTAGTGGTGGTAGTCGTGGTTTTCGTGCTACGAAAGGTATTTTGCAGAGTGCGCGTGAAGGCCTCCATTCTGATGCTGCTCTAGGATGTAACTGATCTCGAGGACGATCCCAACTCAAATGATAAAGCCGTGATGCTCAAGGCCCATCTAAAAATAGCTCGACTTCCGCTTCAGATCCCCATGTTCGTATCTGGAGCTGCAGCTGAAGCAGCACTTTGGAAAGATGTCCATATGTCTGCATTACAAACTACACGTATGATATATTTTCTATTTTAAGGACCTATGCACAAGGGAACTGCACGCATGCACATCTTTTCTGGCATCTGTCTCAAGGCTTATAAGTCGTGGTTCAAGACTGCTAGGACTGTCTGCAAATATAAATAAACCATCCTATCCTACTTTAAATAACACCCTCATATCTCAGCTGTCCCTCAAGTAGAGCTATATTTTATGTAGATATCTTCTGCTAAAGTTAGTATTATACATTAAAAACAAAATAAAACTTTTCTTTACATATTTAGCACATTTCTATTCAGAAAACTCAATACTTCAAACTCCCCGTAACACCTACCAATCCTATAGTTTGTCATTTGAACGTACGTATTTTAATGTAAACATTTAAAAACTTTCTTCAATTAAGATTTTCTGTTTAACGTGCAATGTTTATTTAGTTCGTGTAGGTGTGCGGGGATTGCAATTACACCAAGCAAATAAAAAGTAAGTTATCAACAATCAGGGTTGCGTGGGGAAGGAAACGTTAAGAGTAAACAGAAAATAAAAGTTTAGTTGGTAAACTTTCTACGTTTTTGTACCTGGTAGTTGTTGTTTTTTTAGTAGAGCTTTTTGTTTTAAGATAGGAGAGGAGATTTTAATATAATATGGAAATTATGCGGTTGTTTAATGTATTCCAAGCGGCAAGAAAGAGAAAAATAGAGGAAAAAGATTTATATTATGTAAGATATAAGGTAAATATACATAATTATAGGAGGGTCAACGACTCTTACTTCTAAATACGTTATAAGAATATATACATAGTGATGCCCTTGAAACCCGAAAATTGTTCACCAATTCAAAGAAAAAAAGTTTTTTTCCATCATAGAAATTGTGAGGAATAGGAATTTTATCTTTGTTGTCAAATTCCAAGGACATGGGCAATGGTTCAAGATCAGGATTACTGTTTTTAAACTTGTCAACATTATGGTCCACCTTAATATATAAAGAGAAAGAGAGAGGGGCTTCTGAGCTGAAGGGAGGTAATCGACCGTTAAACCTTTGAGCGTGTCGCAGCAAAGCGTTTGCGGGAGTCATTGATAAAGAAAACCATCAACTGACACTCCGTGCTGAAAAAGATGGAAAGAAGCAGAGGCAGCTTATCGATCGAGGCCGAAACGTGAGCTTGCGTGGGCCTCCGGCGACCTTGCGGCGTTTTTCAGGCTTTCCAGGTGAAGGGGCCGTTGATCGCCCGCTGGAGAGAAAGAGAAGCCAATACAACGCTAGTGATAAGTACCAATAACCGTTAGTCTGGGCAAAGTTTCTTTTGGGGGCAGCAAGAGGAAGCACCTGCACCTGCTCTCACACTCCCACTCCCTCTCCTCCACTCTCTTTCGTACACGTTCGTTCATGTGTGTGTGCACACACATGTGTGCGTCTATATCTCACTGGCATCTGATGACAATGATGTCATGCATATTTTTTCGTTATTGAAAAGCCAAACGAAAGGAAACCAAAGAAGAAACAAAAATAAACACAGACACAAGAAACAGAAAAGAAATGAGAACGAACTGAGCGCAAACAAAATGATTCTCTATTCTCTTTTGTTGTTTGCCAGCCAGTGTGCATGTGTGTGCGTGCGCACAAATGTTGAATTAAAATATCGATTACCGACGACGATCGCAGCTTTGTCATCGATCCCACCGATCCCACCGATTGCAGCGCAATAGCAGTGGCTAAAAATTGACATGATATCATCATCGTCCGTTGCTCATTTAAATTATCAGCATCCAGCAACCAATATTGGCAACTAAATCGCCGCAGTATGTGCTCATCTCATCGCATCTGAACTGAAAGCTTTTCGCACAGCGCTATTTGCATGATAAATATGTGTGTATGATCTTAGCGTACTTATTTGTTTAAACTGTGCGCAAGGCCGATTAATGAGTCTATAAATTCAACAGATCGAAATTATAGCCCTTGTTTGCTAGCTAAAATGGCCAGTAGAATTCTAATGTATATTTCTGTACATCTGACGATCATCGGGATTATTGTATCATTTGATTTTCAATTAGAACCGAATCGTCGGGAACATCTGAATATCTGCAGATACCTCCATGAAAGTGCGGTTTATAGCACTTTATAGCCATCAAAGCCCTACCCCCAAACCTTCCCTAGCACAAAAAAATATTTACATATACGCGAATTTAATTTTAAATCAACAAATTGCCCTGAACAGCTTTTGGCGTCAACGTAGAATTCGCATATTTGTAAGCTTATTGTTGTTATCCTAAATTATATTCCTATGGATGCCCGAGAAAGCCAAGTTGTGTATCTCAGGATACTATATAAGGGTGGGCCAAACCGAGCGGTGGTGCCAAAACGCAATGGGCTGGTCTTAGGCTTATGCAAGTCAAACATCTTAGGCGCCACGTCAGTCCACTTGGTGGGGGCTACCTTCCTATATGGATTTATGTCCCTCTGCTGAGTCATTCAGAAGATATCACGCAGCGCATTAATCGGCGACACGCTATAATGTCAAAGGTCGCGACGATGTGTGCTGGTCAGTGGACAGTGAGCAGTTTGCAGGTGAATAATCTGATTGAATTGTGTGTTTAGTATTGACTGGAGTCACTGCCATAACTAAATACCATCTAAAGCTAACGATATTTTTTATTCCCCATCACAGCAGTAATCTATTAACAAACTTTGCCACTGTGTATTCATGATTAATTTAATTTGTTGCCAGGAAAGAACCTGCAGCAAACACAGGTGTGTCTAGGGGTAACTAATTTGGGTTAATTTCCTACAAATTGCCAACTTTTGCTTTAAATGGCCAAAGTTGAAACGGGGGGCTGCTCGGCCGGTGGAGTTTCTAGACTTTCCCAGAAAAGTTTCTCCACTTTTGTTGTGGCCATGCAAATGCAGTGGCGACCATGGCGAAAGCAAGAACAACAACCACATACCGTCCATTAGTTGGATTACGTCATAGCCATAGACCGAGGTCGTTTCAATAGCAATCAAAACAGGCACCCACGCAACGCTACTCTATTGGAGATTGGATTTGGGAGATTCGGATTCGAGGGGCTAGCGGTCCGCGCAACAGCGACAGATACGTAATATTCGCCATATGCCTCGGGCATTGTTTGTTTATTAATCACCAATTTGGACAATAGGCCTACAAGGAGAGCAAACAAATTGCGACCATCTTTACTATATATTGGAATACATGACTCTGTAGGAAAACTTTGATTATCAAACCAAGTTTTGCCTGGATTCGAGTTTTAAGAATACTTTTTGGCATATAGTCCAATGTCTAATCAATACAATCATTTCTATCAAGTTAAAACAAGAATTAGCTTAATATGCAATACAAAATACAAAATACAAGCGTCTAAGAACGCACTTTTCTCGCCAGGTGAAATAAGTGTAAGTTTAAAAATAATTCGGAATTTCGAAAAGATGCATAACAAGAATATGATCATTTAGCTGGGGATCGATTGCCATGCTTTTTCTGTCAAAATAGACCTGCTATTAAATATCACTAAGTATCTTATCTTATAATCGAGAATACTACAAGTTTGGTGCTTATATACACAAACACTACCGAATGTCTTGGCACAGGTGATTTTCAAAATTTGAAAAATTCCGTTATGCTCCACATAACTGTTGCATAAACGGATTGGTGGGAGGGGGTCTCAAGATCGGGAACAGAACAGAAAAGAACGGAACGGAATCGGGCGGGGGAGGGGTGATTACTTGCGGGCGGCGGGCGGTTGGGTACACATGTGTTTTTTGGCCGGAGACAGCGGCGGAGAATTTAGAACTTGTGACTCATCCTCCCCCAGAGCGACGGACAGGCCAAGAAATATGGTATCTGGGGCGCAAATCAGCCCTCTTCGGTGTGTGTATATTATATCCATGGGTGAAGTGCTCCAGACCAGTAGGCGATGTGGCAAGATGTGCGCCTATATTTAGATTATATCTTCTAGTCGGATTGGATTGGTTTCTATGCACTATCCCTGGAACCCTTTACCCCACACTCCATTAAAGTATCACTATACCACTAGCCTCACCTGGTGGACTCGAAGAAGTTGGCCTCGCGGTTCATCAGCTCGTGGCGGAACTTGGCCATCTCCTCCTCCATTTTGCGCATCTCGGAGTCGAAGCGCTCGCGGATGTTGCTGAACTCCGTATCGATCACGCTGAAGTCGCCCAGCTTGATGGGGATATTCCTCTTGTTAGCCTCGGCCATTTTTGTGCGGTTGGTATTGGGTATTTGGTGTCGGTGGTTATTTGGTGGTTGCTGCTGCTGCTGCTGCTGTATAGCTGACTTATAGAGCTGTTCACGTATACTGTTCTGTTCTATTCTGCTCTTTGCTGCTTTCGAGCTTGTTCACTTGCTAATGGCTAATCGACGGAGCAACCAAGAACCAAAAAAAAACGGGGAATACGATGTGTTTTCTATATGTATTTGGACCTCGAGACGGTAGACGTTCGCTGTGAGAGTGTGTGTGTGTGGGGGGTTGTGTTGCTTTTGTTGTTGGACGTGTCGCACAGATAGCCGCGTTTCAGATTCCGACTGTTTTGCATTCTCCGGAAACCTTTGCTTTTATAGCGACGTTTTACCACAACCGCAGAGAGGAGAGAGAGCCAGAGAACCAGAGAACAGGAGAGACCAAACCAAGTTAGCCCCACAGTACAGTGGATGGGATGGGGCGAAGCAGAAGCTCTCCTCTCTCGGCGCAACAACAATCTCTGAATGGAATGCCAGTGAGTGGGAGAGGAGAGCGGGAGTTGCCACCTGGATACCCTACCTTGCCACCCTGAAATTTGGATGGGAGTGGGATTTACAAAAATATTAATTAATACCAACATTGTACATTTTTTCTGTTTAAACCCTTTACTCGCAGAGTAAAAGAAAGTATGTAATAGGTAGAAGGAAGCGTTTCCCACCCTATAAAGTATATATATTCTTGATCGGGATTTGTTGAAATGGTTCAGTAATGTTTAAGGTCAGCTTACAGAAGGTACTAAAACGAGTAAATGTATATCAAGAAGGAACGCTTCTTACAACTACCTTCAAAAATCAGAAAAAAATATGTTGCATACCCGCAAGGCGTTCAACCGCCTGAAATTAGTAATTCGGTAATGATGATTCATGTGTTTGTTTCAAGAGATGTCAACTATATAAGCAATGCTTACTAAGCATGCTTCAATGGCGCAGGCAATTAAGACTTCGCATATAATTCTTGCGTGGGAGCCTTTCAGTCATGACTTGAAAGTGAGTTCCTCGAACTGTGGCTTGCATCCAAGATCCAAGTGCAAACTATTCCCAGCCCATTTGGCTAACTGGGAGCAAACAGTTATCTGACGTGTACAGCATGCCGCGTGTGTGAATGTGATTGTAAATGGCGAATGGTGGGTGGGTGGAAGCCAAAGTAGCTCTGGAAGTAGGTGTGCAAATGGCACTGTAAGCTGTTGTGGTAACCGGTTCGAGATCAACGCTTCCTACCGTTTTAGGAAACGAGCTGAGAGATGGAGACTCGCACAGTAGGCAGAATTGCAATTTTGTTGGCTTTGTTAACTTAATATACTTCTGTTTCTTGTTTCTAGGCCTAATTGCACTTCCACAAATCGAGTTAGGGTTGTTCCTCGACACTTTACTAGAAATTGACTTTCTACCTATAGAACTCATTGGTACAAGACCTTAAATCGAAAAAGGGCCATTCCGCTCAATGAGCAGAGTCGATAAATCCAAAAATTTGACAGAGTGGGCGGCAACGTTGGCGTCGCAGATGCACAGAGAAAAATATATTTATAATTTAAATAATATCATTGTTTTTCAAGTCAGAGTTCATGGGCTCAAGAATCCTGTGAATCATAGCCAATAGTATAAGATTTTATCTACTTGATCAATTAGAAACGGTTCTTATGAAGAGATTACATTTATTATGTTCCGCATAATAACAAAATAAGTGTAAGATTTGGCTTAATATACTTTTTCAACTAAAGTAAACTGATTTTTTATAAATTATACGAGTAATGAGTAAAAATTCAAAGTTTGTGGGATATTTATGGTCAACAATAATGTTAACCAATTCATAATTATAAACCATAAGGTCTCGCTTGGCTGCCTTACAAATGGATTATAAATTATTTAATCATTAAATTTTAATGTACAATATGTAATGAACTTCTTTCTCTCAGTGCACACAGCCACATCCACCGAACTACCCACTCCGCTTCGGTTTGTTTGTAAACAAATGCAAAAATGACTCAGGCGCGTGACATTGCCAGTCGGTGTCGGAGTCAAGAATTGAGACTCGGAACCAGAATTCCAATCTTCCGATTCCGAGCGCAGAGATGTCCTTTTACGGAGCGTCGGGAACAAAAATGAAATAAATATGACCCGGTTACAATGGCCATTATATTGCAAGTACAGGGAAAACTTGAGATGTGGGCATCCCATATAATGATTTAATTTTAAATATTAAAAGCCTAGAGATTTCATTCTTTTATGACAAAGCATTTAGTACACAAGAATAGTATAGAAACCTTCGCGAAATACCGCCTATCAACAAGATTAAATTAAATTCTTTTAAGCATACACAGTTTTTTATTTGAGGGAGCTTGAATTGTGCTGAAAGTTCGTGCCCGTTTTTAATACAAATTCCATTGGGGGCAACGCCAGCAGAGCCATCCAAATAATTATAGATATAATCATGAATTACGAAAATAAAATGACAATCATCGGTGATGCGGCTGAGGTGTTTTCGTTTTTATTTTTCACAGCGCCCACATGGACGCGACGCCCGCTAATGCCCCCTGTCCAAACAATAAACTCATTTTCATCAAAAATTTCGACCTTGAAGTCCCCAGAATCTCAACTAAGCCGCCAGTCGGCAATCCGCGAAGATACTAGAGGACAACGCATCTATAGTCGTACGTCTTTCTGTGCAGGTGAACATACTTATGTACTTGCATCCACAGTTCTGAAAATCGGGGGCAATCGGGGGGCAATACATAAGTTATTGTTATATTAGATTACTTAAAATTGCATAGCTTGCAATTGAAGTTCGAATCCACGTAAAAAAGAGAGATTTTTGAACTCAAAAATGATAGTAGCATACTTTTAGTCCCCTTTTTAAGTTCTTTTAAAACTCAGGAGTTTTTAAAAAATAATTTTTGTCTTTATAAATGAAACAAGAAACAGTTTATTTACAGTAAATGTAAAGCCTATGCCGAACAAATGTATATGCTTGGGTGCCTCTTAAGAATCAGCGAGATGTTGATATTGGGAAAACAAATTTTCCCCACGTCACCAGAATGTTCGAATGCTTCTCACACGGCGATCGGAACAGAAACAGAAACAGAAGCCAGCACAGGGTATATGTACGAGTGCTCTAGTCATTTGCCGGCATGTCATCCCATCTCATCTAAATCCCACGAGCAAAAGCAAAAAGCCAGCACAAAACCGCCTCCCACTCCCCGCCCAGTCAGAAATCAATCAAAATTTGTTTGCGATGATTTAGCATGGAATTTTTGGCTGATGATGAGGGCTCACTAAATTTTTCAGATCGGGCAAACAGCGATCTCCTCCCGCGTGGGCGGCATCCAATGGCATGGGCTGCTGTGCTAGTGCTTGACGACAGCATTAAAATATGTGTCAGCCCGAAAAGCAAGTGCTGTTAATATTCAAACAAAAGCAAGCACATACGGATTATGTACGTGAAAATACGTATACGTATTGCGTATACACAATATAGTTTTGCGAGTGCAGTGTGCGGCTGGGGCATATATTTAATTATAGGCAGAGAGATACACAAATTAAGCTTTACGATTGCTTGCTGTAAATTGAGGCGCAAAAACGACAGCCTGAAATTTATTGTTCATAGAAGTCGATGAATGGGCAACTTTGCTGTTGTGAAAATATTTTTACTTTCGGGGGAGTCGTGCATTACTCAATTAAATCACTCCCACTTAGCTGTAATTCATTACCATTTTTGCAAAGCCGGCATATTTTTGGCATTTATGGATAATAAAATACATCAGATGATATCATAGGGCATTATATGATCTACAAAACATGCGTCATCAAGTTTTGTTTTTAATAAACACAACGCTGATCTCGACAATATGTATAATGTATAAAAACCATTTCGACTTTAAGATATTAAAGATTTTTCAATTAAGATTAGATCTACTCAAGAATCTAATTTCTTGAATAAAACCATTATAATTTAAAATTCTAAGCCTTTCCATTGCATTTACTGAAATTTGAACTTTCTATTTTCATATTTCACTGCGCGCGCTTTTAGTAATTTTAGGGAAATATATCGATATGCGATCGCCAACTAGCTACTTATCGATAGTTTGTGCATTTCGACAACCTACCCTGCTGAAATGAGGGTGGACGACAGCCATGGCTGCATAAGTATCGATATTATGTGAATGATTTGGGGGTGTATATCCTAACATTGCTGTTAGAAAATCGCTTTTCACCTTTTTTCAAACACATCAAGCCAATTTATGACAATGACGACTCCACAATCCAGTTTTACCGTTCAACAATTTTGAATATTGAACGTTTTGGCGCAACAGGTGCCAGGTCTTGCCAAGCAGGACATAAGCTGGAAAATGGTAACTTCCTTAAAAAGAGCATAGCAATATTTAATTTGAAGATGAGATCAATTGCTGTGTTCCGAGCCGAACAACATTTTTTTATAACCGCGCAGTTCAAAAAAATCACAAAACACCAAGTACAAAAATCACTGAATAAAAAATACTAAATAAATCACTGGAATACCGAATCGATTTGCGTGTGCGGTCCCATTTTCCTCTGCAGAGATCTTTTCCCGTCTCTCTCTAGCACGTGTATTTCTTATGGCGGGAAATGTCGCTGAAGCAAAAACCCTCTGAATAGGGTAATACTGAAATGAGGGTGGAAAACGATAGCATGGCTGCCGATGTATCGATATTACGTGGGTGGTTTGTATGCGTGTGTATATCTGGCATCGACGCGAAGAAAATAAACATAAGTGCGTTGCCACTAAATTCCTGGGCGTTGAGTTACTACATCTCGAGTTGCGATCGCGAGCCCGATCCCGGTCCCGCCACCATGTCCGCCTACTACAGCCACTACGCGGGGGACAACTACGACGACGAGTCGATCGGCGACGAGCGCAGCGAAGAAGGTGAGTACGAGCCCCCCACTGGCTGTCCTGCCGCTGGCTTCACTCACGGCCCACCTCCCGCGCGATCCCCATCCCTTCCAGACACGGACGACGCCAGCGAGACGGAGTTCCGCAGCCCCAGCCGCTACGGCGGCACCAATGGCACCTCCAACGCCAACAGCCTGGGCACCAACAGCGAACTGAAGGAACAGTAAGTAGTCGCACATTCTTTCCCGCCATCTGATCTTCATTATGATTACCGCTCTCCTTTCCTTTCTCGCCCAGGATGTACCAGCACAAGCTGCTCAACCTGCAGAAGCAGATGGAGGAACTGGGTCAGCTGGTGCACCCGGAGTACATAAAGCGCGTGAAGAAGCTGGACAACCAACTGAAGGAGCGGCGGCGCCTGAACGAGATCTACAAGGAGTACATGCGCGAGTGCGTCGAGCGGGACTATGTGCTGGAGAAGAAGGCCGCCCAGAAGGAGTACGACGAGAAGATGATGGACCTTAAGGACAACCTAATCTCGGACTTTGAGGATCGCAAGCGCCAGATCGAGAACGAGCGCTTCAGCCTTGAGCTGACCAACGATTCGATGGAGATCAAGACGACGGTCACGCGAAAGCTGCGTCGTCGGCCCAACGAGCCCCTGCCGGTGATCGAGAAGCGACGCAAGCCGGCCACCGGGCAGCTGCTCGTCTACCAGCTAGACGACAAGGAGATCGAGTCGGATTTGAAGATCATCCAGCGGGGCAAGCCGCTGGCCCCCAACGCCATCCTTCAGCAGAACGGCATCGGCTCCTATGGCGGCGGTGGTGGTGGTGGTTCCCAGCAGCAGCAGCCCATGCACGGCCTTCTGGCCGAGCCGCCCGCCAACAGCGGCTACGTGGAGACCCGCATCGAGGACAACAAGCTGCTGTACGAGCGAAGATGGTTCTGCCGCGGCCAGCAGGTCTACGTGGAGGGCAAGGAGATGAGCAAGTTTGCGGCCACCATCACAGCGATTGGCAACGAAGTGGTGAGTGATCCCTCTTCCTCTTCCTGTCCCATGGTCCAATGCCAACTATCATATACTATTTTCCAGGTCTGGGTGAAGCGGACGAATGAGACCAAGGTCAAGATCAACATGTCGCATTTGGCTAAGGGGAAGATCTCGATAAAGCGGCGATAGCTCCGCCGGAGGGTCGGGCGCCTCCAAATAACGCCCGCCCCGCTAACTCAATCAAGATACACATTTTAACTAAATTAGCCATAAGTGCAAAAGTAGTTTTAGTCTAGGTGTACATTTTACCTAACGATTATCACAGATTGTATATAATAAAACATCAGTTATTTTGTATGCAACATTTTTTTTATTGACTGCCACTGAGCATGCACATTATTGCATCCATTGCGCCTTCAATGGGACCTTTCGTGGCTTATCCTGCGTAATGATTAACGCTGACAGGCCAAAGATACTTTGGTGTTCTGCCTCTTCTGGGGACTTCTTAACATTGCCATTTAATATCTGAAAATAAATTGATTTGCGAAATAATTCGATCCAAACAATACATTCTTATTCGCCACAAACTAAAGCCATTAACATATCTAATTTCTGAAAATGTTTGAAGAATTGAACCCCATTACATACTAACTTTCCAAATGCATATTAATATCTTAAACACGCTTATGAATAGCTTTTAATAGACATTAATTTCCTATTTTCTGTACTAGAAACTTGGACCAGTAAATTTTATTAAACAATGTTTCGATGTGGAAAACTAAATTTTTATGTATTAGGCCAAAACCAAAACATTAAACTATTAGTTCTGTTCAAACATAATTGAAAAATATTAAAAAAGTAACACGATACGAATTTAGAGACGAACACACACTACACATTTCAGATATAAAACTTTATAGCTATTGAATTTATATAAAATAAACTTGTTATTTCATTATCTCAAAGGACTTTGAATGCAAATTATAGATTAAATAGAGCTAAATAAGAAAATAGTTTAGTCTCATTGTTGCTGGAGTCTTTAAGAGCAGAGTAACCTCAAAGGTAACCAAGCCCATAAGTGTGTATAATGAAAACCGAATTGTACATAAAGATTAGTAACTTGTGAGCAGCGTATTAACTTTCATTTCTAATCCTACGAAATCCCACCAAGCAATTTGAATACCAAGCCTTGCTAATCGTTGTAGCTACCCTTAGATGATTTTTCGGAAGGAAGTTAGATTTTGCAAGCTCAGGTCTATCTATCTACTACAATTGCAAGAATTTTGTCTCTAAAACAAGCACATTTTCAGTCATAATCAAATATTCCAATGCCTTTTAAATTAATATATTGAGTCGCATTGAAACACACGTATAAATCTACATTTAGACCTGCTTATCAGGAATATATATTAATTGCTTCACTGGGCTACAGACTTCTAACCAAAAAGGCCCTAGGGAATGCTGTTTGCAAAAACGTGTTGTCTTCACTGCTGTCCAGAAACATGGGCAGAAGCTGCCCCAATAGAAGGGGTTTTCAAATGCCATTCAACACTACATGCTTAACTGGAATCGGAATCCATTTCCGAGTTGCACACCACAAAAACAAAAAAATGGCACGGGTTTTCACTTGCGTTTGCTTTATAATTGATCGTCATATCATAAAACACACACACATTTTTCTTTTTCTTGGAGGTTTTGGATCTTCAGTTCAAAATTTTACTGAGTTTGATTTTTATACATTAGAAAAAAAAAACTGAAGCGCAGGGGTTTAGTTGCGCGATCCGCGTCCGAATCCGCCGCGGAACTCGACCTCGCCGGCGCCGGGTCCAACGTCGCCCTTCTTGTCCACACCACTGCCGCCGGGAGCACGTCGGTAGGCAGAGCGATCCTCGCCGGTCTTGGAGGCGTCGCCGGGTCCACGAGGACCGCCGGCAGCGGGACGGGGACGGACTGTCTCCGAGCGGGCCGGGCGCTTCAGCGTCGAGGGGACGATCTCGGGCGGCAGGTGCAGGTAGCTGCGCAGCTCCTCGATGCCCTCGTTGGTGAGGTACCAGTAGTAGTGGCGCCAGGCGAACTGCTCCTTGACCAAGCCGCGCGAGTGCAGCGACTGCAGGGCCTTGATCACATGCAGGTTGGGGATCGACTCCAGTTCGGGGTGCTTCTGGGCATGGAAATCCTTCTTGGCCACGATCACGCCCTCCTTGAAGAGGTACTCGTAGATCGCGACACGATGAGCCTTTGGCATAAACATTCTGCACAGACAAAAAATAGAAAAAAAAAATGTAATTAGCCAGGGTTTATGCTTGAGTTGTTCTCATGTTTCATTCATCTGCCATCCATTTTGCACATTGTTTATCGGCGGCACATTGCCCACAGTAAAAAAAAAAATCTATGTGTACATATCCATTGAGGAACAACATTGTGCATATATTTTCCCGGTGCGTCCATTCGGCGGCGTTTACCTGGATTGATTTGCTAACACAAAGTTACACGAACGCGAACGTATCGTAATACTCCCGCTGCAAGTAGAAGAGATTTAAGAGGTTTTAATTAGGAATTTCAGTAAAACAAATCGCGGAGCACACGCACTCACCGGAAACGTGAAGACGAAAAGAAAGGGAAACGGAAGGGATGACAAGAAGAAGACGGATTCAGTGTGGCCGGACCGGGGCGATATGTGCCCATCGATGAATCGATACTTTTCTAGACACAATCCATGGTTGCGTTTCGCGGTAAAACTAAGCTGTCACGTTCTAAACGTACCTAATTTAGCAGTGTTACAATTTAAATTACAATTAGTTACTACAGCAATGCCATATTGTCACAGTCTAAATTATAAATAGTGGCAAAGAGAGCAATCGATAAAAACAGTGCGGCCAGACTGCAGTGAATCGATTGCTGAAGCAAGCCTGGTCGATAAGATAAGCTGGATTTTTTAGCTTAGACACACACCATAATTTTGCAAATTATATTGATCGATAGTTTGTTGTCATAAAATCGGTTTAATTTTTATAGTCTGTTCAGACAGAGGGAGTTTCTTCATCAGCGACCGCAACCATTGCGTTGTGCGAAATTTGGCAAGTTTGAAATAACAACAACACAAAATCAGAAAGTCTTATTAAATTATTATTATAAACTAATTCCTTTTTTTTCAACTTCTACAAATCTTAATTAAATTAATTGGTTTAGGTATATAAGCTAAAAAAAGATATTATGAAAGGACAGACGGCATATAGAGGCGGAGAAATGGCTTTGCGTGGAGTTGCCAGACTAGCAAATATCTACTGGAAGCTGTTTACAAGCAGTGTTTAACTAAAGGATTACGTTACTAGTTAACGTATACTTATGGGGTTTAACCAAGGCTACCAAATTGAAATCTCAAATCCTACATATTTTTGCTTTTTCGGTTTTACATTAATCGGAAATAGCTGTTTTTGCAACAGTTGTTTTATATATAAACAGGTACTGGATGTATGGTTTGAAAATTATGAATGGTGCTTTTACTTGATTAAACCCATTTTATTTACGAGTTTACGCTTTAAAATAAATGTATATTCTTGAGCAGGATCACTAACCGAGTCTATCTAGCCATGTCCGACTGTCTGCCCTTTAGTATATCCGTCTGTCCGTGTGAACGCTGTTATCTTAGTGAATAGATTAAATAAGAGGGCTTACATTTCAGATTCAGATTCCTTATCTTCGTACGCATTGCAAGTTTGTTAAGCGAATATGGCACGTCCACTCTAACGCCCACAAGCCGCCCAAACCAGTATCGAAATCTGAGGTTTAATTTTTTCAATTTTCGCAGCTTTAAATTTGAACCAGGTGATTATTTTATAATTTTTTATTTCAAAAATTATATATTCTAACTTTTCATATCGATTACTGTAGAAAAAAACAGTAAATTAAGGGCCACATTTAGCTATTTAATTTTAATTGAAAAAAAAATTGGGTTAGCCTATTATAAATATTAGGATATATAACATATTTGCTAATGTGTTCGAGATCCCTATTACGGAAGGGGTGATTTAGTTTCGAGCGGAGGAACAGGTGCAGTATGTCCTAGTGATTCCGTCTTGGACTTCGACTCCCCAGCTGGGGGACTGGGCTTCTTTACGGGCAACAAGAGGCTTTCCAAGTTTCCGAAGGGCGCCTCAATCAGGATATACGCCAAAAAGGCCAAAAGCATAGTGAATCCAAAGTCACCCCAAAAACGAAGCATCTATAAGGATTGAGATTTAGTGGTTGGAGTTTTAAATATATACGGGTAGCCGAACTTACCACTTGGTAGTCAGTGAAGTAGGTGTTGGTACGCGTAAGGCCGCCGTTGAGGCTCTCGATGAACATGTGGAAAATGTAGGCGGAGTATGAGAGCTTCGACATGGGCTGCCACAGTGGGGAGGACAGGAAGCTGTTGGCCAGTCCCCCGTAGCCCTGCATGCAGGCAAAGACCACCCAGCAGAGACCCAGGGGCCAGGCCATCCGGGTGAAGGTCAGGTAGAAGGCCTCCTCTAGAATTGGCGGTGTTTCCGTCTCCTTGGCGTATTTGAAGACCGAAAATAGGCAGCTGAAGAGCAGAGCCAGGCTCAATAGCCAGCCCAGAATGACTGCAATGCGGCTCAGCTTGAAGGACTTGCCACGGTTGACATGAAGGAAGTACCCAAACAGGATGCCAATGAGATATGGGGACGCCCTAGTGTGGGTGGCGAAGTAGATCTTTTTCATAGCATCGTTGGTCGCGGCAATGCTACATTGAAACAGGTTCAAATAATTTATATAAAGTTAGGCCATAGTTTATAGCAGTGGTTGTCGACAGTTCGATAGGAAACGCTTCTTCCGACTTGTATGAATACTTACAGGGAAATGTCCCCAATAACCATCGTGCTGAAGAGACAAGCGGCCAGGAGCAGCATTACAACAAAGATCGCGGCGACTGCCTTCTTTTTCCATTTGAAAAGGCCGATCAGCACTACAGGTGCAATGACGTAGAGCTGCATGTCGACGGAAAGGTACCAGGAATGACCCAGGCACTACAGGAAGATCGGAATCGGAGGGATATTAGCGGGGAAATCAAAGGGCAATTCGGGGGAACCTACGATTTCGTGGGTGGCATAGTTCTGGACATACAAGAGGGTCCAATACCAGGTGTTCTCGCACAAGGTGTAATCATCAAAGTTGACTTTTCCGTACAGCGGACCATCGCCCATTCGGGGCAGGATCCTCATGTAGACGATAATGGCCAAGGCCAGGACCGGGGTGAGACGCAGATAACGATGCAGATACATCAGGGGCACATTGAGCTTTCCCTTAGTCCTGTGAATAAGTCGATGAGGATCAGTAATACCACCAAAATTAACATTTACACTTGAAGCCAATTAGAAACCATTGAGTATGCTACAACAAATGTTGCATACTTTTAGACACCTTATATATACATACCTTTCCATCGCTCGCAGGGCAATAACTACCAGCAAAAGTCCGCTTAAGAAGAAGAACGTGTCCACCGAGTAAGCAGCATGCTGTAATAACATACTATACACCGATTTGCGCCACTGAACAAGAAAATATATCATTAATAAATGGATTTCATAGATATAGAAATCTGGTTTAGCTAACCGTGTTCACTTTGACATAGTTCATATTGGGACCATACACATAGACGAGGTAAACGTGACCGTAGACAACCCAGATGAACGAGAGGCACCGAATTCCATGAAGGCAGTCTATGACATTGGGATTGCTCCTGGTGTCCACTAAACGGAAAATAACCCGGGAGTTGGCACGCGCTGAGAAGGCCTTGATCCAGGGATTAAGGGTTTCTTCCAGGAGGGTTTTCAGTTAGGCAATGGTTTCGAATAAATGTTACTATATAATACTTACTTTCATCCTGGCACACGAAGTAGTCATATAGAGTGGACAGGGCCACTAGGGCACCCAATATCGATATTACGACTCTTTAAATGGTGAGAAAATAAAAATCTCCCTACTATACTTAATCATTTTCAGTGACTACTTACATGGTGAATATGGTGAGGCCATCGTAGGGTTCTCGCTCAGCAGTTTTGCAGGTTTCGTCCCTTACCAGTGACTCACTCGGATCGAACTCTATGCCCAGGAGATTCTGTAACAGTCTTCGCAGCATCGAGTCCATGTGGGCGGAGGAGCAGGAGGCGGGAAAGCAGACCGCTGTCTTTAGGGTCAGGTAGGAGGAGACACTTGGTGCCAGTGGAAACCTGGCGAGGCAGTACTGTCCCTGGACACTGTGACTGCTGGTAACAACGTGATCAATGCCAAGGCACTCGTCAAAGTTTCCCAGATCGATCAGATTCCCGTACAGGATTCCCGATGGCAAGGAGCCCCAGGAGTCGATCACTGCAACAGAAAGAACATTTATTTTAATTTGCACTGCCCTTAGTACATTTAAAAATCTAAAGGATAATTTATTGAAAACAAACTTACTTTTTAAGGCCCATATCTTTGCTGCCGCCACATCGTTCGCCAGGATCTGAAGATCTGCCAGGCACCTTAGATCCTCGGCTGAAGGCACATCGAGATACAGATCGGGGGACAGATCCAAAATCGTTATGTTCTGATATTGATCGAAGAACTCCACTGCGAGGCGTCTGAGCCTGGAAATGCTGCTGTAGGACTCCTCTTCCGAGGAAGAGTTTTTCGGGATCCCCGGTCTGATACTGGTACTGCCTGATACCAGGGCCAGGAACAGAAGTAGGAGCGGAGTGACTAGTTTAGTGGTGACCATGTTGATTGGTCTGTGGTAAACACCGAATTGGTTGGG
The DNA here is from genome assembly GCF_014743375.2 of Drosophila subpulchrella. NCBI lineage: Eukaryota > Metazoa > Arthropoda > Insecta > Diptera > Drosophilidae > Drosophila > Drosophila subpulchrella. The sequence goes on along the minus strand of NC_050613.1, from coordinate 28,363,652 downwards.
ATAGCAATTCTAACGAGCTTATATATCGAAGGCTGATGCCTTGATAAAGAAAAGGGTTGGCTTTTATTATGGTTATTATGGGTACATGGGAATCTTAGTTACCGATCGATAATCTTAATGGGTACTTCTGCAACTGCCACTGCTCCAATCAATGTCACGGTCATCGCAGTAACTCCGGATATTCCCAAATACTTGGTCAAAGTCTGCCCTGCATTATTAATATTAACTTACTGGATCAGATCTTGCCGGCGATAATTCCGAACCCAATAAACGTAGTCTAGACGAAACGAGACGCTTTTGTCGAAATAATATTGGCGGACAAACGTTTTGAAGTGGTGTTTTTACGGAACTAAGAAAGTTACTCTTTTGAAATAGCAATTAAGCTATCGCCTGGGCTTCGGTCGTATAAAATCGTAAAATCGATTAAACAACATTTATAGATAGAGACCGTAAATTGTAAAAAAACCCTACGATTAATCTCACGAGTGTTCACGTGCGAAGAAGTTAAAGGAATCTAGTAATGACCCAGTTATAACCTTAAACTTATTTTTACTTACATATATATATTTGGAAGCTCATCAGATTAAACAAGTGCAATTTTAGTTAGGATCACATAAATATTTTTCATGGATGGTTGCCTTAATGGGGCTATGTCATCATTCCCTTAAATGCAATCGCCTGACTTATTTTTACTTTTTCAAAAGAAAATCCTTGGATCGGAAATTTTTTATTATCTGGCGATTAAAGTGCGATTGGTTAGCAAACACTTCCCCGAATAAAAAACTTGATTTGCTTAAGCGGAATTGTTTGGCTATTTGGTTACAGATAAGCGAGAATAACACAGCTACTTAGCGACATTTACAGACTAATTCGATTCTTTTGAGGTGATGCCAATCACGTTTGGCGGCATTCTTCGAAATTAGTCATTGATAGGAGCAGACAAGTAATCTTCAAGTACTTGTACGAGTCACCTAGTAAAGCGATAATGTCCAGATTCTTTGGGGAGACAGCGGTGTTACTCAGAATACAGCTGGGCAATATTTGCACGTTATCAATAAGTGTGTAGATAGGGTTATTTAAAATCGTTAATCTGCAATATTCTTAGCCGATCAAAGGGTAATGCTCAGTTTTATTGGTGTCTCTAGGTGATATAGAACCTAGATAGGTACTAGATATCCCCACACTGATTTTCCTTTAAATTTCCTGTCATAAAAATTGATATGCGAACTACAAGTTGGGTTCGGTGTTGATAACAATAAAGGGTCTTTAAAATAATAAATAGTAAGGGTGGTACTCGTATTACTTATTAATAAGTTGACCTCAAGTATGGATTTTTAGTTTCGAGTGGATAGCTTTATATATACAATATAGATAACACGCATAGAAAAATAACTTGATTGTTCTATTTATAATTCACGAAAACATTAAGATTTTACTTTTGAAAAGCCCTAAAACCTTTTCATACTCCTTTTTTAAAAACTTCAAGGGCTGCCCATCATGGTAAGAAAATTAACCATATCTATGTTAAATATCTGAAGAGGCTGACCAAAATAGCTACCGAAAGCCAGTAGATCGGGAGATAAGAACTTGAAGGAGTTGCACAAGGAATGGCTTCCTATCAGAACTGATCGTGTGGGGGCGATTTCAAGTAACCGTCACGTTCGGAACTTTTTGGAGTGATAAGCCTAAAATTTGCGGGTTTTTGCTTGACGTGACAGAGTCTAAGTGTCTGTAAAGATAGCCTCCGCCTGCAATCACAACTGGAGGTCTCGCCCATATAAACACCTGCTTAGTGGTGGCGAAGCCAATGTACTGCCAATATCACTTTGTGGCCAGACTGAGCAACATGGCTGTGCTGGCAATAACCCTATGGCTGTGCTCTCTGGCCTTAGCCGGCGTTAGTGCCAATATTACCAACATATTTGCCCTGACCAACAAGGAACTTCTTACCAATAACTTGGTCAGCGATCAGTATTTGACCATATACAAGCTGAGAAGCCTGGCAGTGGAGTTTTTCGACCACTATTCCAATGCAACACTGGAGGATCTCACACCGGATTTAAATGAGTACTTTTATGGGGAGCCGAGAATTCCCTCAGCTCAGGATCTTGAGTGCCTGGCGGACCTGGCTCTCCTGTCCAATGATTTGGCATCCTCTAAGTACTGGGCTCTAAAGAGTAAGTTCCCTAATAATCCCTATAATACAAAGCACTGTAGTCCAATCGATCTCCAGTGATCGACTCATGGGGTCTGTTGCCCTCGGGAATACTCGTGGGAAACTTATGGAACTTGGGAAACTTCGACGAGTGTATTGGAATAGACCACGCTGTGACGACTGCTCACAGTATCAAGGGCAAGTACTGCTTTTCCAAGTTGGCTTTGTCTTCCGGCTCTTCAATGCTGGCCATCAAGTCAGCGGTCTGCTTTCCCGCCTCCTGCTCCGCCACCCACATGGACACCATGCTGCGAAGACTCTTCCAAACGCTCCTCAGCGTGGAGATCTCTTCGGATGTGCAGATGGTAGACGAGGCTACGTGTCAGACCTCGGAAGCGAAGCCCTACGATGGCCTCACTATATTCACCATGTAAGTAGAGAACACAGAGATATGTATATACATTCAGTAAAAGTGAAAACGCAGAAAATCAAGATCAAATGCTCTCACTTATTCGAGAAAAAACGTTCTTGAAATCAAGTCGAATGTCATCCAAAGATGAAGTCGTCTTGAAATAGAGATGAAAGTAGTGAGAACAGTTTACTTCTTTTTTGAGTATTTAAAAGTTATACGTACTTGCAGAGTCATCCTATCGATTTTGGGTGCCCTTGTGGGCCTCTCCACAATTTACGACTACTTCTTTTGCCAGGATGAGAGTGAGTATTTCCCAGGAGTACGCTAGTTATCAAATAATATGAAATTGCCTTGCAGAAACCATTAATCCAGTGGTCAAAGCTTTCTCGGCACGGGCTAATTCGCGGGCTGTTTTCCGCCTCGTGGATACCAAGGCAAACCCCAATGTCATCGACTGTCTTCATGGAATCCGATGTCTTTCGTTCATCTGGGTGGTCTACTGCCATGACTACCTCGTATTTTCCCATTCACCGAACATGAATATGAGCTATGTTTTGACGGTAAGATAAATGAACCGATTGCAGGCTGTAAATTCTACTAACATATCACTGATGCTTAGTGGATTGACTCCTTCTTCAGTCTGTTTATAAAACATGGGGTCTACGCCGTGGACACATTCTTCTTCTTGAGTGGACTATTGCTCGTGGTGATTGTTCTCCGATCGATGGACAGGTAGGCTATGGTGCTTCTCCCTCTTTACAACTGACTTTATTGGGACTTTCTTCTTAAGAACCAAGGGAAAGCTTAACATACCTATGATGTATCTGCATCGGTATCTTCGCCTCACCCCCCTTCTGGCCTTTGGAATACTCATCTATATGAAGATTATGCCTCTCTTGGGCCACGGTCCCCTGCAAGGATCGGTGAACTTTGATGACTACTCAACGTGCGAGGATACCTGGTACTGGACGCTTCTATATGTTCAAAACTATGCCACGAATCGATTGGTAGGATGTTCTGTTTGGGATCTTTGGGATTATAAATCGAATGTATACAATTTCCCACTGTTTGCAGTGCATTAGCCATTCCTGGTACCTGGCGGTGGATATGCAGCTGTACATCTTCGCACCCTTCCTCCTGATCTCCCTGTACAAATGGGGAAAGAAGGCGGCCGCAGGGATCTTTGTTCTTATGATGCTGCTGGCCTGCTGCCTCTTTAGCATAATGGTCATTAACAATCTATCCCTGTAAGTGTGCTCGGTGAATACCAATGTATCTCAGCTAATTGTATATATTTTTAGTGGATCAAATGGTGAGGAGTCGATGAAAAAGCTCTATTATGCCACTAACACCCGGGCGTCGCCCTATCTCATTGGCATCCTATTCGGGTACTTTCTTCACCTCAACCGGGGCAAGAACTTCAAGCTAAACCGTATCTGTGTGATCTTGGGCTGGCTGGTTGGACTGTCGCTAATAGCCACCTGCTTGTTTGCGGTCTATGGCCAGAACTCACTGCCCATTGTGGAGGAAGCCTTCTATGTGACCCTCACCCGGATCGCCTGGCCCCTGGGTCTCTGCTGGGTGGTCTTTGCCTGCATGCAGGGCTACGGGGGACTGGCCAACAGCTTCCTGTCCTCCCCACTGTGGCAGCCCATGTCGAGGCTCTCCTACTCCGCCTACATTTTCCACATGTTCATCGAGAGCCTCAACGGCGGCCTTACGCGTACCAACACCTACTTCACTGACTACCAAGTGGTAAGTTCAGATGATATTATAAGCAGGATGTCAGTTCTAAGATCCCTCTTTTCTCAGATGCTTCGATTCTGGTCAGACCTCGGCTTCACAATGCTGTTCTCCTACCTCATGCACATCCTAATCGAAGCACCATTCGCCAGTCTGGAAGCTCTCCTGTTGCCCACAAAGAGGCCAAGTCCTCCAAAGCTACCGGTTTTTGAGGCCAAGATTGCAGAAGTGAAGTCTAAAGCCGATGAATCTTTAGTAGAGGAGCTTGCGGAAGGAGCCACCACTTCTCCCACTTTCGAAGAAAAGTCTGCAACTGCACCTGACAAAGATTCAGTTTAACTATTTTGATTAAGGTTGTTTTTTTTAAATTATAAAATAAATAAATTATACTCAACAAAATAATATGCTACGCAGATATGAAATTCCATTCTACACGTTAATGACTTCTAAGTGCTTTCTTGAGATGGAAGACGATCCCTAATATGCACAATTTAATAGACTCGGGATTTTTAATAAGTCGATCAATGAAAACTGTATTAGAGTCGGTATTCTAAAGATATATATCTTAATGTTGCCTCAAACCTTAAAAACAACCTGCTCACGGTTCCAATTTTACAAAATTGTTCGGAGTATATCAAACACTTCAAAGTTTACTTAAGAAAAAAAAACGATTATATTTTTTTTATATAAATTAAGACATAGGTTTTTAGGAAATGTTACCGGCTAATTAACGTTATGCATTCCTTCAATGACTCATTGTTGCAGTGACCATTGCTCTAATATAAAATTGGACATCACCTCAATGACTCATAATCTGAAATTTTGTTGAACCGAATGATTGTTACACCAATCTGAAGTGGAATGTAATAAGTTGTTGAACGATTATGACCGTCTTGAGTGCATGGGCTTTGAACTCAAGGACTTGCACATTGAAACAGCATTGGAATTTAACTATATCTAGATTGCTAGTAGGCTGTTTTTATTAAAGATTAAATAGGAACTGATAAGATTCGTATTTTCTAACTAAGGCTATTATTATGACTCAAGGTCTTTGGTTGCTTTCGTGCTGGCCCAATCCGGGTTAGCCTGGTCCAACTGCGCCTCACTATCCTTCTTGGGTTGTTCCTCCTGACGGATATGGACCTCGGTTCGGGTCTCCTTTTTAGGTGCCGGCGAGCTCCTTCGATTGGGCAACATCATTCTCTCTAGCCCCTCCAGAGGTGCCTCAATAATGGCGTAGAGCACATAGGACATCAATAGGGTGAACCCAAAGGTGGCCCAGAAGCTAAGCATCTGTGGAGGTTCAAATAGGTAGAATGTTAAAATTTAAAAATTAAGTAATTGTGTGTAAAGTCCCCTAAGCTCTGAGCACTTACCACGTCGTAGTTGGAAAAGTAGGTATTTGACCGAATGCGTCGGTGGTTGACCTCCTGGATGAAGATGTGCCAAATGTACGCCGAGTAGGAGAGCTTCGATAGGGGCTGCCAGATGGGTGACGACAAGAAGCCGTTGGCCAGTCCTCCATATCCCTGCATGCAGGCAAAGACCACCCAGCAGAGGGCCAGAGGCCAGCCGATTCGGGTCAGAGTGTAGTAGAGGGCTCCCTCCAGGACTGTGGGCGAAGGACCTCGCAGCTTGGCATATGGGTACAGGGCGAAGATCGCGGTGAACATCATGGCCAAAGAGAGCAGCCATCCTGCCCAGACTGCCAGGCGGTTCAGCTGCACCTTCCTGCCGCGAGTCACGTGCAAGAAGTACCCGAAGAGGGTGCCAATCAACCAGGGCGCCGCATGGACATGTGTGGCATAGTAGATCTTCTTCTGTACCTCTGGAAGCTGTCCACCATTTCTGAAGAGAGAATTAGGTTAAGTATCCTGAAGATAGAAAGTCACTACGTCTTGATAACAAACTTGAATATTATGTTGTAGTCATTTGTCATTATGGTGGCAAACAGACAGGCGGAGAGCAACAGCATCACCAGCAGGATGCCCGCGGCTCCCTTCTTGCCCCACTTGTAGAGGCCGATCAGCAGGATGGGGGACAGGATGTATAGCTGCATATCCACCGCCAGGTACCAGGTATGTGGAAGGCACTAAAGTCAGGGAATCAGTTATAAACAGGAAATTAGCGAAAATTAGACATCCAACTCACCATGTGGGAGGTGGCGTAGTTCTGAACGTAGAGCAAGGTCAAGTACCAGGTATTATCGCAGGTTGAGTAGTCAAACATCCGGGTTTTATCGTACATAGGACCGTCGGCGAAAAGGGGTATCATCTTAAGGTAGACTAGTATGGCAACGGCCACAATGGGAGTTAGGCGCAGATACCTATGCAGATACATAAGCGGTACGTTCAGCCTTCCCTTGGTTCTGGAATTAGACATATATGTATATGGAACTTGATCTCCGGATTGCCCAAGCTTTCAACTCACTTTTCCAAAGAGCGCAGGCCAATGGCGACCAAGAGCAAACCACTGATGAAGCAGAAAGTGTCCACCGCGAAGGGCGCGTAGATAATGAAGCTGCTGAAGGGTTGCGACATCCATACCAAGTTATCCGCCACATTGACAGCCGGCGATTTCAGGTTGATGCTGTACTCATGGCCCAGAATCACCCAGAGGAGGGACATGCAGCGCATGCCATTCAAACAATGGATCACATTTGGACTTGCCTTGTTGTCCACAACAGTGAACAGGGATCGCGACGTGGCACGGGCAGAGAAGGCCTTTATAAGTCTGGGAATCTTATCTGCAAGATAAAAGATCATTCACCAATCATTATCCGTAGACTCTGTGAGTGAGAGTGGGGAACTCACCCTGCTCCGGACACAAAAAGTAGTCGTAGAGGGTGCAAGCGACCACCGTAGTGCAAAATGCGGACAGTAGGACACTAAAAGATTCAAGAGGTCAGTCTGGTTAAAATAAACCATAATCATGACCCCGCTCACATGGTAAATATGGTTAATCCATCCAGGGGATCACTCTCCTTCACTTTGCACGACTTCTCGCTAATCGAAAACAAATTGCTAGGGTCATCAACACCCAGGAGTCTCTGGAGCAGCTGCTTCAGGAAGGTCTCCATGGCACTTGCAGAACAGGAGGAGGGAAAGCACAGAGCGGTCTGCATGCTGGTCAGCTTGAGGACTCCCGAAGTGAGGCCAAACCACTTGTAAACTGGCAGATTCATAAAGCAATACTTCCCCTTGATGCTGTGCGTTTCACTGATGGCACCATCCACCTTGAGACACTCCTCGTAGTTTCCCATGTCGATGCGGTTGCCATACAAGTATCCCGAGGGAACTGTGCCCCAGGCATCAATCACTGCAGATGAGTATGGAACATACAATCTCTATAGGTTTTACCGGAATAAGAATACACACTTTTGATGGCCCATCTCTTGGTGGAAGTGAGGCCACTCATAAACTGGGCCATGTCTGCCAGGCACACCAGATCCTGCTCGCTGAGCCGTCCATCAAGGAGATGCAAGTCCGTTGAGGACATGTTCCGAAACTCTCGAAAGAACTCCATTCCCAAGGAACGCAGCTCCATTAACCGTTCGTAATCCGCCATGGAGGAGATTTCATTTTCATTCTTAAAAAGGAGGTCGTGGTTGGGCAGAGTTCCTTGGGCTAAAGCCAACCAAATGACTAGCAGCGTTCCCACTGCTCTGATCATCATCTTTTCTTTGGGACTCTCTGTATACGACTGATTGACTAATCGCCCTTCAGTAGCCCATTTATATATGGGAACCCATGCCCAATGCTATCCCCCGAATCGCGGAATCTTTATCGCTCAGGTTGGACAAGTTACTACGTATAGATAAAAGTGCTGTGCCGATAAGTTGGAATACGCCGTCCATTCCTCTTCAATTTGTTGATCGGTTAATCATTGTGGGTTCTATTGAAATTGCGGGAAATAATCTCGTCCAGACTTATTTTTCAATTCAAATCTAAAAAAGAAAAAAAACCGGATGTTTTTACGGAACTATGATATTGTTTGCTACCGTGTTATAGGAAGTTTAGCCGTTTAAAATTGTGCAATTTTTATATGGGTTAAATAGGAATAATAAAATCTCTTCCATATTGTAGAAACCAGATTTTGTATTTACAGCCAGTGTCCAATTAATGCTCCTATTATTTTACCCATAATTTTAAATACGCCCGATCCCCGCCAGCTATCTTTTTCGCGTGTTTTATAATCGATTTATGTAGTTTACCATGCAATGGGGCTTATGTATGGGGCTCAACAAAATGTTCGGCAAATTGTCTGTCAGCTGTCTGTCGTTTTGACGGTGTGTTTCCGACAATGAAGACTAATCGTATTTGTCAGTGTCCAGGGCATCGAAAATAAATATATATATTTTTCTTTAATATCCTGTATTTGGTCCAGGTTCGATTACGTTTGGTGGGAAATGGAAATCGAAACGAGTTTTCACTTTCATCTAGTCTAAATTCCCAGCCAAAGTCGAGGGGTGTGGTACAGACAGGTTTTCCATACGCATTATGGACCAGATTCACATATATTGGTTACGCAAGACATCAAGGTTAAAACTGGAAAGAACGCTGACTTTGGGTACCCGACCAGTTTCCGAAGAACGTAGCCTATCTAAAGGGCGTAAGGATTTTAAAAGGAACAACCCAATATTGTTATTAATACCTTTTATGGTAAACGTAGTAGTACTGAAAGTAATTTGTGTAGAATATGGAAAAAGTGGAACATGTTAGGCAAGCAGCTGGAGTACCATCAGATATCCAAAGATTTTTTTCCTCTTGTTTTTAGTACTGGTTAAAAACAAAAAAGAACGCGAGTTCGTCACATGTTGGCCAACTAGTCGAGCCAATGTCTTATTTGCATACAAAACTGCCACAACACTCAAACCGAAACAGTCAAAGTTTTCGTCAAATCTTTTTCAAACTCATGGCGCAAACTGGTTTAACCGATTCAATGCGAATGTGAATTGAAAGCGAGAGGTTACAATTGTCCAAATCCAAGACCCATTCAATCTGAGCAAAGAAAATTCAGTTGCGCCAATACTTGTAAAAAAGCCAACGCTCTTAATTACTGTGGAAATGATTAAATATATCTCAAAAATCAAATTCAACAGCCGCAGCCAGACTGAAATTGAAATTCATATTATTATGAGAGCAATTCGTGACAGCCCCTTTTTGGCACAGTGGTACTATTGCAATGGAAAGCCCCAATATCGTCTAAATATATATTTTATATTCGTCATAGGTGTTTTCGTTCTTAGGGCATGTTTAACAACTATTTCGGAGAATAGGACCTAGGAAGGACTTAAGAGGGACGATAATCTTGTTCTCGTAATCAGTACCACTAACAGTACTACTTTTTTAACTACACAGAAAACAAGTGTATTTCCCATTGTGATTATTTCAAATCATTTTTATATGTATGGAAAATTCTTATAAAGTGTGGATGATGTTACAAGGCGGAAAATACTCGTATATACATATTTAGCTATATTTCGTAGGGTAAGTCATAGTTGAAATTGATCAATCCATAGTCTTTGCTATATCTTCTTATTCTTATCAAGTATGGATGATGTTACAAGGCGGAAAATATGATGTTATACTCGTATATATTTAGCTATATTTCGTAAGGTAAGTCCTAAATGAAAATGATCAATCCATAGTCTTAGCTATATCTTGAGGTTTTGGAACATTTTACAACTCAGTTGTTAGGGTTATATTGCCACCTTTTTGGGGGTGATTGCTGACTTTTGGGGACCCATTATCTGGTATTTTTCAATCGCTTTTCGCAGTCCCACGGTGCGTGCAAGCTCACCTCTTGAAATGCACTGGCCGCCAAGCATTATGCATAGTTTGTGCTGCACTTACGATCTATAAACTGCCCGCAAAAAGTAGTGCAAAAGTAATTGTTGCCACGCACTGAACCCAACTCGTTGATAACCGTCGGCCGTTGGGGAGTTCGGGGTTCGCGATTACGAGATCCAGACAGCCTAACAACCCGTCTAACTAGTTGATTTTGGGGCACTTAATCCGCGACGCCCAGGCTCGGCTGGCACTTCGCCCGAGTAAAGTCAGGCGGCTCCACCGCTGACCAGTGCCAGTTCTCATTGGAACGGCCTTCCGAGCGGTACGGCCAGCGGTACGAACTCCACAATCCATCCGTACTCCCCCGAATCCTTCAGGATGCTGAGCCAGCTGCGCCTGCTGCTCCCAGCCTTGCTAGTGGGCCTGCTCCTGCTGGTGGGAGAGATCTCAGCAGGTGATCCTGTGGCCCAGGATGTGGCCGTTAGTCGGGAGAAACGCGGCACCGTCACCCTGGACATTGGCCTCCTCCTGCGCAACCTGCTGCTGAAGAGCGCCCAGCTGTCATCGGCCAAGGCCAGTCTGGTGAAGACCACCCGTCGTCCTCGGACGACCACCACGACGACAGCAGCACCACCACCACCACCTCCTCCTCCTCCTCCGCCACGCAGTAGGAGACCCATCTGGCATCCGTTCTTCAGTTCCGGTTACCTGCCATTGGACTACGATGCGGACTACGCTGATCCTCCAGCACCAAGTCCTCCTGCGCCGCCTCCACCACCACCACCACCACCACCACCCACTGCGCAGCCGCCCAGACGCCCAGTTCGTCCGCCATTGCGTCCACGTACGCGTCCAACGCCACCACCACCGCCCCCACCTCCGCCGAACTATGACTACGACTATGACTACGATGCCCCGCCCCCTGCCCCCACTGAGGCACCACCGCCTCCTCCACCACCACCACCGCCCGCTGCTCCGGCACGCCCAAGGCCACAACCACAACCACGGTCACGCCCTCGCCAGCAGCCTGATCCCAACCAGCAGAGGCGTCCGGCGCAGCTGGGGGATCGCCTTATCTATCAGTACGCACAACCTACTGGTAAAATACGAAACCTTTTAACTAACTGCCGTACAATTGGGTTCTCTCCGACACTTTGCAGATACCTTCTTTAGGTCGCGAGCCGTGGGGGAGGCGGCGGAAGTCCCGGACAGCGGAGACATAGACGATTCGGATGCGGATACGGAAACGGATGCTACTGATCCAGCTGAATCCGAACCGCCTGCTCCAACGGCTCCCCGATTTTTGGTCAACTATGAGAGCGATAGCGATTTTGGGCCACCGCCGACCGGACAGCAGGATCAGGATCAGAATCAGAAACAGGATCCACCTGGCGCATTCGGATTCCCGGCACCACCATCACCTCCAGGCTATTTCTCGCCCCTCGAACTTGGCGGCCTTAATCTCAATCGCTTCCCGACTCCCAACCATCAGCAGTACTTCTACAACTAAGCGGTATAGTTTCTTAATTTAACTTTTGTGTGGCAATGAAATTGAAAATATTGCTTGTGTATTGCAGTGTGTGCTTACAATTGGTTGCAAACTAGTAATATAAGTGTGCTTTTTTTTCTACCCAGTTTGCATAGTGGTAAATTATAATTGAAATAAAGTAAAATTAAGGTTTCTGAATAATGGTATTGTTGGAGGGAGTAATGGTAAAGCTACGATTACTATAGAGCCGCTACTCACAGAATTTCAGTTTTGAAAGTGTTTGGCCTTGTACTCTTTTATCAAACAAGAACTTGTGACGATTTTTTTTGAAGAAAATGTATAATACGATCTACTAAATAAATAAACTTTCTATATTTTTCTCAATCGGCAATCAAGGTTGTTTTTAAAATCAGCTGTACAGCTATTGAAAAAATCCCGAAAAACCTGTACTCAAAATATTATTTAGCTATAACTTTGCAGAAATTTTAGTAAGAACAATTATGTCAAAGTAAAGTGTTTAGATCTTAAATGTATCTTTCCAATAACGTGTCTTTAGCATAAGGCGTTAAGGAACTGTGACCCCTTGAATTTTAGCCATTTCTAGCTTTTTTCCGCATAACTAGCGAGTTTTTCAAAAAGTTGAACCATTATCCGATATAAGTACAAAATATATATCATTTGGAAACTGCGCCAAAATGCAAATTAATAGTCCCGCTCAAATCTGCGCAAAAGTACGGTCACACGCGAATATTGGGTGGGTGTCTCGGCTATCGCTGCTAATATTTTGGTGGGACCGTAATGTCGCGCCGATTTGCGTATGGTCACACTGTCGATAGCTCCGATACCAAATAACGCCTCCTGATATCGAACAGCGATAGGCCGAACTTTACGGAATTTAATTAAGGAAACGAGCGAAGAAAATTTGGATTATCGCTAAATACGTGGTAGATGGGATCGCCGACGATCCTTTGAAATCCCCGCTCGGCCCCTCGATATGCGTAGCAAGTGCGGGAGTGTGAACGCAACGCGTGTGCAGTGCAGGGCAATAGTTCCAATTCCGAATCGCAGCAGGCGTGAAGAAAGCGACGCATGAGGAAAATGCATACAGATGCGAAAACCAAGAGCCAGCCGCGCTGAAAAACAAGCAAGCACTAATTAATTGCCAAATGTAAGCCCTCGAACGCAGCCAGTTGTATTTTTTGCGTTTTTTCGCCAGATTTATGCATTTTCCACTGTCTGTCCATCCCTGTGTGCGTGTGCGTGTGTGTGTGTGCATACTGTTCTTTTTCGCGTTTGCGTTTTGGTCAATTAATGCGAATTTTATATGTTTGTCGCCCATTGAATTTGTTATTTAACGAAATAACAAATTCGGTTTATGATTTCACCCCTCCTCCCCCTCCCCCACCCGCAAATCAGAACAAATAATTGGAGTTTGCAGATTTGAAGTGCGACGCCTACCCTCAATAAGCCAGAAAGAGATAGCACGTGTCCGACCCATACGAATGCGTTTCAATTGTGTGTGTATTTGTCTGCTCCCCCGACGAGCGTGAATGTGTGTGTGTGTGCGGTGTGCAAGCAAAACAAAATTTGGCGATTCAAAACAGTTGAAAAATGCAAAATACATTTGTTCTGCAATTATTAATCGTTCCCCCCAAATGGATTAACATCAGTTTGTAATTAGTCAGCCAAAAATAAAAAAGAAAACAAGTAGTTCTTTTCCTACGCCTTTCTAAGTGCGCCTGGGTCCGCACCCAAAAAAAGAACGGGAAAACAGCAACACGAAATCGAAATCGAAGAATTCTCCTGTTTGCAATTCCCAATTAAAAGGCGCTAAACAAAAGCCCAAGCCCCAGAAAAGAAAAAGCACGAATTGAATTGAATTTGTGTCGCCCGAAATGCAAAACAACAAGCAACCAAACCACACACACACACATCCACATACATATACGCCCGCGCCTTTGTGTGCGTGAGCGACATGGCTGCTCTTTGTGCAATAGTAATAGTGTGTGGCTATGAAAAATAGGCGTGTTTCTGTTTCGGTTTCTGTGTTTCGCGTCGCAGGTAAATAATTGCAGTCGCAAAACAACAGCGGGCTAATTATATTGAGTATTTTCCACCAGGCGGCAGTGGAAAGCCGCAGCTCCAACCAGAGGCGGAGGAGATTCGCGTCTTAGCCGGCGGATATCCGCAGACGCCTCCGCATGCTCATTCACTTGTGTGTGTGTGTGTGAGTGCGGATTCGCAACGGCGACAAATGCACCCCTTTCGGTGCCGTTACTCCTTGCCAGCCTGCGTGTGTGAGTGTGTGTGTGTGAGGGTTCGGTCATAACGACCGCCGAATACTCTGCAGCACGTGTCACCAAACTACACACAGCAAGAATCCCAAAAATCCAAATGATCGCACTTTTCAAACTCCAGACCGGCCTTGGCCACCAAAAGATCCCCAACAGCACGTGTGCATCCCCAAAGCGCTTATCTACTTATCCCCCCACCCCCTATTATCATTAAAAACCACACTTTTTGGGGAACCAACTAGTCATGGCGACTGCTGGATACCCTTAAACCGTATGTGCCTCCGCCATATTTACATTTCTAAAAAAAAAAAGAATAACAGTTCCCAACTGGCCGAAAAGCAGCTGACATGTTGGTAACAAGCCAAGGAAAATAGCCATAAAGACCAGCCGTAAAAATATCTGCGATAAGGCCCGTGCTGCGTGTGGAATGCTGAATTCTGAATGATTTGTACAGTGTGTGTGCGAGCGTGAATCACTTGATCGATTTGATGATAGTCGGCTTTTGGGTTTCGGCTTTTCCAGTCCATCCAGCTGTCCAAAACACACAGTGACCACTTGCCCGGCAAAATGCGACACCTCCCCACGCCCCTCGTGCTGGCAGTCTGAAATCCCCAAGAAAAACAACCTCCAAAAATCTCGACCCTTTTGCAAATGACTAAGTGACTGGCACAGACTGTGACTGACTAACCGGAATCTCTGTTTCTTTTCGTCCCCGCCCCAAACCGATCCGAATTCTGCGAAAAACAGACCTTCAACACAGCAGCAGCAGAGTCGGCAACTGGAGGAGCTGCAGACGACGAGGAGCACAGCAGGAGGACCTCTGAGTAGTGAGCTGGGCTAGAGCATGAGAGACAGCCATGCCTTCGGCACGACCTGGTAGTCTCAAGGATCCGGAAATAGCCGACCTGTTCAACAAGCATGACCCGGAGAAGATCTTCGAGGACCTGCGCGAAATCGGCCATGGGTCGTTCGGTGCGGTCTACTATGCCCGCTGCAATCTCACCAAGGAGATTGTGGCCATCAAGAAGATGTCCTACACCGGGAAGCAGAGCCAGGAGAAGTGGCAGGACATTCTCAAAGAAATACGGTTAGTGCGGGCACCATGCACTTGATATTGTAATCAATGAGTAACCAACCAAACAATCCACTCCCCTACAGCTTCCTTCGCCAATTGAACCACCCAAACACAATCGAATACAAGGGCTGCTATCTGCGCGAGTCGACTGCCTGGCTGGTGATGGAGTACTGCGTGGGCTCCGCCTCGGACATCATCGAGGTGCACAAGAAACCGCTGCACGAGGACGAGATCGCCGCCATCTGCCTGGGCGTGCTGAGCGGCCTGAGCTACCTGCACTCGCTGGGGCGCATCCACCGCGACATCAAGGCGGGCAACATCCTGCTCACGGACAACGGGGTCGTCAAGCTGGCCGACTTCGGCAGCGCCGCCATCAAGTGCCCCGCAAATAGTTTCGTCGGCACGCCCTACTGGATGGCCCCCGAGGTGATCCTGGCCATGGACGAGGGCCAGTACGACGGCAAGGTGGACGTGTGGTCGCTGGGCATCACCTGCATCGAGCTGGCGGAGCGAAAGCCTCCCTACTTCAACATGAACGCCATGTCGGCGCTCTACCACATTGCGCAGAACGAGTCGCCGACCCTTCCGGTGAGTGCTAGCTGTAATTAAGTATTCTTTTATGAAAAGAGTTAGGATCTTTAGTGTTTTCGAATTGAATTTCTGACCTCATTTAATACCCCTCAAATTTTCCCTTTTAATAATCTAACCCAACGACTTGTTCTTACCCTTCCAGAAGAACGACTGGTCGGACGCCTTCTGCAGCTTTGTCGAACTGTGCCTCAAGAAGATGCCAGCGGAGCGACCCTCGTCGGCCAAGCTCTTGACCCATGCCTACGTGACCCGACCGCGTTCCGACACCGTGCTGCTGGAACTGATTGCGCGCACCAAGTCGGCTGTGCGCGAGCTGGACAACCTTAACTACCGCAAAATGAAGAAGATACTCATGGTGGACACCTGCGAGACGGAAAGCGCCGTGGGCGATGCAGACGACCAACAGGACGACCATGCCGGCGGCGACAGCAGCAAGAGCAATAGTATTACTTCGGAACACTCCATACACTCGGTGGGTGTATCGGCGGCCAGTAGTCAGGTGAGGATTTCAGTTCAGTCCGCCTCCAGTCTGTTTTGCGGATCCCAATTAACCCGATTCGTTCTTGCAGAGCTCCTCATCCAATTC
Source organism: Drosophila subpulchrella (assembly GCF_014743375.2). Taxonomy (NCBI): domain Eukaryota; kingdom Metazoa; phylum Arthropoda; class Insecta; order Diptera; family Drosophilidae; genus Drosophila; species Drosophila subpulchrella. The sequence continues at coordinate 28,347,515 of NC_050613.1, read as the reverse complement.
CATACCGGCCGCGGCCCAGAATCATCACCATATCGCTGCGCACCACCACCAGCAGGCGGCAAGCGCCGCTGTGGCGGCAGCAATGCACCACCATCACCATCCACACCAGCAGCAGCCGCCGCCCAGCTGGCCAAGTGGCCAACAGAACCAGGTGGTGGTTCCGCCCGGAGCAGTGTCCCGCAACTCGTCGCGCCACCGTAACCGGCCGCCGCTGCCCAACATAATGCACAGCATGAACAACAATGTCACGCCCACCAACTCGGCCTCGGTGGTGCCGGCTCCAGCGCCTGCTCCGGTGCCACCGCCACCAATTTCCGTGATGCCGCACCTGAATGCGATGGGCCACGTGGGATCCTTTGCCAGCTCCGCGTCCTCGCAACAGGCCATCTCCAACGCAGTGAACGACCACGGGCCCAACAACTTCGCCACCATACGCACCACCAGTATCGTGACCAAACAGCAAAAGGAGCACATGCAGGTGCGTTGTAGCGTTTCGTTTTTCGATACTCCTGCCTTGGCCGTAGATTTATGTGTGCGCTCACTCGTTGGGGTGTTGGGTCCAGGGGATTGGCCTGGCTGCAGCATAGATGGTCCACCTCCATGGGCATCCATTGACAGGATCATGCTCAAGTTTTCGCGGTCCAAGCTCCACCGATTGCCTTCCATCCTGCGCGGCCTTTGTTCATAATCCGTCCTTTGTCCTGTCCTGTCAGCATCAATGGTCGCCGAGAGTCATCCCGTCGGCTTGACAATGTGAATTCATTCCCCCTCCCAGCTCGCTCGCTGCAATGCTTCTGCTTCCCTTGGCCCCCATGTCTTCTAACTTTTGTTGCCCTCTACTACAAGCTCTTTGTTGTGTTTATTGTTTTCCTCCCGCATCCTCGAACAGGCGCGCTATAACTTCTGTTCGCAGCTGTGTGGTGGCGACCATATCAACAGCCACGAATTCCGCGACGGCAGCCGGCGGAGCGAGAGCAAGAGCACGCGCAAGCAAAAGGCCGGCAGCAAGAAAGTCCCGAAACGCCACTGTCCCTGTGTAATTTCCTAGCCAGAGCGGAGGCGCCAATCAATTAAGAAATAAACGTTTTAAAAGCAGTCGCTGCCGGTACCATGTACTTACTGTAGTTAGCCGTTGCTGTTGCAGTTGCATCCGCATCCGCCATCGCATCCTAATCGAAGCCCATTCTCGCCAGACTCCACAGCCTCCACATGTACCTGTACTCGTTCCCGACCAATCGTCCGCCCAACCACCCCACAGTCCCTGGTCATTGGCACGCCCATCATGGCTTCAAGCGCATCTGTTTTCCGTGTCTCTTAAATGTAAGCATCTTCAATCTGTTGGTTCACTTAAAGCTTGGTAGCTATAGCTTGGCCAGCGCCAGTCCATCAGCCACACTACACAGCAACAGTCCAGTGGCGGTCAGAACTGTAGTTTATCAGCTCTAAAACTTAGGTGTCGTCCCTTAAGATAACGCTTAGTATTAATTTCAAAGGTTAATATTTTTAGTACATTTATCGCTCATCTTGTTGCTAGTCCCCAGTGTCCCAGGTTATCCAAAAAGTCGGTACATTCATTCCACTTACTCAGTCGAACTTAATGATCCTTAGATTTTCCATTGCTTGAATCAATAGCTATATTTCAGGCTACTTTGTTTCTATAAACCGAATTTTAATCACATTTACTTGTAAAACAAAAGAATTTTGTTTAGAATGACACTTGATACTTGATTTGACAAAACTGACTGAATTTATTTCAAAAATAGGCAACCCTGTGCAAAAAAACATCTAATGATTGACTTTCTAAAATGATTCCTTCCATAATTGCCTTGGTTTCTTGCTCTAATCTGATTGGACTCAATTTAAAAAGTGGCAACCCTGAGAAATAGGGTTGACACCTTAGCAACAGCTGATGAATGACTTTCGAAAATTAATCCTGCCATATTTGAACTAGTTTCTTGATCTAGTCTTACCAAATTTATTTTATAAAGTGGTAACACTTTGGAATTGGGTTGGCACCTTAGCAACAGCTGATGAATGACTTCAAGATTAATCCTGTCAATTGTCTTGCAACAAAAATCAAGCAAAATCATGAAAGGCCTCAGTCGAGTTACCACGACAGTCGCAAAAGGAACCTAGATTTTTTCGTCCGGCGTTTACGGGTTTTGGTCAATTCAATTATTAATATCAAAACAAGAATCACTAAAGGAGCCTAGGTTTTTTCGTTCGACGCTTACGGGTTACATCAATTCAGTTACCACACAATCAAGAATCATTCCAGTGCTGCTTTCGAACATCAGGGTCAGTAAAGTGTCCCCACTGTAAAGAAATTCCCTCACTGCTAACATGTTTTCAAGGTCTCTCGTTGGAAGACAAAGTTCAAGAAAATGGCTGATATTGAAGAAATTCGCCGTCCTATTCATGTAGTTTTGCCATGGTTTCTACTGATTTTCGGAGCGATGCGCTGTTTTGATGAAACCAATCCACTGGAATATGTGTCTGTCTTTTTGCACGTCTCTTTTGCAATGCTACTGTACTATTTGGAACCATATTTTGAGAATCTGCCAATTCGAGGAATTTTTACACGCGAATTTTTGCTATTATGTCGTTTTTAAACCGACCGCAAAGCCAACTGTCTTGGTACAAATTAATAATAAGAATGTAATAAAGGGATGGCATCAAAATATATATACCTGAGAAGGATATTATCTTGAACTTGTACCTAATTTTCTGAACTCTTTTGCTTAGTCATCCTGTGTAGCAGGGGATCCACTTTCCAGTCTCTTAAGAGGTCACCCTGTTTTTAGGCAGAACCCACAATCCCCCCGTCATCCCCGATAAGGTCACACTTGACAAATCAAAGCTTTAAATACCTCATTCGATTCGACACTGTAAGCGGGAGTTTGGCTTGAGCTTAAGTTGCGCCTGTTGGAAAACTAGTAGAACTATTGCATTTTCCGCTTGAGCAATTCTTTTTGCCTTAACTTAATAATACGTAGCCTAGTGCCTAGAATCCGTAGACGGAAGCCTAGAGGCCAAGGAGCGCCAAGCCAATCGAATCGAATCGAATGATTTGGCCGAGGCTTGCGCCCGTTGAGGTTATGGTTGAGCTGGAGTTCGGCGGCGGTTTTGTAAGTTATACAGTTAGTCTAGTCGCAAAAAGTAGTGTAGTGGTCCAGCTGCTGCTATTCGCATTTCTTCTACGCGAGCCATCTAACCATGTGTGCATTCTCTGCCCCATTGTGCGCCATCACATCACCCGCTATCCAATCCGATCCAACTCGATCCGGCAGGAGGAGATGCACGAGCAGATGTCCGGGTACAAGCGGATGAGGCGGGAACACCAGGCGCACCTGCTCAAGCTGGAGGAGAAGTGCAAGGTGGACATGGAGGCGCACAAGACGGCCCTGGACAAGGAGTACGACACGCTGCTGCACAATTTTACAAGGGACCTCGAGCGGCTTGAGGTGAGTGCATGGAATGGAATGGAATGGGGGTTCTTGGAGCTGGTTAATCTGTAACCAATCTAAATCGTTTGCAGACCAAGCATCAGCAGGACGTGGAGAGGCGGGCGAAGCAAACGAGCGCCGCCGAGAAGAAACTACACAAAGAGATTACGCTGAAGCAAGAGGGCGACCGCAAGGTCTACGACCTGAACCGCAAGAAGGAGTACAAGGCGAAAAAGGAGCTGTGGAAGCGGACCCTCTCCATGGACGAGTCGACGCCCAAGCGGCAGCGCGATCTTACCCTGCAGTCGCAGAAGGACAACCTAAAGCAGCACGAGGCGCAGGAGGAGCAGCGCATGCTCCAGGCCCAGAAGCAGTACATCGAGCTGGAGATGCGCAAGTTCAAACGCAAGCGCATGATCATGCAGCACGAGCACGAGGACCAGCAGCTCCGCGACGTAAGTGACGAGGGCGGCAAGGCCATGTGGTTGCTGTCGGTGACCTAACCTCTTTTGCATTTCGTAGGAGCTCGGCAAGAAGGAGCAGCAGCTGGAGCAGGCGCACGCCATGCTCCTTAAGCACCACGAAAAGACACAGGAGCTGGAGTACCGCCAGCAGAAGAGCGTGCACCAGTTGCGCGAGGAGCAGGTGCGTCTCACGGATCCCTGCGAGTCCACGCAATGACCCTCTAATCTACCCAAAAATCCTCCACAGATTAACAAGCAACACGACACAGAGTTGCACAATCAAAAAGACTACATGGACCGCATCAAGAAGGAGCTGGTGCGCAAGCATGCGGTCGAGCTGAGGCAACAGCCCAAGAGCTTGAAGGTATGTATCATGTGCGAGAGTGGAGGTGGTGACCATACTTTAATCACCCATCATCATCCCCTCCTCGAGCAGCAAAAGGAGCTCCAGATACGCAAGCAATTCCGGGAAACATGCAAGACGCAGACGAAGCAATACAAACGCTACAAGGCGCAAGTTCTGCAGACGACGCCCAAGGAGCAGCAGAAGGAGGTCATCAAGCAGCTGAAGGAGGAGAAGCATCGCAAGCTGACGCTGTTGGGCGAGCAGGTGCGTGATAAGCATGGCAGGGACTTCAGGAAGTCAGCGATAGATACCCTAAAACCTAAGAGTTAAACAAATGTATTAGTATTTTTAGAGAAATGTAGTTTGATAACTGATATACAGACGCAAAGATCGTCTCATACTTTCCAAGAAATTACGAAACTACTATAAGAACCAATTGTCAAACCATTTCGTTTGCAGTACGAGCAGAGTATTGCGGACATGTTCCAAAGTCAGAGCTACAAACTAGACGAAAGCCAAGTGATCGAGTGCCAACGTACCCACGAGCAGCTGGAGTACGAGCTGGAGATGCTCACTGCCTACCAGAACAAGAACAAGAAGCAGGCGCAGGAGCAGCGGGATCGGGAGCGTCGGGAGCTCGAGAACCGGGTCAGCGTGCGGCGAGGTCTGCTCGAGAATAAGGTGAGTGTGCCCTCTCTGAGCCGGAAGAGTGGAGCCCCCAAACTGACCACTCGGACCTCTTGTCAACCCACAGATGGACGCCGAGTTGCAGCAATTCAGCCAGGAACGCGCCGAGCGCTTGCGCATGAAACACGAGAAGCATACTAAAGAATTGCAAGCATTTGATAACGAATCAATTGCCCTAGGTTTCAGGTAAATGCCACTTACATACATACAATGCTTCTTGAGAATTCGCTAACTAATCGGGTATCGTCTTGCAGCACTTTATCACTAATTGAGGTATCTCGTGAAGCCTATGCAGATGAGGAGGGGAGTCTGTCTGGTTCAATGATTAGTTTAGCCCATAGCAATAGTTCAACAAGTTTTCCGGCTGGTTCGCTATAGCATAGACAACAACAACAACAACAACCACAACAAGGCCAACCACAACAACAACAAGTGTTTAGTAATATAAACTACTTCAATTTTAATGGAAATTATAAAGCCAGCAGTACGACAGCAACAACAACTAGAACCCGACAAAAGCCACAAAAACCGCAGCTGAGAAATCAACACCAACAATAGCAATGTTTTTGTAGGAACACCCATTAATAGTAGCAATCAATTATCGCATTGGTTGCCCAAGAAAAAAGGACACGAAAACCCAAGTATTTTCTAAAAGTTACAACAAGCAAAAGCTGCAATAGTTTTGTATTAAAGGAAATTCGATTGGAGAAGGCAACAAGATACTAACATTTGAAACCATTTAATACAAGATCAATCAAAAACAAAGAAAACGAAAAACCAACATAAATAAATAATTATATATGTAAGCATAATTGTCATACACAAACAATAACACAACAAACAAAAACAAACAAACAAAAACAAACAAGCAAACAAAGATCAACATCAAACTTTGATACGCATATGCAAAGTGTTTAAACTTACGTTAAATTCTAATTTGATATTATTACCGAGTAAATGAATCAATGGGCATTTTGATATGTTAACGATTTCCATTTGTGCTATCGCGCTGCAAAAATGTTACGAACAGAAATAGGTGTGTATTATTTGTTAGAAAAGAGTTAACTCGCGGAAAATAGATCATTCGGTTTGCCTTCGCATTCGGGTTTGCGAGAAATTTAAATGTTATTTTACAATTGATTGTCGACGGGGGCTGCGATCGCAGTTCACAGATCCATCCACATATCGATTGCCATTTTGCATGTTGTTAGGTTCAACATTTTCGGTTTACGTTATGTTTTTCTTATTTTGACTTCGATTGCGATTCAAAAAAAAGTATTTTTAAAAGAAAATATTACATTTATTCTTTTATCTGCTGTACAATAAGTTTTATGGCCAAAATTATTATAAACCCAGCAAATATTAAAATGCAAAACGAAAACGATTCATTTTGTTTACAATTAATTTAGTTTTGTTTGTTATAACAAAAAGGATATAATATATATATATAAAACTAAAATAAGCCTATTTTAGAATTAATTAATGCAAATTGCAAAATGCTTAGTCAAAACAATAAAAATTGTATAGAAAATTAAAGCATATAAACGTTTAATTATTTAAAGATTTATGTTTACGTGGAAATATTATTCGAATCAACGGAAACCCCACACCTACAGAAGGAAAACCACACAGAAATGCGAATTAGAATGCTCGGCAAATGCGAAAATATGTAGCAAATAATATTTTACTAAACAAAATAGAGTGAAGAAAAGCAAACCAACCGTATATTTCCGTTAGTCATTAATTAAATTAAATTTAACACAAATCTCTATGATTACAGATGAGGGAACGACAAAAGATCAATACGAAAGCAGAGATTGAAAGTAATTTTCCGGTTTTTTTTTTGTTGATATTGGTGGGTGGGATAACCACGACGATCATTATTACTATTATGGAGGCGTATTATTTCGGTATATATCAACATCAACCTACAGAAAACTTGATCGATGAACGAAATGAAGCAAGACACGATAACGAGAGAGATAGAGATAGCTAAAAAGAAGCACGGGGAACACAATATATGTAATATTTTTTATGTTTATAAAATTGTTTTTTTTATTATTATGATAATTATTATATGAATATAAATTGTATTTTTGCAATTATGGTAAATGAAGATGAAAAACGAATAACAATTAAATTGATGCACGTCAATGTCAATAAAATAAAACTTATTTAAAAATACACTATCTCTTGGTTTGTGTTCTGCTTAATGGGACATAGACGGAGGTTTTTGGGTTAGGACCTTGTATATTTTGATAAAAATTATAAAATACCTTATTTGAATTCTATGTTAATGATTTTTGTTTATTAAAAGTAAGGATTACAGTTGCGACTTCATTAAAGTGGGTTCAATATAGACTGAAAAAATGTCGGATTTGGAACGTGGTCATGATGTTTTCTTCAAAAAATTCCTTAACTGTTTGTTGTAATCTGGAGAACTTAAAAAAAAAAATAAGAACTACCAGTTTTGTTGTTATGCTTGACATTTATTTTAGATTTGAATCAATGATTACATTTTACATCGAGTAATAACTTCTGACAAAAATATTTCCTGCATTCGTAATCTCAATCCCTAGTTCCCTTTCAACAGTTACCCATTCCTTATTGTTATACATTAAACATGAGAATATTTATATAAAGAAATGCATACACACATAGTTTCAATTAAATTCAAACTTCTGTTGTTTTTGGTGTTTCTGTAGGGATTTCTTCTGATGCTCAAACTTAGTAAGCAAAAAAGTAAGATCCTTAAATTAAAAAATATATTTTTTCGCGGCAAAAGCCCAGGACCAAAAATCTCTAGGGTTTTTGTTTCCACACCTTTCTCACCGTCACAACTCACTTAACAGAGTCCAATTTGAATATGTTCAATAAATATTGTGATGGAACCACCCAATTCAAATTCAATTACAGAGGTGAGTCAATAAACAGTATTAAATTGTTTGTATCGTCTGCACTAAATAATATTCAATGGTGTAGCTTTTTATTACAATTAGAATGCATCGAATAGATATGGTGCCTGTAGCGCTTGGCTAGAAAGTTGAGAGTGTCGGGGTGTTCCGGTTTATATATCGGTTATATACTTTGTAACGTTTATAACTGGCTAGAGATTATAATATAACATTGACTAATTACTTTATTGCGATATTCTTCTTGCACAAGCCTGAATGAATTTAATTTGGAATTGCTTTCACTTACACTAGAATCCTTTCTTGCACAATTTTCAATGAATTTAATTTGGAATCTTTTTCACTTAGGACTAAAATCATAAATATACATTTTTGGGTATATATAAATATAGGCATGTATATATAAATATACATGTTTCATATACGATACATAAAATACAAGAGTAAATGCCGCGATCGAAAAATATATGCTTTCAACGTCCCGCGCATCCTTAATAACCAAGCCATTTACAACGCCCCCAGCAGATGCTGGATGCACTAGTCCGCATTCCTTATCGCCGCGCTGCGCCGCTTGTCCTTTCGCTTTGGTCTCGGCTTCAGCGGTTCCGACGCGTTTCATCCGCGTGCCAGGCCGTGGTCGTTGGACAGGCGATGGGCCTCCAACCGGCTCAGCCGCCGCCCTCACGAGCTCATCAGGCTGTCCAGGAAGGAGTGTTTGTTGACCACCTTCGTGGTGGCAATCAGGAACTCCACGTTGTTGTCCTCCTGGGCGGCCAGGAACCGCAGTGCGGCAATCTCGGCGAAGGTGCAACCGCCCACAAAGCAGACCAGCACCACACGCGGCACATTCAGCATCGATCCCTCACTGACCGTACCGACCGTTTGCCGTCCGCCGATCCCCACCAGCTGCGCCTGGAAGTCCTCGAACGTCGGACCGGGCAGGTTGTTGATCTGGCTCTTGAGCGACAGCCAGCCGAGCGGCTTGAGGGAGTACTCCACAACGCGGGCGGTCAGCGGGGCGTAGAAACTGTGCACGTAGCTGATGTCCTTTGGCTCCACCTCGACATTGTCGTCCACGGTGAGGTGAAGAGTCTGAAAGAACGATTTTGATGAGGTAGGAGTACTACTTGAACTCTTGATTGCCGGTCACCTTTCGCAACACGCTGTAAGCCCGCGACTCTGTCTGCAGGTGGAGGAGGCCCGACTTCTCCAGATTGCTGATGGTGAGCAGCACCTCGAGGCCGTATACGTGGACCAGTTCGCGTTTGTAGTGGTTGAGCAACTTCTCCTTGAACCCAGAGGCGGCGTTGCACTGCAGGCAGATGAGCCGCAGGACGCGGCGCAGCTCCACCTTGCAGGCGATCAGGTCCTCGATGTAAGCGCTCGGCTTGTCGATGTCCGCGCAAACCATAAACTCCTGCTCGGCAGCCAGGTCGTCGGCGAACCGCACCTCGTTCACCAGTTCGTGTAGTAGCCCAGCGATGGCCGTGTGCTCTGAGGTGGCCTTCTTCTGGGCCATCAGCTGCGGGAGCAAGTTCTCCACAAAGCTCTTGATCTCCTGCACGCTCTTGTCCTGCGAGGTGGCGTGCATCTGGACGTGGATCTCGCGTGCCTTTCGGGCCAGAAGCTTTGTGACCTCGTTGAAGTGCTTGTTGCGCAGCTCCGCGTACAGCTGCTCCCCGGAGTGTAGGAGTATGGTCTTCTTTTCGGTGTCGCCCAGTAGGGACTGTGATTCCTCTGCCCGCGAGCCACTGCCTGCGCCACCGCCGATGGCTCCGTCGGAGGGAAAGTTCTCGGCGGGTAGCGTTAGTTTGTTCTGCCGGATGCCGTAGAACTCGTCGATGAGCCCCTCGTATGTGAGTTGCGTGGCCAGCGGACTGAGCAGGTCGATGCTTCTGTCTAGGAGGATTAACTGGTCGACGACGCCCTTGTCGCCGTTGTACAGAGTGCGCTCGTCGCGGCCCAGCTGCTTGGCGTGCTCCCAGACCCTGTGCGCAAACTCGCCCTTGCCGTAGATCTTGGGAATGCGCCCGTAGAGCCGCTGCAGCTGCACCAGACCCACTGCCGCCTGATACAGCGAGCTGGTGTCGCCATCGACGCTCACGTCGCGGAATGCGTCGGGCAGCTCCATGGACACCAGGTCGGCGTCCAGCGGCAGATAGTTCCATGCCAATTCGGCGATGTGCCCGAAGCTGCCCAGTACGCCGCTGACCTCCAGTTGGCTGACGCACAGGCAGGAGCGTCGCGGGGCGAACAGGATGTGGTACTGTCGTCCAGCTGCAGCGCGACCACCGGCCTTTACGTGGCCCGCCAGCTGCTCCATCAGCGCCACCCGCGGGCGCACCACGTACACCACATTGGCCACCTCGCGGGGCAGATGGAGTTCCGGCTTGAGGGCCAGCAACCGGATGCCCCGGTCGGCGAACAGCTTCGGCCGGGTGACCAAGTCCAGCGGCCCGATCATGGCCTCGTCCAGCACGATTACCTTGGAGCCCTCGATGCGCTCCAGATGCTGCACCAGTTCGCGGCAGGCGGCCTCCTGCAGCAGTTGCAGGTTGACCCGCTGCCCGTGGCCCTTTAGGTGGGGGAACATGATCACTAGTTTTGCTTGCCTTTCTTGACGAGAGTGGTGTTCAAGTGGCTTCCCTTCCGGTTGGCGGTTCCCTTGGAACTCCTTGGAATCCTTTGCTCGGCGATGCGTTGGCGGGGCTGCTGCAACGCCCACGGATTTCGGCTGCGGAAGATTGGGGACGCGACTGTGTTTGTGGGCACCCAATAACAGCTGATTACGGCCTGCGCCCGCTACATGTTAATCGATGTTTATCGATGTTCACACTTTCGCAGATGTGAAAATACATTCGAAATAGATGCAGTGACTTCATAGTATTTTAAAGCTTTCTTTACTCAGACCCCAGCTTAATTATATAATAAATAAATAAAGAGAACAATTTTGAATTTATGCTGTAAGCACTTTGCTTCAGCATTCCATCAAGGGACTTCTTGTACAGCATATGAGCGCGCCCATGTTTAGGCCGCGACCAGTGTGTCCACACTTGAAAATAAAATACCAAACTAATGCCAATTCAGTTTAGTTTTATAAAATTTGCCAGTTGCGATATGTCGTCGAACTAAAAAATGAGCAACTGCGTGTGCCACGAACGGAAGGATCAGGATCGCAAGGAAGCTCAGAAGAAGACAAACGGCAGATGCGGATGACAACCCTACGCACGCACTTCGCCTCTCAAACAAAAAAAGAAACTCACTCAAAACTTGGGCTCAATTGGCCCAGCCATAAGTTGTAACTGTAAAACGCGAGGCGCGCAACGGTGAATCGCCATCGACGCCATGAGCAGAGCCGATCCGGTGCGCCAAGTGCTCGCCGATTTGATCAGCGAGTCGCGGTAAGTGGTGGAGAGTGTACAGGTGGTCAGTCGAACTAACCGCAGCTCCTTGCTCTTCTTCCTCTCGCGCTACGCTCCACAGGGCACCCTACACACCCGAGGGCATCCTGCGCGAATTCCGGGCCACCAGCGAGCGGCGTCTGCCCCTCCAGGACCTGCTCTGCATCCTGGTGAACATCAGCGGGAAGCGCCCCAACTTCAACGAGGTGACCGCCGAGGTCACGGACATCCTGCAGCGCAAGGATCCCATGTACGCACTGCTCGTCTTCTCCGAACGCTACAGTCAGGGCGGCCTGTCCTCCAGATCCAACGCCAGCAGCGAGATGACCTCGTCGCTGGGTAGCAAGTTCTCGCTGTGCTCCTCGTCGGACAACTCTTCCGCCCCCTCAACGGGCCACTCGTCGGCACCTACAACGGCACGCTCATCGGGACCAGGAACTGGCTCGTCCAGAATAAGCCTGCCGCAGGCCCAGGACATTCCCACCTCGACGCCGGTGAGCAGGAGGAGCGGCGACTTCGAGACCAGCTCCGCCGGCGGAGGCGGAGGAGGAGTCTTCACCAGGCGCCCCTCATCGCAGCGCAGTACAGTATCAAGCAAGGAGGACCGGGATCGCGGCGACTTGAGTGTGGTGAGTGAGGAGTGACTGCTCTTAATAAACCTCCTCCTTTATGTACCTTATTTACCCCACGCACAGATCAAGGAGCGCGTGCTGAGCGCCGTTTCCAACCGTTCACTCAACAGCTACCGCTTGCTGACCAGCGATCCAGCCAGCAGCAGAGCGAACATCGCCAATGGCAGCGGTGCCAAGACGCCAACGCACTCCGTGGTGGCGCCCTCAGGCCTGCCCGAGGAGGACCGCACCCATTTGCTGTGGGACTACTACAAGGTGGACGGGAAGAAGCTGCAGAAGCCGGAGATCGCTGCCCTGCCGGTGACCAGCCAGCAGAATGTGATGCTCAGAGAGCTGCTGCACTGCCTTACGGGCGTACGCGAGAGCTCCCTGGTGCCCCTGCAACCCGACCATACCAGCGTGGGCCTGGCCAAGTTCGAGACGACCTTTGCCATTCACATGCAGCTCGACCGCTCGCTGGCGGAGCTGGTGCAGGACATCTTGCCACTGGCCTCCTTCTTTATGGGCATACAAAAGATTGTCACGACCACCGATGGTCAGGGTCAGGTGGTCAACTCGCTGAACGAGGCACTGCAGGAGCTTGCCCACGACTACTATGTAAGAGTTATGCATTCCTGTTGGATTCACGTCTAACTTCTTCCCCTCTGAATCCAGCTATTGATCGTACAAGCCGATGCGGAGCTGAAGCACAAGCGGCTGACGTTGCAGAAGTTACTGTACTACCTGCAGCCGACGATCTGGGTGATGGAGGAGATCTGGACGTCGTTGGTGGACATACAGCTAAGCAATCACTGCGATGCCGCTGTGCTGACGTATCTGCACGAGCGGATCAAGCGACTGGAGGGCGACCGGCAGACCCAGCGGCTGATCATTGGACTGGCGCGCAAGGCGGCCGAGCCGTACATGCGCATGCTGAAGCTGTGGATCCAGAAGGGAACGATTGTGGACCGCAACCAGGAGTTCCTTGTGGAGGACAACGAGGTTATTCACCGCGACGAGCTGCCGGAACACTACTCGGACGACTACTGGGAGAAGCGCTATTCAATTCGCCGTGGCCACATACCTTCGTTTTTGGAAAAGTTCTCGGACAAGATTCTGCGCACCGGCAAGTATCTCAACGTGATCCGGCAGTGCGGCAAGCGGGTGATGCCCACGCAGGAGATGCGCCTTGAGTACGACCCAACCAGCGAGCTGCATGTGTCCGTGATCAACGACGCCTACTACTTTGCCGCACGCATGCTGCTGGACGTGCTGCTGGCGGAGAACGACCTGATGGGCCACCTGCAGTCGGTGAAGCGTTACTTGCTGCTCAATCAAGGCGACTTCACAATGCAGTTCATGGACGCGTGCGAGGACGAGCTGTCCAAGAACGTCGACCAGGTGCTGCCCATGACGCTGGAGAACCTACTGGGGCTCACGCTGCGCCTTTCCTCGGCTCGGAACGATCCCTACAAGGACGATCTGCACTGCGAGCTGCTGCCCTACGACCTGGTCACGCAAATGTCCAAGATAATGAACCAGAAGGAGGAGTACTGGCAGTCGCAGCATCGTCTCGACCTCAGCGGCATCGAGTGCTTCGCCTTCACATACGAGGTCAAGTGGCCCGTGTCGCTGGTGCTCAACCACATCGCCATCTCCAAGTACCAGATGCTCTTCCGGCAGCTCTTCTACTGCAAGCACGTGGAGCGTCAGCTTTGCAAGTGGGTGGGCCCATCCTTGCCAAGTTTAAGATCGTTTTTAAACCTTTTTTCAATCTCTATTTGCAGGATTTGGAAGGAGAACTCTATTGCCAAAAGGTTCTCGCCGCAAGCGGCTGAACTTTACCGATCGGCGTTCACTTTGCGCCAGCGCATGATGAACGCCATCCAGAACCTGGAGTACTACATGATGATCGAGATCATCGAACCCAACTGGCACATCTTTATCGAGAAGATGAAGAAGGTGGAGAATGTGGACAACGTGCTGCTCCTGCATCAGGACTTCCTCGACTCGTGCCTCAAGAACTGCATGCTGACAGAGTCCTCGGAAATGAACCGCTCCATTTTCAAGCTGTGCAACGTCTGTCTCAAGTTCTGTGACTTCATCCAGGTGAGTCCACCTGGCGAGGGCGCCATGTGCAGTTCAATTCTATTGCCATTGCCGGCGTGTGCTTCTCTTGTACAACTTTCTTGTCTTGTTCCCTGCTCTGCTTTCACACTCTCCATCTGTCAACACTTCTCCCGCCTGCCAACGCCTCCAAATCCGAATCCATTCCCATGCCCATCTTCTCAGCGCTCGCAGCGTTTCTTCCTGGACGCCGAGCTCAAGTCGATGGTATGTGACACCCACGACAGCGCGGACAGCTCCGAATCCGAACCGGAGAGCTCGCACCGGCCACAGGTACAGGTACAGGTATTGTGTAGGCTCGTTTCAGTTGCTGCTTTCTTTTGTACTTCCGTTGGCGGTGGCCCACGTTCCGCTCCCAGGGGATCCCAGCTGGATTGCATGTCAGCATGACCCCAATTCTTACTGGCATTTCTCTTTTCGCCCGCAAGCGGTTTGCACGTTATTTTCTTCCGACTACTTAGTTACAATTCAGTTTTTTTGTTTTATAACATTATTATTTTTTTTTAAATTCATTTTTAATATTTCTAACAAAAATATGTTTTATTTGAAAACTATGTCAATTATCCTTGCACTTCTAACAACAATTGACGTACCCATGAAATTTGTTTTATTTATAGTTAATCAATGGGGAATTCTGTTATAAAAACAATATTGTCAAAGATAGATAAACTGCCTATAACCAAAGAACATTGTTTGTAATATATTATTATTATTAAATAATGTAGAAGTCCTTAAGCTTGCCAAAAATATACTTATATGATAGGTTATTTATTTTTATAGTTGTGTACTTCAGATTGTTGAGCTTACATTAGGTTTAAATTCTGTAGTATTTCAGAACTATATATGTAGAATTGAGATTAATATTTCACATTTCATTTTTGTAGGATTTGATAAATAGTGGATAGCATTGTGGGATTTGAGCGATGCATTTTATAGATTCTATTCGGAAAATTCCAATGATTTTGGTCACACTCCTTAGCTATATTGTTTGTTCTAAAAGATTTTTACATTTGGTTCGTTATTTTTATATTGGTTAGCTTAACTCCGGTTCTAATTATTGCTTTTACTATTTATTGACGCTGTTCCAATGATTAACTTGCGATTTCTGTGTCCTCTGTTAGTTGGAGACCTCGTTGGATCCTGCAGATACCTTCTCGGAGCGTGTTAATCGCTTTGATCTAGAGTTCACCGGCCTACTTATATCCTTCCTTAAGCAAATCAATACTATGGCAAAGAAGAACACCGCCGATCGCTTCATGAATCTCGTGCACCGCATCAACTTCAATGCATTCTACTCGGATCAAATGGATAAACTGTGTGTGAAGGATGCCATGGTCTAGGCCAACTCTTGGAACGGAATATGTGGATATGGAAAGCATAAAAGACGAGAACAAAGTATTAGATAAATGAATTTAATAATCACGAACCGCACATTTAATTAGAGTGTTTTCCCATCATTCCCGCATGTCTTATAATTTGCCATCCAACTAAACGCACAAATTGTTTTTCGTTTAGTTGTAAAATTTCGAATATTTATGAACTAATAAACCCAATGATATGTAACGTCTCTGTCGCTGCCGTTTGCGTCTACACAATTGCAATCAACGTCACTGGACACGGTTTTTAGGAGCAACGTAAGCCAGCGGCGTCGAATGCTGGCTGTGCCGCCGACCAGGATCCCAGATCACTTCGTCCTCCCATCTCGATATACTGTCGATCACTCTGCTCACCATTGCACTTATTCCAGAAACCCCGTCCTCACTGTTATACATATCAAGTGCATATCACAGTTGAGACTAGGGTTCCAGTTTAGCTGCAAGATTGGTCCATCCTGGTGGTTCACGGTCCTCCAGGCGGTCCCCTTGGGTGGTCTGGTTCCTCATGCAGTCTTGTCTCAGGTGAAGAAAACGATTAAAAGGTGGAAAAAGTCGTTAGGGTTACCCCCCTATTAATATAAAAGTAAATACAGGTAATGAGTTATGTAAAGGTTATATGAATTCTGATTGAATCATTTAAAAAAATATATTTAACATAGAAATGATCAAAATTTTCAGTTGATTACGAGAACTATTAATATATTTCGGTTTTTTGACTTTGGGGACTATTCTGCATCTGTAAACTATGGTACCATTAGTTTCCCGCTGTCAGATATTTTATCCCCGAATGTTTGAGTTCTATAGGAAACCAAATATTATTTAGACGGATTCCAAAAAAGTTGAGACTCCCTCTTAAAATATTTTTCTAATCAGAGAGGAAAGTCTCTTCCAACGAATTGGTATGAACGTTTAGTTGGAACTCGGTCAAGAGACGTGAAATGGGTTTTGTTTCACTTTGAAGAGGGTATTATACTTATTATTTAGGATAAGTTTGGAGCGACCCTATAAAGCTATAAAAAGGGCTCTATTTGAAATTTAAACTATTTATTCTTCACTGGGTTCATCGGCCGATAGTTTGAAAATATTGTGGATGGACTCAGATGCTTTGATCCTAAAATTCAGCGGGTTCGTTCCCCCTGTTTCCAATATGGCAACTAGAATTTCCATGGGTTTTTATCGGGTTTTCTCCGCTTTTGAGCCACAGAATGGGTTCAAAATCACACATTGCATATACGGGCCGATACACACCCACAAAAGCCAATTTCCCAAATGCCTGGTGCACTGTGTTGGTGTTGTGCAAAGTCTGGTGCAAATTCCACATATATATGTATATATATATGTATCTCTATATATATGTATATATGTGCTGCGAATATTGGAGTATATAAATATGCAGTCGCCAGTTCACATGGGCATGTTCGTCTGTATGTTCGCCATTAGCCGTCATCAATGTCCAACCGTCATCTCTATAACATCTCCAGCCCCTTCTGACCACCGCCCACTAGCAAACAAACCACCTCCCACCAGTCACCACCCACCACCCACCGCCCACCACCTGCCACCCGGAATTCCACCCTCTGCTCCACAACTCCACAAGCAATTGGCAATTTAAGCTCGCATGAATTATCGACAATCAATTATGGTTTTTGGCCATGTCGCTCTCCAAGCTCCAAGCTCCATTCTCGTCCTCGTCCATCCTTTTCCTGCGAATGGTCTCGGACAACCGGACAGATGGACAGTTGGACAGTCGGACAGCTGGACAGATGGACAGCTGGACACCCGGATAGTCGGATGGCCGTATAGTATAGCCGTATAGTCCGTATTGCCGGACTGTGTGCGATTGTGCGCGCCTATATATGGTAATTAATCAAAAGCCCATCTATCTATCGATTCGGCATTTACAGACATATGCAAATTAAAAGCGTACAAGCAGCTCATTAATGTTTGCAGAAAAGCCATTCCCCAATAACAAATGCGCCGACAACAACAACTACCCATGTCCACATCAATACCTTCGAAAAGAAAAACAACCGTGAATATAATGCTTTAAAAACCGAGAGATTCCATTCCGATTGCGTTTTGAATCCTTTAACAATGCACTGTTACTGGAGTTTCCTGGACCTAAGTTATACAAAATTCTTTTAGGTATTAGCTTTCAATAAATTTAAAAAGTATACATACCCATTCAGGAAGAATACCCAGGATTCACAAGAACACCCCAAGAAAATACTCGCTCTGAAATTTCAAAATTCAAACTTAATGGCGACTTTTTTCTACGTTTTACAATACATTCCAGTCATTTAATAAATGTACTTCATTTGAAACCAATTTTCTTGAGAATCTTTATAAAATCAACATTATTAGAATTAAGGAACTTAAGATAAAAGTCAGTAGGGGCTTTCAAATCTCTTATGAAGACGTCTAAAAGTATGCAAAATATATTTTTAATTCAAAAGTCTAATGGATTTTCTTCCCAAAGACCGCAAATGGTTCCCCCATAACTTCAGACATCTCCAAAATTAAATGTCTTATAGTGGAGCCTTAAAAACCGTTGTGACATCTATGGCACCCCCAAAATTTGTTAGTTTTTGATAGTAACAGCACGTAGAACAATGTTTGGTATAAAAACACATTCACCTCCTTATTTTTGTCACAATTTTATATTATTATTTTTCTGGATTTAAGCCAAATTCGGGGCCAAGGCTTGGTTTCGAAGACGTGAATATCTCACCAGATATCAGTTGCAGATGCGATATCCGCGTGATCGAGGCCAGACCGTGGGGTGATTTGGATAGGACTGGAGTAGCACTGGAATACAAGACCCATTGCGAAGTTGAGGGTCCCACTTTATGTGGCGTTGGTCGGTGCAGCACTCCGGCATTAATGAGAACTAATCCAATGATTCCGGCTCGCCATTGGAGGTGCCCTCACCAATGTCGAGGCGGTGCTTCCTCATCCTCTCCAGCTTTGATTTCCCCGCCACCCGTTTTTGAAGTATCCGGAATCTCTGAGTGCAAACGACCCCCACATCCGTATCGGGATTAAGTCACATACGGGATGTAGGCAGTGTTTAAATTCAAGAATTCACTCTTGCCTCATCAAGAAGGCCCCCATGATTCTCCGTAATTTAACGCTTCGGAACCCTTAGTTCCATCTATAGGTTCTCTCGGTGATTTACGGTAGTTAACTGCAGAAAATTTCTGAGGTTTCGTATTGTATATAGAATTTAATCATACAACACGAAATCCCGGAAACTTGTTGCGATAATACCAAGATGTCTTCATGTGGAAATGAGTACGTGTATGAATGCATACAAGTATTCGGAAACAATATTTATTAGGCCAACAATGGGCTTAACATTCATATGGAAGTGAGGGATCGGGCGGCAAAGGCGACAGCTCGAATTTATTCAATTAGAAGGCCATACAGCAGGACGGATGCCGGTGGGTCGGCATCGGTGGCCACCCATCCGCCACTTCATCAGCTTCCACATGACACGTGTCCTTGGACAATGGGCATGGCGAGCACACTACAAGCGACCCACTTATAAGGCGACCCGCCCCGCAACGCCTTCGCTTTCCAAAACCCCGCCAGGTAGCACTTAATTAGGCAATACAAGATATGGTATTGTAAGTGGGAACAGAAAGCATTCCTGATTCAAGTCTCTAGAATGGGATTTTTAAAGGGTCTAGCCAAGATTTCAATAGGTATATCACTGCTCTATTGACTCAGACCAACTGGAGTTCTATATACATACCCTATAAAGTGCATTTATATGGTTACCCCTATGCCTATTTAACATTATTATCTAAATTCTTACTTATAGTACTTTAGGATCAAAAGTATTTTAATCTTAAACAATGTTTAAGCTAAAAATTACACATGCCTCCTAAAACTCCATTCGTATAATCCTATTTTATTTTGGGTTTGATTTACACATATCCTATAAAGGGCACTTATGTGAGTTCCCCGACATCCATTAGAATTTAATATAATATAATATAACACTTTAATATTATATATATTATATATATATAATATAATTACGTCTCATAGTCCTTATTCGATCAGAAAAGGTAGCTGCGATGTGGTGATTTATCACCTCCCGAAGCTGGTCCCATTTTTTTAAAGGGAATCGGAAACAAATGAAATGATTGCATTCAATAAGTTTAATAGACTTTGCCACTCAAAGCGTGACCCATATACATATATATCCCCAGCAAATCAGACAGACACACGAAGTACCGAACAATCACAATGAAAGTTGGCGAACTTTATTCGCATGTTGTGGGTGTGGCAAATATTTTTTTTTTTTTACCATTTTCCTGTGTCATTGTCATTCTGTGCGAAAATTAGGAAGCTCCTGGAAAACAGGAGGTGACAAAATTAGCGAACACAGCCGCACACGTGACACGGTTTTTGACTTCTTTTGACTCCTTGACTGCTCCTGTGGCTGTTGCTGTTGTTGTTGCTGTTGCTGTTTTATTGCCAATTGGAGGCACGTGTCTGGGCAAATTGGGTGATGCGGTGTCCTGGATGTCCTGGAGGGCCAATAGCCGTGGGCAAGGCCGCGGGCGATGGTCAGGGGTCGCGGATGTCCGTGCGGATGAGGCTGCAGTTGTGAATGCGGAGCTGGAGCTGATGCGAATATGTGCGCGGATGTGGACGTGTACGCCATC
Source organism: Drosophila subpulchrella (assembly GCF_014743375.2). Lineage (NCBI taxonomy): Eukaryota > Metazoa > Arthropoda > Insecta > Diptera > Drosophilidae > Drosophila > Drosophila subpulchrella. The sequence continues at coordinate 28,327,466 of NC_050613.1, read as the reverse complement.
CGCATGCCGTTAAACAAAGGCATTGCGCTGACGTCAACGCACGCACCCACTCACAGGTAGGGAAACGGGAACGGGTACGGGATCGGGAACATCTCCTCTCACTGGCGAGAAGGACCTTCCACCTTACTACATCCCACATCCTGGGGAACCCCTCGTTCATTCACGATGGACCAAAGGCCAAACAATGGCTACACAACAAACAGGCAGACCTCAGGATCAGGTGCCCGTATTCCTATTTAAGCAATGGATATACGATTTGATACTTTCTATATGGTTTTGCCATACAATTTATTACATTTATTAATTTATTTAAGCAATTAATATAATAATAGGTGAGTATTTTTTAGTTTTTGCAAGGTTTCTTTTAAGAAATTAATATATTAGTGCAAATTGGGCTCATAATGTTTATTTTACAGATTCAATTAAGCTTTTTAGTCAGTTCCTAAAAAGTGGTTTTCCAAAACAATAGACCCTCAACTCATCTAGGCAATTTAAACATTTTTCAATATTTTACGTTCTTTAAGCTATTTCAATTTATTTAGTTTGCATTTCCAACCTTCTAAAGGTGTCAAAAAGTATGCTGTGAAAAAGAGAACGTTTTCTTTTGGCATATCTTCATTAACCTTTCGATTGTTCCCCACTATTGGGCACATTTGTCAGGTGTTTTCAAATCGCCAGAGGGTGTTTCCAAATTGCAAGGAGTTTCTCCAAGTGCAATGTATTCAAATAACCCAACCAAACTGACTTAATTTGCCAGTTGCAAGAGTTTCGAATGGGCTTGTTCAGGGAGGAACGGGAACAGGAACACATGTGCAAATTGATTTCGAATTTTTGTGGCATAATTCCACAATTCATTTGATCTTCATTTGGCTGTTATCGCTGTGACTCTTTGTTGTTACAATTCCGCATTCACAATTGTTTGCCATCCGACGCTAAAGAGGCACATCCACATCCACACCCCCAACCCCATCCGCATCCCAGGACGAGTTCTTGCCTACTCGAATTACCAGCACATTGACATCGACACATTAGGGCAAGTGCAGTCGGATTCGCAGGGAGGGATTCGGATTCGGATTGGGATTGGGATTGGGACTGGGTTTGCCATTGGGACTGCTACATATTGGCATTGGCGGGTGGAATCGAGTGGAGTGGCGTGGAACAACCACCCCCGGCGAAGCAGTGAAACAAAAAGCCAGGCATTGGAGATTTCAGTCACTAACTCTGATTCACGCAGTTGTCCATCATGTCCTGGTCGTGGTCCTGGTCCGGGTCCTTCCCCCTTCGGAGCGGCAACTGTGCGCTTTAGAGCGACACCCCGAGGTGTTGGCTATCGCAGTCACTTGAGCAGCCGAAGGACGAAGGACGAGTCCTGGCAGGTCCTCCTCCTTCATCCCTATCACCATCTCTTCCCGTCTCCATGCCCAATATGCCAATGCGTCGGCGCCTGGCTGCCAAATCGAGCATATGCGCACTTGGATTAGGCCGCCTTGAGTGTCCATTGCTGGGACATCACGTCTCCAGTTGCAAATGCTCTTTGGCTTTACAAAACGGGAACTGGTCAATGCTAACCAGCTATTTGCAAAGCCTTTAAGGTACTAAGCATGAAATAAATCCAAGGTTTAGAGCCATGACAAAAAAATAATTGCTAGTCAATCTGCTACTTCTGTAATTATTTCAGGGTTTAAGAAAACATTTCGTTTAATAATGAAAGCTAGGTATTGGAAAACCATTGCTTGCTTGAAAAATGTGTTCAAAACAAGTGTTGATCACAGAGTTATTTCATTATGAAGGGGCACCAAAGTTAGTATCAGGTAGTCATGATCTTGGGATCTTGAAAATAAAGAGACTTGAGAATTGAATATGCATCATAGCTTTTGATAACTTATTCTTAGTTTCGCTTTCTATAGCTTTTGTGTTTTATAACATTACCATACCATAAGTATCTATAAAGTTAAAACTCGATCTGTTAGGTCTGCCTGTGTAAACTCCATCTCCTTGGCTTCGCTTTATAACATTAATATACCATAAATACCTATAAGGTTTATTGAACTCGATCTGTTTGATCTGGCTGTGTAATCTTCATCTCTATCATGATGATGGTGATGAGGAGCGAGATGGAAAGATGGACGAAAATGTCTCAATTGAAATCGGACGTGTAGTGCACTTGTGCAGGACCACCGGGAGTGCCGCCACCCTTTTAGGAATTCGCCACCCCATCGAGATGAGGATGAGGATGCTGAGGTTCAACTGCCCGTGTGCTCGGCTTCATTTGAAATTATTTAGGCAATAATTACTATTGTGTCTTATGCTTACATTTTGCGCCCTCCAAAGGGGAGTGAAGTGGTTCGCACTCGGGTTTGGGTTTGGGTTTGGGCTTGGGCTTGGGCTTGGATTCCACGCCCACCCCATTGCCGTCGTCACCCTCTTGACTTAATGAGGCCTTTTTGTGCTCTTGATGGATTTTAAATTGTTGTCATCATCGCTATTTGTTTGCTGGTGCTGGTGCGTTGGCAAATTGTTCGAGCGGCGAGGGTGAGGGTGAGTCGCTGGGGAGGAGTACTGTGCGTGGGCTGGGTAAAAGCCATTCCTGCGGGTCTGGGCTAATCCTGGCAGTGGGATTGCGGTTGCAGGTCCTGCTAAGCGGATACGGATGCGGCTGCTTTGTCTGGGTCACGCTTTTGACGCCCAAAAGCATCTTATCCGCATCTTTATCTAAGCCTATTGTTTGCGGGGCCAATAGAATTCCGATTAGGCCAATCATATCCGAGTATTTAAATCCCCCACCTAAATAAAGTCAAACCACGTCAAAAAAGTAGATAAAAAACAATACAAAAAGAAAAGAATGATCCATCGAATGACAATCCTTATACAAATATGATGAAAATATGTTTGTTCTATAAGACTCATGCTTTAACCAAGTTGAATTCCTTGTATTCAAATATAAATCACATAATAATATTGTAGAAAAAATTATCTATAAAAGAAAACAATATATATTATTATTATCTATAAAAACTTATAATAAAAATAAATATTGTTTTCTCTTATGATATTTTTTATTTTGTTCACTTTAAATGTTGTTTTCCTACTGTTTTCGAGCATTGGTTTATCTCATCTATCGATTACACCACTAACGAGTTGTAGTTTTCAACGATTCTGTCTTCAAGAGCTTTACTTTAATCAACTCACAGCAATTATTAATTTAATATGCTGGTCTAAATGTTGGAGTAAGGACCAACTTTATCGAAAAGATTTGGGCTGGGGCTTATCAAGCTTTTTAAAAGCTTTTGTCTCCGCACCCGATGGCCATTAAAGATTTAGCAACCTGTCGTCTCATTGACTTCACCGCAATGCTGCATACAGCCCATCTATCCATGGGTTCCATTCGTCCTTCCTCGCCTGCGTTCACGCATGGTCAGTCCTTGAGAAGAAACCAGGGGGGGGGGGGGGTGCTCGGAAATCAGGAACAGGACGACAAGGGGAATGGGATCATGAGCCGGAAATGCGGAGCGGCCGCATGCTTTCGCCCCTTTACAGTTGCAAATTACATTCAAATTATACGATTTTGATAAGAGGGACATTCAAAAGTTTCCAATTTCAAGTTGTGCCGCTCTTCAAGTGCCGAGTCCTGAGTCCTGAGTCCTTCGTCCTTCGGCCTGCGTCAAAAAGTTCCCGCTAAACTTGTCACAAAGTGTGCGTGTGTTCGGGAAGGATGAAAGAGCACAGCAAGATGCGGATGCGAGTGCGGATGCGAATTCGGATGCGAGTGCGGAACTGTGAAGGCAAAGGCAGCGGCAGCGGGCAAAAAGTTGACATATGTGCGCCCCGAGCACTTTTCCGGAAACAGCAGGGCGACATTTTTTCCATTTCTACCTTCCTCCATCCTTCACCCATGTATCTTTTTATTTTTTTTATATTTGCGATGAGTTTTGAGTATATCTTCAGCATCAAGGGACATTCACTTGATTTCAGTCGGAGAGTCCATGATAATCATGTTGTTCTTGTAGTTTTTTGATGTTTCTCATCGCGCTGGTTTCGAAAATGGTACGACTGAAAAATTTATGTAGAGTTCTGGCGAGGCGGACCAACCCAACTATAGCTCCTAACCCACCCACCCACACAAGTTCCATCCCTTTCCTCGCTTCTACAGTCTGTGTGCGAGGGTTTTCACATTTCACTAACATAGGAAAATGCAAAATTGAGTTTCTTAAAATGATGCCAATTAAATCGAAAGATTCAAATCATTTAAATGTTTCATTTGGAAACTCAATTATTGAAGTTGGCCAGCATTGTTATCAACGTTTTCCACAAGATTTCACGCTGTTTTTGTTTCATTTTTTAATCAGGTTTAATCAGCTTAAAGCAGAAAGATGATTTGATAGTTATATATTCTTGTACCACCGTTGTGGGTACTTATTTACTAATCAAGTTAGAACAACTAAAAATAAATCGAAAACACTTTATTAAAAGGTGCAAGCTGTTTAGGACAAATCCTCTTAGCTTCCAAAAAAGTTATATTTGACTTTTAACAAACAAATACTACTTCTTTGCTCGCTTGAAGGAGATGACCTATTCTAAGTCCGTTTTTTTCTATGATTTACTATACTTATTTCGTTTGTCTTTTCACTCTATTTTTTATGCTGGGCCTTTACGTCAACTTTTTGCGTTGAGGATTGAACAGATTTAATATATTCAATTGTTAAAAATCCAAGTTCAGTCACCAAACACGAAAAGTCGGCGTTAATATCCAATTTATTTATTGGATCTGAGTAGTAGGTAAATGCGGCTTTGATACCCGAAGTTCAACCAATAACGAAAGCCATAATATTATCTTTTTTAGTAAAAATAAGTTCTGTAAGCCTATAAATTTCACACCACTTTTCCTATTTTGTTGATAACCGTTACTCGTAGAGCAAATGGAGTATATGTAACATTATGAGAACTTTTGTACGAATACATAATACACCTTTAGCTCTACGAATAATGGGTACTAGAATACGTGCTTGTTGTATGTGTTATATTCTTAGTTACCTTCAAATAAAAGTCTAGGGTCTTAAAATATGGCTACAATTCAAATACCCTCTAAATTCGTTCCGATATACAAAGCTCAATGGTTTACTGCATACTTTTAGACACCTTTAAAGGTGGATGCAAATCCCATTGATTTGCATACCTAGAGATGAATTAAAGTTTTCTATAATACCTATTGTAATATTGTTTTCGTTTTGGAGGATGGCTTTCAAAATATCATTTCTTGGAACTGGGCCATGCTTTTTCTCGGTGTAACCTTGGTACCTTTGAAGCAGTGCCCTTACATTTCGCTCAGTGAAAAGTGGGAATCTCGCTCCGAGGAAACCTCTTAAAGGAGCTCGAATTTCATCTCGACAAGCGTAATTGAACTTCCTCCTCCTGTGTGCATGTGCCTGTGTTTAAAAGCATTCAAGAAACTAATAGGCTAAATTAAGCGCGTTTAAGCGCGACAAGGAATAAAAATGCGTTTTGCAATCAAAGTAAAAACGTATAAAAAAAGAGATACAAAAAAGAGTCGGAAGAGCGTGTAAGAAGGGTGACTTTTAGAAGGGGCTTTCAGAAATGTTTAACGGCGCACGCAGACATCACAAAAGAAATATGAGGGGGGGCGGATAAAAGGGGGCGTGGGCGTGGGCGGGGGCGGAAGCTAGTGCTCCAAGTAGTGGGCGTGGTGCAGCCGCAGGAACGAGCAAAAAAATGACAGCAGCATCAGCTAAATGAGTTGAAGGACGAAACAGGCGAATGGGGGTGATATCAAAGTCCTGGCAAAATGGCGCCAGCTGGTTGTTGGTGAGAGGGGGGTTTTGGTTTGAGGGGGTAGGGGGAGGGGTGGGACGAGCACTTTCCAAGCACCCAACCATTTTCATTTTGCTTTCCCTTAATCGTAGGTTAGAGAGCTATATACTTTTGAATCAAGCGTTTAAATAACATTGTTTTTAATATGTAAAACCTTATAGATGATAGTAAAGATTTATAAGAATTACAAGAAAAACAATTAATAACCTGGCCACATCTATTTACGTTAATAAAAAAAAAATTAAAAGAAAAAAAAAAAATTTTGAAAATTAAAGTTTTTATTGAATTATCTGGCTTAAAAGCAATGTAGTTTTATCAGAGTTTAAAAAAATTTTAGTACAAATCCTAATCCTTTTTCTAAGTAGGCAGTTGGGTATCTCGTATTACCAAAAAAAAAAAAAAAACCTTGCCGCGCCTTTTGGGTATGCTACATATTTTCTGTTAGTATAAAGTAGGGTATCTTGTAGTCGCAACACTCGTATGAGGCCGTAATAGTCGTTTCATTTTTGCCTTTTTTGTCTTTCGCATTTTTTAGCCCTGTTCTGTTCCTTGAACTTTTCCCTTTTTACCAATGTTCTCCGTTGCTTTTTTTTTTGCTCTTTGCTGCTGTTGTTCTTGTTGTGGGGCGCTTTTTCTGTTGCGGCAGCTATTTGAAAATTTTTAAAAGATGCTTTTAGCGGTAAATAATGAAAAGTTAAAAAGCCACATCAATGAGATACATTTTTCTTACTTTTCTTGCAAAGTGATGGTGAGGTGGTTTTTTTTTTGTTGTTTTCCTTTCTCCCTCGACCCCCATATGTATGCCTTTGTGTGTGTGTGTGTGTGAAGGAGTCCTGGCGAAGGACTCTACTCTCTAAAGCCATCATCAGTGAAAACAACAGCAAGACAAAAATTGAAAGATGTCCACCCAGGATGGACAACTACAACATCAATAAATAAGGCAAAAAGCCTTGGTTTTCCTTTTTTGGGTTTTTGCCTTGGCTTTTTGCTGGCTTTGTTGGTTGCAAATAGATAGAAATGGAATAGATGGATAGAAGCCTTAATTGATGTTATGATGATGATCACCATCAACAGCCAGAACTCCCCCCCTCCCCTCCCCTGCCATTTTGCCATTGCAATCCCTGTGTGTTCAGTGATATGTTCTTTGTGGCCAACGCTGCGTATGAGTAACATGCGAGCAGAGCGCAAAGGCAAGCTTGCCTGTGGCCATGTGGGGGGTATAGGGGTGCTATACGGGTGATATATGGGTGATAATGGTCGGGGGGTGGTGGGTGGTGTGGGTCCTGGCGGCAGGATGTGCAGTGGCTGTGGCCAACAGTTCGCCTGTGTGCGTGTGTGTGCACAGATACAATTTGTAATGATACACAAATTAGTATCCTAAATGGATGCTTAATAGCCTGCTTCACTGCCTCGTTCCCGCACCCCCTTTCCCCTCATGCCCCCACCCATGTCTCCTTAGCTGTGTGTGTGTGTGTTTTTGACTTTGGGAAAGTACTCGCCCACTGAGAACACTTAGTTGTCTGTGTGTCGGATGCCCTTTGACCTAACATTATGCCTTTAAATTCTATCTTAAAGCTTGGCTATCTTTATCGCATAAGAAAAGCGAAATTTGGTAATAAGAAATAAATTTCAAAGCTGTCGGTCTTCTAGGTGTGCGCCTCGCTTTGACCAAGCTACGATTTATAAACAGCAAAAAATATTTTATATTTATTTTTATCTGAAAAAAACTCATTTTATGAAATGAATCAAGAACTGATGGGTATATGCTGCAAAAAAAGGTATGCCATTGGAATCTAAGGTCAAGTCCATGTCGAAGTTATGACAAAGTCATCAAACTTGTTAGAAGTAAACAAATGTTCCTTCCCAAAAAAGAAAAGTAGAAAATAAGGAATAATATTATTATAGAACACATGAAATGGATTACAATGATGTAATCTAACAAAGTTCCTTAAAGGCTTCACCAAAAAACCTGGAACTCCTTTTTTTTTATTCTCTTATAGGAATATCGTTAAAAAAAAAATTTCATTTCTTTATATAGAATTGTAAACAGCTCTTTAAAGTATTGTATGCCCTTTAAATTAAAATTGTGATCACCAAAGATGGGCTAGCAAACTGATAAATTATATTAGTAGATCATAAGTTGAATTTCTCTTGCATGGCCTTAAAAGCAACCTAATATAATAAGCAGACATTTTTAAGGGAAATTCCTTTAAATGTTATAAATTTACCGAAATGTTTATTTTTCAGCTACCATTTTTTTATGAAGCTATTTCTCTTTCCTTAGCTTATTAAAATCGAAATCTTTAGCTACAGCGAACTTGTGCAGATACATGTGTGTGTTGGTCTTGTGCCCAGTTAAAGACTTTTTTTTAATATCCTTGCCCAAGAAAAAGTTTTAATCATTTCGACCCAGGCCCGAATGAAAAGGATGGGGGAGGGACATCCGATGAGTGGCCCATTTGGGCCCCATTTGCGGAACGCCTTAAAGGGGAGTCCTACTGCCAGGAGTGCCCATCCTTCGGCTGGAAAATGTTCAACGAGGAGCTGGAACTTGGTGCCACCAAACAAAGCCAAACGAAAGCAAACGAAACCATACGAAACCGAAGGAAAGCAGACAGGCATTTGGGGACTTTCAGCTGAATGTATTGTTTTAAGGATGGCAGGGATGCGAAGGACGAGGTGGATAGACAGCTGGCTTTCCATGGCTCTTCTGGCGCTGCGCAACGAAGGAAAGTGGCAGGAAAAGCGTGAGGAAAAGCGTGAGGAAAAGCGGCAACAGCGCGTCGCTGCCATCGTTGACGTCCTGCGTCGTCCTGTGTCATCGACACATTTAACAAGGATTAATTCATTGCGCAGCAGCGGCAAAAATAACAACAGAAAGGGGGCTTTCTGGTGGCCCCTCTCAGCGGCCTTAACTCCATTTTGCTGGCCAGCGATTGGCTGAGGGCCTTGCCCCGCAAGGATACCGGTTGTTAGAGCAGTACAACTAGTGTTCCGCGATGGCAGGACATCACTGCCTCTGCCGACGTCGCCTGCCAGCCTATGGCCATCTCTTTCCCCGCCACCAGAGTGCCGTCTCTCTTTTCACGCTCTCTCTCTCTGGGCCCGTGCGCTTTGGCGCAACTCGGCGCATTCGACTGGAGTTCGCCAGCTGGAGCAGCCTCTTCAGGATTAAGGTGGTCCAAGCAGGACCAAGTGGACCTGGGCCGACTGCCACTCGATCGCATAAGGATTCGGATTGGGGACTCGGTGGAAATCGACCAAGTCCTGTTCGCTTTCCGTCGGAACTGGGCTAGGAAGCTTGAATTTCAGCTGCTTCTGCTCCGCATCCTGGCGTACGGCTCACTGAATCCGATTCGAAATCGAATTCGGATATTCGGACTCCGACTGCGACTCCGATTCGGAGTTAGAGGGGAACAGAGAGTGCAGCAATGGCGACGACTAACGCAATTAACCAAGCAGGATAAGGCGAGACGGCAAGCGAGATTCGCTAGTGTGTGTGTGTGTGTGTGAGCGGGACAACAGCGGAACTCGCCCCCTCTCGCTCGCGCTCTTTCATTATTTTTTGAAAATTATTAGTACGACTAACGATTCGTGGTCTCGGCAGCACACAGACGGCGCACACACACTGCGAACGGCGGAGGCAAAACCACCAATCGTTCGCGCGCAGCCCGCAAATGTCCCCGCAGCAGGACATATACATGTGCGCCCATATATATTTATAGAGAGAGTAATACGAAAAAGGAACCACCACCGCTGGGAGGACGAAACAGGGATAGGAAAATCAAAAGCAGAAGGACGAGCAGCGACGGCGGCGTCTCTGTTGTCGAGCACATGATCCTTAATTTCGTTATAATTTTGTATGTTGCCTGAAATTGTATATCATTTTAAGTTTGATCGGCCGAGAATACGTATCGCCGTAACGCCAGCGTTAACCATCCAGCAACAACAACAACAACAACAACAACAACGAAAACGAACCATAACAAAGGACCTCTGAGAGGAATAACAATAATACAAAAAAAAAAAATTGAAGCGCAAACGAAAAAACAAGGACGAGACGAAATTTGTTATCATCTTGAACTCGCGCACTCACCCAAACACGCACACACGCATACGTATGCGATACGGCGAAAGGACTTTATCTTGTTCTTCCTCTTGCTCCTTCCTGGGGAGCAGGACGAGCTGTCAAAAAACAAACAGCCATAGTTGCTCCAGCGGCTCCTGGCGAAGCGGTACTCAAAACTAACGATACGGTAACGAAACGATCCTATGGTTCGCGGTACCGGTACGGTCCTTGATCATCTCCCATCCTATCCTATGTAATATATGTGTAGAGCCAATGGGATATAACCAACTACTCTACTGGATATATAATACAGACAGATCTGTTTTTTTTTTTGAATGTGTCGTGCCAAAGTGATTCTATACCATCACAAGTTCTCCTTTGCCGTCGGGCAGTCAACCAGTTTCAGTTCTTGAGCAGAGTGTCATATCAGTGAAATCGCATAGTATCGAAGACCATATACTAAACATATACATACTATATATATTCCGAAAGGCCTTTATCCTTAAAGGCCCCTACCCCCCACCAAAATTCGATCTATTAAAACGGGAGCGCGTTCGCCGCGAGACAGCTTCCAGTTGGATTACTCAATCGACTTCTTCAAGACGTATATCGATACGCAGCGTTTCTACGCCGGCCACAAGTTGGATTTCAAACATCAGAGTTGTGCCGGCGGCCCTGGTTCCGGTGGAGCCTCCTCCGGAGGAGTCGTCGTCGGCGGCACCAGCAACAACAACAACAGCAATCTAACAGCAGCAGCAACAGCTGTGCAACAACAGCAGCAACAGCAGCAGCAGCAGCAACAGCAGCAGCAGCAACAGCAACAGCAATCGAATAGCAACGGCAGCAACTCCTCGGTGGCCTTGTCCCTGGCCCATCCGCACGCCCACGCCAGCCACGCCCACAGCGGCCACGCCCACGGCAGCCACGCCCACGCTCTAGCGATAGCCCACGGTCATCACGGATTGCTGCCGTCGGTGGTGCCGCAACAGCAGCAGCAGCAGCAACAACAGCAGCAGCAGCAACAGTTACCGCCGGGCGTGGGTGTTGCAAGTCCGCTGCAACAACAACAGCAGCAGCAGCAGCAACAACAGCAGCAGCAACAGCAACAACAGCAGCAGCAGCAACTAATCAACAACGGAGGCGGCGGAACACCCACTTTGCTCATCGGCAACGGTCCCAGCTCATCCGGAGCGGGCCAAGGATCTTCGGTGTCCTCCGCCGCCGCAGCAGCAGCAGCAGCGGCCGCAGCAGCCGCCGCCGCCTCCTCCTCCTCCGCCTCCTCGTCGCTGCCCCACGTGGCGCCCCATAGCCTGGGACTGAGTCCGCAGTCCAGCGCCGATTCGCAGCAGTTCAACATCTTTCCGGCGATCTTCAGCCGCCAGCTGAACTTCTCGGCCGGCGGACAGGCGGGCAAGCTGAGCATGGACGAGCTGCGTCCGAATCTGGTCGGCGGACTGCTGGGGTTGCAGCAGGGCCTGCTGGAGGATCATGCCAGCATGCAGCATGGGGGCGTGGCGCAGGACACCAAGTTCATGTCGTTCCAGGACCAGCGGCTGATGGGCATCGGCGGATCGGCGCACGAGAACCGGCTGCTCAGCCTGGCCAGCTCGGTGCAGGACACCCGGTCGCCGATCACCACGCTGGAGAAGTCCTCCTCCTCCTCGCTGAACCATCAGCGCAAGTGCAGCAGCACGCCGGAGGACTTCAGCGCCCTCTACTCCGGCCTGCCCACGCCGGGCATGGACTCGTCCTCGCACCACCACACGCCGGCCCACACGCCGCCCTCGCGCCTCTCGGACCACACCATCTCGGGTGAGTGTTGCTAATCTGGGTGTCGGGATCGGGATGGGGTTGGGGATGGGGAAGGGGGTCCCTAATCTGACCACAATGGCCCTGGCCATTAGCAGGAAATTACCCTTTGGCCACCCTTTCTTCCTCTTTGTGTTGCTCTTCCCGGCGACTGCAGGGTCCTTTGTCATCCGCCTGTTTGTTGATGCTCCTTTGCAGCTTCCTATTACCGCTGCCTTTGTGCCCGGCTTATCCGCCACCGCTGGCCACCACTCTAGTGGAGATTACACAGCGGGACGGCTGGACAGCTGGACAACCTCTAATCCAAGCACACTTAATTCGCAATAAAACCAATGAGCCTTCAGAGGACATTAAAGGATATAGGAAAGCGAGTACGCTATTATTGTTTGGGTACAGCTCGATGGCTTAGGGACTCTTAGAGATAATCGATTGACGATTCAACCCATGAGTTAAGAGCAATTTTTGAATACGAATATATTATATATTGATCTTGCTTAAAGATCACCTTTAAGCGTGAAATTCATAGGGAAATATGTCGCTTTATCAAAGCGTAATCTTAAAAACGTAATCTTACAAACAATCGGTACAGCATCTTTTAAAAAAGTTTGAAAAGTCTAAAACTCTCTTTATAAATCTTCTCAAAACTTACTTTTTATGTTAGCCCCAAGTCATGATAGGAATTTTATCTGAACAGGTTACTATATTCTATACTTACCACAAAAAGATAAGGATCAAATATGCCAAACCTTGTGACATGCTTGTCACATTTTATTTCATCAAATCTGTAAGAAAGTTAAAACTTCATTTCTTGTATGAAATATAATACTTAACTTACCTTGAGCAATAACTAGAAATGTATAATTTAATAAACAATATTGTTCTGGATGAATTGCATCTGTGAGTCCAGTTCCAACTTGAAGACATCCCTACAGAGATACATATCTTCTGTAATCTGTAATCGGTCTACAAATGTCGGCACTATAAGGTTAGAACTACATATTTCACCTCCTGAAACCTCTGAGCAAGTGATTTATAGGCTGCCATATCCCCTAAATAGGTCATGAATTTGTAGGTAACTGCGGAGGGGATATGTTTTCTTAACATTATTGATGACGTGGCCTTTTGTAAATTTCAGTATTATCAAATTTATATTAGTTGAATATAATTTTAACAATATTAAAGACTTACAACTTGCAATGTCCGAAATTTAATAACTTACATTCACCACACAACAAATAATTTGCAACATACATCATGCAATGTTATGGTTTTTAGTTTGTTGTTGGTTGTAAGTTGCATGTTTTATAAAGTTAAACTAAAGAATGTGCAATATTATTGATATTCACAAAAGGCCACGTCATCGATAATGTTAATTAAGAATTGATCCCCTCTTTATGTGCTTATAATTCCCAAGTAGTTCTAGCCTAGCATTCATGACCTAGGTGCTGTGGTAGCTGAAAAATCAGTTAGAGTGTCGGTGTTTGTGATGTGATTACTGGAGATATGTGCGATGTCACCATGTCAGAACTGGATCCCAGGACGCAGTGCATCGACAGCCTCTCCTAGTATGTTATTTCATTAGGTATTAGTTCATTAAATGGAAAATTTTGACCAACTTTTTAGTTAATCAGTTACTGTTAGATTTATCCTATTTTGGTCATATTTATAAATAAAACATTTTTTAGTGCACACACAAATATGAACATAATTAATAAACTTTCAATAAAGTCGGACCGTGAAAAATCAAGGATGCTACACGAATTTCTTCCCACCAAATTCCCTTTAAAATTGAATGGACTTTCGGTTTGAAGAAATTTATGTAACGTTCCGCTGTATTATAAAACTCGTATCAAAAGTCAATCCACCTTTTTTTTTTTTAATGTGAGTTACATGAACGTGTTCTGATAAGATCATTATGATTCATTAATTTTATGTAACACAGGTTATACCGAAAGTTTAGACCTTCCCACGTGGGCTCGAGTTATCTGAAAAAATATAATTAATGACTCCTCCTTCACATCACCCAAGGCGTAAAAATATAGAACTGTTTATCCTTCAACCTGTTGGCCATCGCTGAAATTATTAGGTCGTTTTAGTCCGAGCTTGCATAGGAGGTACAACTTCTTAACTTTCAAAAACAAGTTCTTTTCGCTTTTATTTTTCTCCTATTATATATTTCTGTAACACTGCAAAATGTAATTCTTAGACGATAGTTTCCGTACCCCGAACTATTTAGCTCGGAACCGATTGCGATATTTGTTTCTAAGCAACAATATAAATTGAGCAAAGTACAACAATTAAGTTTCAATTGAAGTAGGTTCGTAATAATAAGGATATTTAAGGATCCAGATGTCAGTGTGGGGAACTAAAAGAATAGTAAGCGCTGTTGTGTGGAGTTGATGAGAGGAAAAGTTTAGTTACCGGCGAAGGATAAAAAAGAAAGATAAAAAGCTTGCGTAGTCATTAAATTAACTTGTTAAATCGTTGCGTTCTAAGCACAGGCTCTTTTCTAGTCAATATGTAAAACAAAAAGTAGGTTTTAAACGCTAAATTTCAATACGTTCTCTTAGTCTTAACTCTACTTTCAATTCAAGGTGTGGAAAACTTTAGCTATGGTCGGCCCAATCGTTGTTTAAATAATTTTTACTGCTGAGAAGAGAACTATGTGATATAAAATTGTTGCCATGGCAAAAATAAGGCCTTCCCGGCTAAAATATTTGATTTATTTTAATTATTTTTATCGCATGATTATAGTACCTTAAACCCATAGAAAAAAAACTGGGCGACTGACTTTATGATTAAACTCCAAAGGTAGTGAATACGTGAGGATCGTTTTACAAATACCTGCCGATAGTGGCAGATTTAGGATTTAGCTATGAGGAGTTTTTATCTCCCAATCCCTTTATCACTTTAAAACAACTTTTTAAAAGCTGTTAAAGAACAGTTTTCTGTTTTTACAAAATAGGTTTTACGAGATCATTATTATGGCTGACCGATAGGTGGACTGATTCACAAAAATATCAGCTTTTTTTGGTTGGAAGAAATGTGTGTGCTATATAATTTTAGTTCTCCCAGAACTTATTGCAGTAATTTACAAGTTTAAATAAGGGCTTTAATAGATACAAGATATTTTATGTATTGCATCTCGTACAAGGAATACTATTGTGAATGTACCTGTTAGAAAGCAAATGTCTTTAAAACAGACAGTGTTCTGTGGAAAAGCCAATGAAAAATATTGGTTATATGCAGGTTTAAAGTAAAATAGACTTATTCAGGGGTGTGAACAATGTACATGGAAAGGAAACCCACACCAGTTCAACGATTGTCCGATTTCAAAACTTTTTCTGCTTGCATGTAAAAACAGATCAATTTAAATAAATGGGTTATAAGTGACAATAAACAAATGGCCCTATTAGATTGGTATTGACAACAAAAACTCCCTGAAACGAAGGACAAATGTTTTTAATTTTTAAATCCCGAGGAAAAAAATTAATCTGATTATCAGTTTTGCAGTCGAGTTTTGCACTTTGAATACCCTATTATTTTTATTTAACGTGTGCTGGATTAATTGACCCTATTTGGTTGTGCAACAGGCGCCAGGAAGGAACATCCGACGTCCATTCAACTCCTAACACCCAACAAAGCCACACCCACAACAGCAAGGTCAATTGCATTAGACGGCGGGCGGTTTCGAAGGTTTTCGGAGGACGAGATGGCGGCAAGGTCCTTACTTAACATAAATACCGGTACTCGCTTCATTTTATTTGTGTTTGTGATTCAATTAGGCGGACGGTATCCAGAGCATTTTCAACATAGTTTGCATTTTGTTAACGAGCTAAGCGCGTCAATTAAGCGCCAAAGGCCGAGGAGTCGAGGTGGAAAATGTGAAATCCGAAATGCGAAAGTGCCCAGAGTGCCCTACTTTGACCTTTGGCCCGTTATTTGGCCACCTTTAGCCGCCTTTTTGGCCGGCACGCGTCGCAACAGGGGTACAGGTGACGGCCTGGTAGGACCGGGATCAGGACTCTCGTCCTGCAGCCGGGCTGCCTCGATTAATGTGCCAGAAATTTGCATAAATTATCCCATATTGCATATTCATGCGACCGCCGTCGTCTGTCCAAGTCGCCGCTTTTCACCTTTTTACGACAATGGCAGCGTCTTGTGGCCGCAGTGCGGTGATGGCATGTCCTGGTGTCCTGGCATGTCATGGTACACCCTTGGTCTCCCCCTGGTCCTGGCAATTATGCAGCATTTTGCGGGAACTTAAACGTACCACGCATACTAAACAGGAAAATTATTATAACAACGCGTATGTTTTTCGGTTTTTGGTATCCTTGCAGCGGAAGGCGCCTTCAAGAAGCTCAAGCCGGAACCCAACAGCGGCCTGTCCACGGTTTCCGCCGGCATCACCTCGCCAGGAAGTGGATTATCATCGCTCAGCCAGCACGCCGGCCACACCCCAACCACAGCGTCCTGTCCGACGCCCGCCAGGCGGAGACATCGAACCACATTCACACAGGTCAGTTTTCAGTGCTGGTGGAGCCCAAGGATCCCCCGGATCCCCGGATCCCTCCTAAGTACCTCTATCCCCACACCCCCCACATTCCCTCGCCGGCTGAAATCCTAATTGGATTTCGTGAAGGTTACTCGTAATTAAAAACTTTGATGCCACAAGAGCACCGGCGACAACCAACAACAAAAGGGTACTTGGGCAGCCAAGTACCTGGCTAAAAACAGGCGAAGCAAGGTGTCTAATAAGGACCAGACGATGGATAGTAAAAGAAACAAATAAAACTTTCAGGCGCCTAGGTACACACAATTGGTTGGGATTGTAAGGGATCGAGAACTAGTTTGAAACCTACTTAATATATATAGCCATCGCTTTGCATTTGAAAAACTAATAAGTGGGGGCATCGATTATGTCATATGTTAGTTTATAGAAACAAACCCCTTATTTTCATTTAGAGTTTCTTTTCAAATGATAATCTAGTTCGGATATTACCACTCAGGGCCGATTTCTCGAGTGACGGTTAAAGAGAGAGTTTGGTATATGGCGAAAAACTTAATCTGCCTTTTAAAATCAGCTGTCACTTAATCGATTCGACAAATACTTAACAGAGAGTTCTTGCTAGACTTATAAGCTTTTACATTGAGAAAACCAAGTTTCTTAGGAGGGACTTCATCTGTCGATTAATGTTAGCCGGCACTTGAGAAACCGGACCTTAATGGAAAAGTTTATTCTTCCTTTTTCGGTTATGCAATTTAAGTAATTTTTATTTACCCGGAAGCGATACATACGAGCATTAATCGAATTTCTCGCAAAGCAAAGTTATCTTCAGTCTAGCTTCCATAACTTGAACATCCATCTAACAAGTGAAATATTCGAGATACAGAGTCTTCTCACTAGACTGAAAATATATTGTTTATGTTAAATGTTTTTATACGTTTTGTTACGTTAGTCAATATTTATTTTTCTTGAAGCAACGGTCCGATATCAAGAGCTCGAACAAATTACTACTGTAATATAATCTTACCACCAAGCTAAACAATTCTTGAAAACCAAACCCTTTTTGTCATTCATAAAAACATAAATAATAAATAATAATAAATGGATGTTTGACTTGCGGAGATAGAATTATTTAAAAATTTGACTGTGTAACTTATGAAGTGTTTTTAGGTGAGCAACCTTTTAAAATAGTTTGCCATTAGGATTGAGCTCAGTTTTAAACGAAATTCGGAGAGATGGCTTTTCCGAAAAGGAAATTCGCCGAAAAGCTAGGATTTAATGAGGAGAAACAAGCGAAGCTGGGGGAATAAAAAAATCACCGCACACCGAATTCGCCTAATTAAAATCCGCTTAATTTCAGGAACAATTAGCGGAACTGGAGGCAGCGTTCGCCAAATCGCATTATCCGGATATTTACTGCCGCGAAGAGCTGGCGCGAACAACAAAGCTGAACGAGGCGCGGATTCAAGTGAGTAATGCCCTCCAATCAACAGTTCCAGCTCCACAAAGCAGACCCGAATCCCGTATCCCATATTCCATATCCCGAAAACCAATCCCAAACCAAAACCCATTCCAATTGCTCGCAAGGAGCGGAGCCAATTACTTCAATTGCAATTTCAACAGTTGTTCGTGCCAGAGTCACAATGTGCGAACAGAATCCCGGGTGCCCTGACCAATATAGTTCGGGATATATCCTGCTGATGGACCGCTGATGATGGTGGTGATCTTGGTCACCGATTAGCGTGCGATTATTCCGACTGACTGGCTCGCAGTGGTGTTGCTCTCAAGTATTTTTCGGTCGTATCTAAAGCACTGGAACCCCTGACAATCCCCGGGAATCCCTGAAAACCCCCCTGGTCCGCATTGCCAAGCTCTCGGTTCGATGGTTCTCCTCGGGTGCGCTTTCAAGTGCGCCGCGGTAATAATTAATTTATAGTTTTATCATGACTGCTAGACAAGTGGGTTTCGGCGGGTGGTGGGCGATTGCAGGGGAGTAGGAAAATCAGGGAGTAGCAGGGTTGACGACCCAATCAGCTATGTCACATGTTCGCCCAAAGGCAGGAACTCCTGTCTCTGCGGTGTCGAGTTACGGCTATTTTTATTTTATCAGCCTTTTTAGAAAGTACTTTTCAGCAGGTCGCTTATAGTGACCTTACATAGCAACAGAACTCCGAATATCTATCAAGAGAATGTGTTCAAAAATAGTTGATCTAATCATATTTTTTACACTTACTCTGGAAAGTCCTAAGATACCAAGAACATATTAAATTGTAGAGATGTGGCTAAAAATATGCATGAATGATATTATTTGACTATGGACTGATTGACTATTAACCTGAATAGCTTTACTAGCCTAGTTCAAATGATTTTCTATAAAACGAAAGT
Organism: Drosophila subpulchrella; assembly: GCF_014743375.2. NCBI lineage: Eukaryota > Metazoa > Arthropoda > Insecta > Diptera > Drosophilidae > Drosophila > Drosophila subpulchrella. The sequence goes on along the minus strand of NC_050613.1, from coordinate 28,308,870 downwards.
ATTTACGAAAGCTAATATAGAAAATCTTACTTAACTTATGTGACTTGTATTATGATAATACTATTATCAGAAAATCTAATCATATTTTATCTACTTCAAGCCCTTGAATGTCTTAGCACCAAGAACATATTTAGATATAGAGATTTGAGGCAAATCGTATTTTGGATCAAAATTGTAATCCCATTTTTTCGCCCTAAAAATTCAGTTTTTTGGCTGCTACAAAGAAAATAAACGTCAGATCGGAGAACGTCATACCTCGTTGAGCTCGTTGCTTAATTTCCAATCCATTGGCATTCAAACCTGTAAATTTTTAATTTTTTGCCATTTTTCGCAAAAATGGATGATGTAACCCCTTACAAAAAATGCGAAAATTGGTCAAAAAATAAATTTTCCTTGAAGTGATTGGGATCATTAGCATATGTAGCAAGCTGTTTAAAACAGTCGGTCTTTTAGCTGTATGCCTGGATTTGACTAAACTACGATTGAAAAACTGGAAGGAAAAATCGTATTTTTGACTAAAATCGGAATACCATTTTTTGACCTTAAAAAATTCGTTTTTTGCCTGCCGTAATAAAAATAAAAGTCAGAATGAGGAATGTCATACCTCGTTGAGCTCGTTGTTTAATTTCCAATCCATTGGCATTCAAATCCGGAAACTTTAATTTTTGACCGATTTTCGCAAAAATAGACGATGTTATTCAAAAATGTGAAAAATAGTCAAAAAAAAAATTTCCCGGAATGTGATGGGGATCGAAAGCCTAGGTTGTTAGCTGCTCAAAACAGCCGGTCTTTTAGCTGTGCGCCTCGTTGTGACAGAGTTACGTTTCAGAGTTACTGAAAAACTGCAAAAAATAATGGTATTTTTGTCTCAAATCCTTCTACCTATTTTTTGACCCAAACAAACTAGGTTTTTTGGCAATCATTTTGCGAAATAAAGTCGGAATAGGGAATGTCATACCTCGTTGAGCTCGTAATTAAATTCCCAATCGATTAGCTTTCAAACCCGGAAACTTTCATTTTTGACCGATTTTCGCAAAAATAGACGATGTTACCCCTTATGACAAATGTGAAATTTAGTCAAAAAAATTAATTTTCCCTAAACTGATTGGGATCGTTAGCATATGTAGCAAGCTGCTCAAAACAGTCGGTATTTTTGATGTACGCCTTGATTTGGCTAAACTACGATTGAAAAACTGGAAAGAAAAATAGTATTTTTTACTAAAAATTGAATATTGTATTTTGGACCAAAATCGGAATCCCATTTTTCGGTCTAAAAATTCAGTAAAGAAAATAAACGCCAGATCGAGGAATGTCATACCTCGTTGAACCCGTTGCTTAATTTCCAGTTAATTGGAATTCAAACCTGGAAATTATTAACTTTTCGCATTTTTCGTACCATATAAAAATGCAAACACCTATATCATTAGAAACTTGTTAGGATATTAGGACATTTGGCATATATTTTCCATACTGATCGAAATCATTATAAATTACTGCAATTATTACAAGGATACCCTTGTAATCAGCACATCCATTTGCCCCAGCCCCTTTTTTTTGGAACAACTGTTCTCGGTCAAATTAGACACTGTAAACCAGAGAGCAGAACAAAAAAAGCCTTGCCGGTCTATTATCGCCGCATAAACCATATTTTTCAGCAAATGTTCAAATATTTACCATGCAACACCCTTACGGAGAGGAACGAGTACTGCCTCCACCACCCCCCGATTTCGCAGCCCTATAGGGATATTTGTACCCCCTGGTAATCCGACGATTGCTCGCAACTTGACTCTGGCACTCAGCGCCCTGCAACGAAAACATCGTGTTGACAAATTTTCGTGTATACATTCTACTGAAAGCGGGAAAATTGACGCTCATCGCGTACTTTGGATGGTGATGAGGGAAAGACGATGATGATAATGATGATGGGATGATGAGGTGGGCGTGAATGGGGGCGTTCCTGGGCACATCTGCTTGGAAAATCCATCAGCCAAGAATAAGTATGTCTCAAGTGGAAATTTTGACTGCATTAGAACTTGTTTGTCAAGTGCGAATGAACTATTCAATACCTATATACATTAGTAAATAGTTTCTTAACTGTATATAGGTTCAAGTTATAGCACTAGCTATTTGAAGCAAGAAGAGATGAAAGATAAACTTATTTCACCTAGAAACATTTGTCTAAAAGAATATAAATTATAGAAAAAGCCTGGTATATTAAAGTTAGTTGTATATATAGTTCCATCTTCCGATTATATCTAAAATCATTTCCTAATCCGTTTTCCAGCGATCCCCGTAAGTTTAGGGTTGATTGTATAAAACCATAAAATGGGGAATAAAATTGAAAACAATCAAGCATCGTTGCATATCGACTGTTAAAATCCGAAGTCCATTTACCTTACACTAGTATAATATTGATCATGGCTCATCACGACCTTAAAACAATATGTATTTGTTGCCATCCTCAGAAGAGTTAATAAAACTTAATAAATTGAAATCTTAACCCTCTACTTATAAGAACTCACATAGCCTGAAAAGAAAACAAATAAGAGTGATATTATCCAGAGAACTTTTCATAACACTTTTTTTTTTTGATAGTTAAAGTAAAAGTCATACCTTAACGGCTATTTCTGACTGATAAATGAAAGTCAAGAAACTAACTGTTAAAGATGACCTTCATTTTAAGAGTGATCACTGTTACGGTCGCGATGATTAGATTATATTTCACTGTAGATATGTGTAGACATTGGCGGATTATGTTGATGAGCAGGCAAGAGGGGTAACCAGAGTAAGGCAGAAACCCTGGACGCGTAAACAAACAATCGTGCGAAATGAAAGGTCTGCGACTATATAGATTTCACCAGTTTACTGTTTATTTGTAGTTATGAGGCGCAGGTTTTTGTTTTTAGGGGAAAGGCGCCACTTGTCATGAGAACTTTGGTATTTGCCGCCGATTCGCAGTAAACATAAGGGGTGGACAAAATTGGATATGCTTAATGTCATATTTCAGGCCCTCAAATGAAAGTCCATGGAAAAAAGAGTGTGTGTTTCCAGGAAAGTTAGTCACCCGTTGGCAATTAGTCACCTTTCGCATTTGTAGGTCACCGATGGTGGAATCTCCAGTCCCCCATTTCCCATTTACCATCTTTTATCCTCCATCTCCCACCTGCAACCTGCAATCTCCTCCTGCTAAAAAGTTCATCTAACTTCTCCAACAAACGGAACAAAAGCGAAAAAATAGGAAAAAGTGCAGAATCGAGACAAAAACTCAAAGCGCTGTGTGGTAAAAAAACAAAAAATTAAAAAAAAAAAGAAATGCGAGTAAAAAACAAACGTTGGCAGCGGCTAAATTTGATTAAATGCTGAAAGTAAATTCAATTTGAATACGTTTAATTTTCATATTTCCGCCGTGGCCGAGTGGCTAATGTGTGTGCGTTTGCCTTTTGACCATGGTTATTTGTACTCCATAATTTGCCTCGGTATAATTTAAGTTTTTGGCTGCTTTATAAATAGGCAAACTTAAAGATCTGGCTGGGCCAGCAAACTCATTGGAGGCTAGCAAAAATGTTGGCTAAAATCGAATTTCCCTTCGATTTTGTTTGTTCTTGTTTGGCCCGTGGATGTATGCGCATACGTATGTACGTTTGCGAGTGTGCCATCAAATGTATCCTTAATTGAGTTTCCCCACCCAACTACACACATCCACCCACACACATTCAGCTGGCTCTGAAATTGAACGACAGATAGACAGAGCTCCATCGAATCATTCAGACAACGCATTTTCCACCCTCAAAGTGGGGCTACAATCCATGCCATACCATCCGTACCATCCATACCATCCGTAGCATGCCATATCCATGGTATACCATACATGGCCGATGGTTAAGAGCATTATTTTGCAGGGCAGCATTTTTCTGCTGGCAACAGCAGCCAGCCAACCAAACGAAACCGAACGAGCCATAAAGTGGGCGCTGAAAACAACCCCCGACAGGCGGTACTTTTCGTTTAAAGGGGCTACGAGGGCCCCAGCACAGACTCAGGGCCCCACAGACCCAACATCCCATTCCATCCCATCTCCATCGCCCAACAGAGATGTACGTGTACATAGTCATGGACAAAGATAATAATAATGATAAAATAAATAAGAAAATGAAAGGAGAAAAAATCGAAAGACCCGAGTCTGAAGTCTGGGTGCCGCCATTACAGCTTTGCCTTTGCCCTTACTTTTGCCACCCTTCAGGACATTTTCCTCCCTCGCATCCTCTAAGTAAGTCAAAGCAAGCTGAGCAGCTTCCAAAATGTCGGAAATTTCTACACACCATCGTGTCCCACTCCCTTTTCGATCCCATTCCCATCCCATCGCAGCCCAACATCCCCATCTTGGTCGTCTTGTTGTCTAGTGCAGAGCCCTGCTTTCATCTTGGCAATTTCTTTTCGCCATCATGGAAAAAAGGGACGCAGGCAGGGGGGTGTGGAGGGGCCAGGACACCATCATCATCATCAGGAGGAGGACCGTCTTTAATAATATCTAAACAGGGCAGGAAACCCATACCCATGGTCCTACTCCCACTCACTTAGAGACCCTCGCAGCAAACAGCGTCGTCAACTTATTTTCAATTTCAATTTAGTAGATTTTTTCACTCATAAGACGTTGGCATCGTGTCCTTAGCCCGAAGCAAAGATGGTGAAGGGGGGGGGGGGGGGGGGGGGGGGGGGGGGGGGGCGGAGATGGGGACTGGGCTCTGGGTTCCAGGGTCCTGGGCACTGGGTCCTGGATGGGGGTTTTCCATTTAGCTCTCTGCCTTCTTATTTCATCATTAAGCTTCGTCCTCTTCCCGTCGAGGGTTTTTCAAAGTGAAACTTAAAGGCACCTTAAGCCGTCCGCCGTCTGCCTTTAAGAACTTAAACAATAATCCCCTACCAAATTTTTGGCTTTTCCCTGCAGGTCTGGTTTCAGAACCGACGCGCCAAGTACCGGAAGCAGGAGAAGCAGCTGCAAAAGGCCCTGGCACCGTCTGTGATCCCATCCTGCAACGGGATGATGAGGAACATCCAGGGCTACAGCGTCTCGCGGGGCTACCAGCCGTATCCGCACCACAACACCATGAACCGCTATCCCCAGGTGAGATCCCACATCTATCCACACTCCTATATCATATCTTATAAATATATTATCTGTATAATCTGCAGGACCTGTTCCAAATGGGCGCCTCCTCCTATCCGGGCATGACACAGCCGTTCTCGATGGCGCACAGCACGAACATGGGATCCGTTGGAGTGCGTCAGGACTCGATGGGTTAGTAGGGAGGATCTAATCCTAGCACTCACCCAAGATCACTCTGGGACTAGAACACTTTTACTATCACTTTCACTGACCACTTCATGATCCGCTTCTGACCACGGTTCGATTTGGAATGATTGATTGGTCTGGATCGGATCTGGAGATCGGACTGTTGTAGTTTCCGAGATATACCGAGATATACCGAGCTTAGCCGAGCTTCCCCGAGCTGCGCCGAGTGGCCGAAACGAGGCCTTCGCGCGAGAGAATCTCAGGTTGTGTAGAAGGCGTCTCCCCCGAATTCCCCATGTCCCCCAAATCCCCAAGTTCCAAATCGAATCCCTAGTCCCTAAGTAAATTTCCGCTGCAAGCGTCTGGAGTCCGAGGTTGTTTATCGGGGGAGGCGCCTTCGCATATTGGGTTACTAAGCCCAAAGCCAGGCGGTTCTCGTAATCAGGCGTAAACAAATCAAGTGCTCGCCAAATCAAGAGGGTGGGGAGGCTACTTTTTGGAGGTGACCTGCCGGATGTTAGGGAGGAGTCGTAGTAGGTCTTGGCCAAATTCCATAAGAAATAGTGAAATGAATTTCCGGCAGGATAAGAAATCGTTCTTCCAAGTCAGTCGTGTGTGTGACTTTAGGTGGTCATTAGCTGGGAATTTCCGCAGCACGGAAATGCAAGGCGTCTAGAAGAATCCAGAGGTACACATGTACATTTATAGGGAAACTATAATATTGTAACTTGCGAGGATTTGGCTAGGCGTTGATTCTTAGTTTCGATTGGATAGCTTCATATGTATAGATAAGAAGCCATAATAGTGTCATTCAAGCAGTGGCTGTGTGGCAAATGGCTGTGCATTGACTCTAAGATTTGAGTGGATAGTTTTATAGATATATAGATATTATAGATAAGAAATTATAATACTTTAATTTGTGAGGATTTGGCTGTGCACTGATTCTTACTGTCGACTGGATAGCTTGATATACATATTAAAGAAACTTTAATAAATAGATTTCAAGTGGTTGTGGATGCGTAGTGTCGATTGGATTGCTTTATATATACACCATAATTGCTCTATATAATAATCGCTTTCCTTTCCTTTGCAGGCATGTCCCCGGAGGACGAGTGGTACAACAAGAGTCTGTCCGCCCTGCGGATGAACTCCTCGCATCATCCCAACCTGTCAGCCCCAATGCTGCAATACCAGACATAATCAAAAACCTTTGACGACTTCTTTTAAAAGATCGCACCTTAATTGGCCTTTAAGGTGCGGTGTTTTAAGAGGTAGTGCGTCAAGCGTAACGCCCTGTAACATCCACAAAATATTTCTCTGTCTATATCCTATGCATATATCGTGTATATATGTACATAGTATATATACCAGTCATTAGTTTCCAGCCCCAGGATGTGTGCAGATCGTAGCAGATCGTTTTGAGTTCCGGAGCGAAATCGTTCAATGTCTGGGCGGGGTTTACTGATAAGACTTGTTGATATTATTCTGTTTTTTTCTACACATATTTTTTTTACATTTTTTTTTGGACAAACGAGATCCAAATCGAATAAGAGGGGCAAACATATTGGGGTAGTGCCAGAGTCGGAGGTAAACAAATGCGAGTGGATGGTATTGTAATAGGCAACTAGTCATAGTATCTAAGCAAATTGTGTATTGAGATTTTATCGTGGCATTATAAAAAGTAAATTAAAAGCACAAATCGTGCGTATATATATAAATTTAAATAAATACACTAAAATATGTACTAGCGATAGCATGTAAGTCAGGTTGCTTAGCCCCAGTCTGGTCTGATATGATATGATCTGATCGGATCTACTCCTAGTTCCAGTCTCCCAAGCATGCAACTCTTTGGTTGCTTCTACCGACTCTTTATTGCCTGCTCACTATTCATTAAACATAGCTTACTCAAACATACGACGTACTTATAGCTCCTCCACCCAAATCCCTCCATCTGACCCCATTCATAGACCCAAAGTGCACAGGAAACCAAGCCAATCCCAAACGAATAACACTAAAAACCTTCTAACTAATTCAAGGTGTGTCGAACTAATTGTAAGATGATTTTTTTTAGCTAAGCAATGCATTAACGAGTTATATTTAATAATAATACTAAACGAAACAAAAAACAAAACAAACTGAAACCAATAAAATACATCACCTATATATATTTAAATACGAAAAAACAAGAAGCCAAACGAAAACTACAAGACGCATGTTTAACAAATTATGCCAGACACAGCAAGAATGGAAATAATAAAAATATTAAAAACAAATTTCACCAATGCATTATTGTTTATTTATTTTAAAATCGAAAGCAGGTGCATACGGAAATGTTGATGTAATTTAAATAAACCCAATGGTGAAATGTAATACTTTTTAAAATAATTTTTCTTTGCCATCTTATTTTCATATTCTAAACAATTTATTTGTACGGTAGTGTAGAATATAAGAGACTACCGATTTTTTCATTGCCTACATCTGAGCGTTCAGGAACTTAAAATAATTTTCTTGACAAAATTGATCTGCACTTCAGAGTTTCACGGCTTATTTCTTGATCTTTGGCACCAGGCCAACATAATCCGTAGCAAGTGGCTGCTGGGCTTTAACATATTCCTACTGGAAGAGAACCGTTAGTTTAGTGCAAGCCGACTAGAGGTGAGCTTTCGCTTGGTCGTCAGCAAAAGGCCTTACATATTTTGAAGTGGCACACCTCTAGTGAGGCCTTAAAAACTAATCGTTGGCCACCTACGAATTTTCCTGTTCGCCTGGTGTTCGAAATTAAAAAACTGCTAGTTTACTTCAACAAATTGAAAGGATTCGTAACATATTTCAGTCAAAGTGCTGATTTATGGGTATCAGACACCAGGCAAACAGAAAATATAGCAAGTGACAGCTGGTAGCCAAAAGTAGACTTAAACAGCTGTTTATTTTCAAGATGGCCGCCCTTTGCATATTTCCCCTCCCCTTACTGACCAATAGGAATTGATCTGCATGGGAAGGATCCGTTAGTTGGGAGCCAAGCCCAGACCAGAGATGAGCAACCATGGCCATGTCACAAGCTTGTCACAAGCTTATACGAGCTTGTCACGATCTTGTCACGACCTTGTCACGGGCTTGTCACGATATAAGGAACGGAAGCAGCCACGAGGGCATCTCTAATTACCTTCGATTTAACATATCATCCAACATCGTTTCTCCACCTGCTAAACGTTTATGTTCGCCTGGTGTTTGAAAAAACGAAATCTAGCAATTCGACAATTTGAAAGTCGAGCAAATAAGGTATTTTGGATTTTTGATTTCTTTTATTGAAATTTCAATGAGGTCTGAAATGAAATTTCTTGATCGTGGGCCCTACATAATTCCAGTTCCGACTTTATTTCGCAAAATGATTGCCAAAAAACCTAGTTTGTTTGGGTGAAAAAATAGGTAGAAGGATTTTGGACAAAAACACCATAATTTTTGCAGTTTTTCAGTCGTAACTTGGTCAAAACGAGGCGCACAGCTTAAAGACCGACTGTTTTGAACAGCTAACAACCTAGGCTTCCGATCCCCAACACATTTCGGGAAATTTATTTTTTGACTAAATTTCACATTTTTGATAAGGGGTAACATCGTCTATTTTTGCGAAAATCGGTCAAAAATTAAAGTTTCCGGGCTTGAATGCCAATCGATTGGGAATTTAATTACGAGCTCAACGAGGTATGACATTCCACATTCCGACTTTATTTCGCAAAATGATTGCCAAAAAACCTAGTTTGTTTGGGTCAAAAAATAGATAGAAGAATTCAGACCAAAATACCATTATTTTTCGCAGTTTTTCAGTCGTAACTTGGTCAAAACGAGGCGCACAGCTAAAAGATTGACTGTTTTGAACAGCTAACAACCTAGGCTTCCGATCCCGATCATATTCCGGTAAATTTATTTTTTGACTAAATTTCACTTTTTCTTAAGGGGTAACATCGTCTATTTTTGCGAAAATCGGTCAAAAATTAAAGTTTCCGGGTTTGAATGCCAATCGATTGGGAATTTAATTACGAGCTCAACGAGGTATGGCACTCCCAATTCCGATCTTATTTTGCATAATGATGGCCAAAAAACCTAGTTTGTTTGGGTGAAAAAATAGGTGGAAGGATTTCAGTCAAAAATACCATTCTTTTTTCCAGTTTTTCAGTCGTAACTTGGTCAAAACGAGGCGCACAGCTGAAAGACCGACTGTTTTGAACAGCTAACATCCTAGGCTTCCGATCCCCATCACATTCCGGGAAATTTATTTTTTGACTAAATTTCACATTTTTCATAAGGGGTAACATCGTCTATTTTTGCGAAAATCGGTCAAAAATTAAAGTTTTCGGATTTGAATGCCAATCGATTGGCAATTTAATTAAGAGATCAACGAGGTATGGCATTCCCTATTCCGATCTTATTTTGCATAATGATGGCCAAAAAACCTAGTTTGGGTGAAAAAATAGGTGGAAGGATTTCAGTCAAAAATACCATTCTTTTTTCCAGTTTTTCAGTCGTAACTTGGTCAAAACGAGGCGCACAGCTGAAAGACCGACTGTTTTGAACAGCTAACATCCTAGGCTTCCGATCCCCATCACATTCCGGGAAATTTATTTTTTGACTAAATTTCACATTTTTCATAAGGGGTAACATCGTCTATTTTTGCGAAAATCGGTCAAAAATTAAAGTTTTCGGATTTGAATGCCAATCGATTGGCAATTTAATTAAGAGATCAACGAGGTATGGCATTCCCTACTCCGATCTTATTTTGCATAATGATGGCCAAAAAACCTAGTTTGTTTGGGTGAAAAAATAGGTGGAAGGATTTCAGTCAAAAATACCATTCTTTTTTCCAGTTTTTCAGTCGTAACTTGGTCAAAACGAGGCGCACAGCTTAAAGACCGACTGTTTTGAACAGCTAACAACCTAGGCTTCCGATCCCCATCACATTCCGGGAAATTTATTTTTTGACTAAATTTCACATTTTTGATAAGGGGTAACATCGTCTATTTTTGCGAAAATCGGTCAAAAATTTAAGTTTCCGGGTTTGAATGCCAATCGATTGGGAATTTAATTACGAGCTCAAAGAGGTATGACATTCCCATTTCCGACTTTATTTCGCAAAATGATTGCCAAAAAACCTAGTTTGTTTGGGTGAAAAAATAGGTAGAAGGATTTTGGACAAAAACACCATAATTTTTGCAGTTTTTCAGTCGTAACTTGGTCAAAACGAGGCGCACAGCTTAAAGACCGACTGTTTTGAACAGCTAACAACCTAGGCTTCCGATCCCCATCACATTCCGGGAAATTTATTTTTTGACTAAATTTCACATTTTTGATAAGGGGTAACACCGTCTATTTTTGCGAAAATCGGTCAAAAATTAAAGTTTCCGGGTTTGAATGCAAATCGATTGGGAATTTAATTACGAGCTCAACGAGGTATGACATTCCCTATTCCGACCTTTCTTCGCAAAATGATTGCTAAAACACCTAGTTTTTTTGGGTATAATTTTCAAATTCTCCATCGGCAGCAAGGTGTAAAATGTCAGCCTTTTGTGTATCACCTTCTATGGTTGATGTAAATAAATTCGAAGTCTTTACGAATCTGCTGTCGATCAAAGAGTCCCATAAGGAGTGTGGGAGCCCAAGTTCTGGTTCTTGAGTTGTTCTCTTCTGCTGGATGAGAATGTTTTTCAACCGGCTGAGGAGTATTCCCTGCCTGGGCGGCGGCAGGAGGAGCAGGAGGAGCAGCAGCAGCTGCTGCGACGAGATCCTGCCCAGGGAGCCGGTGGTGCTCAACGTCTACGACCTCGTCGATACGAACCACTACACCATGGCGCTGGGCGTGGGCTTCTTCCACTCGGGCGTCCAGCTCTATGGCCGCGAGTACGGCTTTGGGGGCCACGAGTTCCCCATGTCGGGCATCTTCGAGATCCAGCCCTGCAACGGGCAGGCCGAGCTGGGCGAGCACTTCCGGTTCCGGGAGAGCATCCTGCTGGGCTACACACACTTCAGCAGCGCGGACGTGCAGCGGATCGTCGACCAGCTGGGCCTCCAGTTCACCGGGAACAGCTACCACCTGACCAGCAAGAACTGCAACCACTTCTCCAACAGCCTGGTCCACATCGTCTGCGGCCGGAAGATCCCCGGCTGGGTGAACCGCCTGGCCTACCTGGTCACTTGCGTGCCCTTCCTTGAGCGCTGCATGATCTCCAGCCCGTCGCAGCACCAGTACCGCCAATCCTCCCCTCAGCATTGAGTTATCCGGTTACTGACCCAATTAAATCATATTTCCTTTAAGCTTTCTTCCTCTTCAATTTGGGAACGGAAGTGTTCTATACTAAGGGAGTATTTAAATTTAAAGTCACAATACAGTTAAAAACATATGATAGCCAAAGAGGTCTCCAAACATTACGAATATTATATTAGATCATAGAAAACCCTTATGACAAACAAAATGTTTTGTATTTATGTTTATGTTTATTATTAACAACTCATTGGACACCGACTTCTCCAGACCGAATCCGAGATGTACATACTACTCAGACCACTTTCACTAAGAACAGGGAAATCGAGTCTCAGAGCCCAGCAGATACTTAAGATCCTAGGATTTAGTAAGATAGACCTAACCTGGCCTGACCGCATGTTCTTCGTGTTACATAGTCGGTTTTGCTTAGACGAATAGCGCTGGCTGTATACATTTGTCGCCAGCTGTGTTTAGTTACATAATAGTTAATTAGCCTAACAGAAACTCGTTGCTGAAGTGGTGAGGCCGGATGGGTGATTTTCCAGATTGTTTGTGGGTGGATCCCAAGGACTCTGCTATATGCTAAATTATTTCACGAAAAAAAAATCGACAGTAAAGTTAATAATTTACACGTGCATAACTCATTATCATAATGTTACATACAAAATCGGCACTAACTTTCTTCACTGCTGTGTGCACTAATCGTAAGTTTTGTGTGGTCTTCGAAGCCCCGACCCCGGCATAGGAAAGTATCTACCCGATGAACCCATTAAAAAAAAACTCTGACCTGTGCAGCTGTTGTGGGAGATGAAGTATCCCACCGTCCCCCGCTGGTTTTCGCCCGTTTTCCAAGCTTCAGAGTCAAAGATTGCGTGCTTCTGTGTTTAAAGTATTTATGTTTATACGATCCTCGGTTCAGGGGTAACATTAGTCGCTTCAATATTACCCGAAATAGAAACAAACTAATTTCTAAGAGCCTAGTTTAAGCCGTGATGCTGTTTCATAGTAAATGCGTCCCAGGATTTATAGACATTTGAAAAAAAAAAAGGAATCCGGCAGACTGCACCACTCTTGGAAGTGTATTCCCAGCGGGTCGCGCTTACACATCTTCCTGGCGGCTGCCCATCAACACCAAGCTATTCTATGTACCGGTATATATATTTATGCGTGTATATATATCGGGAGTGAACACATCCGCCTCCTCACTTGCCCAGGAACTCTGCACCGCCGGTGCCGCCGCTCAGCGCGACCTTCTTGGCCGGTGGCTGCTCGGCAGTGGCCTGTGGATGGGAAGGAGTGGGGAAAAAGGTTAATAAGAGAGTCCATCGGAGCCACTCTGAGCAGCACCTACCATTGCGGTGCTGTCCCGCTTGCTTGAGGGATTGGCGGCTGGGCTGGCACTCGCCGCAGTAGTAGCTCCCGATGCCACGGCAGCGCTCGCAGGATTGGACTTCAGAGCCGACGGCAGCTCCTCGCTGCTGGCTTGGGATTTGGATGCGGGCACAGAGCTTGCGCTGGACAGAGACGACGAACCGGTGGCTCCGGCCGGTCCAGTGGTGACCACATCGCTGCTCGAGTTCGTGGCCGCGTCGGACTCGTCCGTGATGGTGATCGTAGCACTGCTTGTGGACTTGTTGCCGGCGGTGGGACCGGCAGCAACGGTGCCGCCAGAGGCTGTGCTGGAGCTGCCGCTGGATGCCACAATGGGCGGAGTATCTGTGGCGTCGCCACCACCACTCTTGAGCGCAGCCGTCGTCCCCAGCACCGCCTTCTTGTGGTCCTCCTGCTTGGGCAACGACTCCTGGCTGGGATCGACGACGACGGTTCCGTTGTTACTGGCCTCGGTGGACTGCTTCCTGGCGGCCGTCGCACTCAATGCGGCAGCGGAGTCAGCAGCACTGGGTGCTGATGCGGTCGCTGAAGCAGCCACTGCTGCTGCTCCTGCTCCGTCGGCAGCCGGTTCGTTCTGCTCGTTCTCCGGACCCGACTCCTCAGACTTTCCAGCCTCGTACTCCTTGACGATCTGGTCAAGATTGTAACGGCGCCGATTGTTCACAAAGAAGGTACGCACATGAGCCTCCGTCTTGGTGGTCACCAGCTTGGCAATCATCTGCAATGGTTAAAAAGTGATTAGTTGATATTCAGCTGCGTGGTGGGTGATGACTTAGATTTATCCTACTTACAGGAAAGTTTTTGCCGTACTCGCGTAGCGCCAGCAGAGCCACCTGGATCTCGTCCGGCAACCAGCGAGCAGAGATCCGTGGCTGAGCAGGTTCGGAGGAGTTGCCCGCCGCCGGCTTGGCGACCACATCCTCAACGTTGATGGACTCGCACTCCTTGTCCAGCTGCTCCATCAGCTGCCTATTCTTCTGTATCTGCAATGGGTTAGGGTGCAGGGGGGCATTCAATTGAAAGTTGTCAGTGGGTCCAAGTCGTACAATCGGGTGTGGATAGTGTGTGTGTGTTCTTGTGGGTGGGTGCTTGTGATGGGTGGACATGGGATGCGGTGAATGAGATCTGTGAGTAGGATTCTGTGGTGCCTTAAGTCACAGGAAACCTAAACTAAGTGGCGTTTAACCTCCCTTTTTTAAGTATTGTCTCATGTATTATAAGAGACCTTTAAATTAACGATCGAGTTGTATTGAAAACAGGATATAGGGATCTGTTATTCAAGCGTTCCAGGTAATGAATACATTGTTAACGACATTAGACATTATAGATTATAGTGATGTTAAGGTAAAATGTTTTTTTTGGCAGTAAGTGCTTATAATAACAGATGGAATGGCCATGAAAGTTTCTATTTCTATCCATATCTCTTCAATTTTTTTAATAAATCATCCTTTTATCGTTATGTATTCCTTATTTAAAAACTGTTTCAAGGCAGATTACAGAATGTCATGTTGTTTTAACCTCAAGTTAAATTGCTCTTTCAGGAAAACTTATGAGTTGCGAATCTTAACTGGGAATGGATTTGACCTTACTTAATTTTCCTAATCGGATCTTGAAAGACTTCTAAACCCCGCTAAAGGCCAACCCAATGGCACCACAACCAAGTTAATGGATGGGATTTGTCCTTACTTCGGCCATAAGGGCTGTGATCTTTCGATCGCGTTCCGCCAAGTAGACACAGGGATTCTTGGAGCTCGCGAGGGCCGTTAGGTCATCATGGTTGATGTACATCCCCTTGGGCGGCTTGCGCTTGGAACGATCGGCAGTCGCGGCGCAGTTGTGTGTGGATCTGCGAGGGGCATTGCCCTCCGGCCCGGAAATGGGTCGCCGGTTGCCCGTGCGCCTGCAGGGGATAACCCGGTTGCAAGTTCGTTTGGTGTGTGTGTTTTTGTTTGCGAGTGGTGGTGAGCAGTGAATGGAGGGACGAGGGCGCAACGACACAGGTCAAGTGAATGCATTTTTTGCGGGATTTAAGAGGCGGTTGGGAAGAGAGATAGAGAGAAAACTTGGCATTAGCTTGATGTCTGGAGGAGCCTCCGGAACGAGTTGGAGCTATAAGTATGTATGTATGTACCTCCAGTGGGTGTGACAACTCTTGCACATGCGCCCCAGCGGTGAGTCGTGCAGCACATGGCAGACCACATTGCAAATCTTGCAAAAACCGCCCACAACCACGCGTCCGCCAGCGATCTCGCCGTTGTTGCTGCTGCCGTTGGTGCCACTGATGGCACCACCATCGAATCCCAGCACCTCGTCGCCACCCTGGGCATTTCCGCCGGCGAGAAGGGACATCGGCTCGGTGTCCAGGTCGTTGTGGCTCGTGTTGCTGCTGTTGCTTCCGCCGCCTTGGTTGTTCTCATCCCCGTTGTTGTTGTTGTTGCTGATGCTGTGGCTGTTGCTGCTGCTGTTGTGGTTGTTGTTGTTGCTGATGGTGTTGGCAGTGGTGTTTGCAGGGGAATTGGTAGTGGTGTTGGTGGTGGCGGTGTTGTTGGTTGTGTTCGTGGTGGCATCGTTGATATTTGTGATGCTATTGTTGCCATGCCCCTTCTGCCAAGCCAGGATTTCATCCGCAAATGGATTCCCGACGGGCAGTTGCAACGATCGTTTCGAATTTGAGTCAATTTTTGCAAGTGGATACCGTTTTTTTTTTTTGAGGTTTTTGCATTTTGTTTGGGGTTTTTTTTTTGATATTGGTTGTTCGTATTTCGATTCATTTCGGACAATTTCAGGTCGGGTTTTTGTTTGGAATGGTGTGTTTCGTTTCGATTGTTGGATTTTTGTACAGTTAATGCAAAGAGAAGAGAAAAAACGTATTTGGTTGTTGCTTTAGTTCAGTTGGTAACACACTTAACAGGTACGGGATTGTATTTGGGTTGTCTGTTCCTGCTCTCCAGGTTGTTTTCTTGTCATCGGCATTTGAAATGCTTGAAAACGATGCTTTGCCACGCTCTCTCATCCCAACAACCGAACCCAAGCCCCCATCCCCTTCCCGAAAT
Organism: Drosophila subpulchrella; assembly: GCF_014743375.2. NCBI lineage: Eukaryota > Metazoa > Arthropoda > Insecta > Diptera > Drosophilidae > Drosophila > Drosophila subpulchrella. The sequence continues at coordinate 28,292,888 of NC_050613.1, read as the reverse complement.
GCCAATCCAAAAAAAAATGTCGCAACTCTACTAGAACTTAAAGATCCGACTGCAAAGTGGTAGGATTATAGCCATGCTCCAAGTCCCCTAAACAAGGTCGCTACAAGGTTGTCTATTTGGGCTCACAGATGTACAAAAATCTTATGAGTTACCATTGTTTCAAAACTTTCTCTCTCTCTAAAAGGTCTTATTTCTGGGGGAAGGTTAATGGAAGGGCGAGTGCTAGTTGTTACTTAATAGTATAGTACATTTTAAAATGGACTTTGCTGGACAAGTTTATAACCGAAGGAAAGGCCGCAGGTTAGTGGTTATATGGTAGCTCTGTTCGACGGAGGAGTACGGCGATCAAAGATATCAAAGTTCTGATAAACATGTGTATATTATGAAAGATATAGAACGGGTGTAGGAAATTGTGTGGGTTTTTGTTTTGGATGAGGGTGCGGGTGAGGATGAATTTGTGCTGGCGTATGGATGATATCGATTTGGATGATCTTTGGGGAGTTCACCAAACAAATTTAGATGGAAACGGAAACGGAGAAGCGAAACGAATCTCTATGAATAAGAAACACATAAAAATTGTTGGTTTTTTTTGGGTTTTTGTTTAATCTTTTCGCAAACAAGATATGCAATTTATTAGGATTAGCATTAGGTGTGGTGTGATCCATCATGATTATCGTCTGTGGTTGGTTGAGTTGGGAAAGGAGAAGAGTTCCCTCCTTTCCCTTGTTTCACTCACTGTATACAAATATGTATAAGTGTACATAAGTTCGGTTTTGCCTTGTTTACTTTAATATTTAAAATTCTTTAAACTAATCAATCTCTTTATATAAATTACTATTTTACGTATAATAATTTACCATACTATTTATAATTATTTAAAAAAAAATATATTTAGATTGTATATACTATTTATATAGGTGTAAATGTATAAACAAAGAACAATTTTTGTTATTTTCTTTTTGTTGCTTTGCCTTAGTCTAGTCCTAGTCAACCTGATTTGCAGATTTGGCGCGGTGGAAAAAAAAACTTCTGGGGCAAATCATTCAAATCAGGCCAACCTTTTCGGAATACATAACTCTCGAGTGTGTGTATGTGGTGCAATCTTTGTGTACGAACGAAAGTGTATAATTACTGTGTTTAAGTCTTATAGATGCTGGTCAATTATTGTTTTTGGTATTCGTTTGTGGGTGGATAATGATTTGAAATTTTATGAGATGTATGCAGGCACGGCGATTATCTGAAAAATAACGAACCAGACTTTCAAAACGACATACATCGGCTGGCTGAAAATGGAGAGGATCCCTAGGGGGGTTCGGTCCAAACTACACACCTTTGGCAAGTCGGAATCTTTGGGGCGATTATACCCATTATAGAGTGCTATACTGCAGTTTCCCTTAAGTCTTGTTTGGGTTTATAAAGCGGACGGCTACCGATTAAGAATGTCTAAATGAATGAATTGGAAAAATAAGCCTGTTTTCAGGGGTTACATAGGGATTTCTTATAATTTTAATATGATCTTGAGTATGTGATGATCTTTAGACACAATAACTCAATAAAGTTATATCCTGGTATTTTTTCTTAATATTTTACACATATTGAGTATCTTTTGATCGAAAGATTTTGAACATTAATAGAAAATTAAAATATGGCATCCGATTTAGTTTTTCAATTCCTTTGTTCAAGCAGTAAATTTTAAGATACATGACTTTTATGATGTTATGATTTTCACCCTTCGGGTGCTTATAATTATAACACTCAGAATAGGGAGATTATCATATTTTTAAATATTTTTTTTTTACTAAGCAAACATAACCCCAACACCCTATGTAACCCCTTAATTAAGACGCAGTTTTTCCCCGCCTAATTAGACTTGGAAGTTTGCACTTAATAGAACTAAAAAATACTCTTTAAATTATTGTACTTGCATAGCGTATTATTCACAATTGTTTGCCGTTGAAAGTCTCATCAGACAACCTACTTTCGGGGGCACAATAAAAACGAATTTCAGTTGTCTTAGCTTAGATCTATATCCGTAGTCCGTAGTTCGTAGTCCGTAGTCCGTAATCCGAATCCTAGGCCTGACTTAGCGAACTAGAGCTCTACGGTGGTCAACAATCTTCTTATGCGATGCTTGGTGTAAAAGCTGCCTACTTGGATCTACGAGAGGCGAAAGAGCCGTCTCTTTTTGGATGTGGTTTGTGTGTTTCGAAGTTCGAAGTTCGAGGCGATTTTGTGTGGATGAGCGATATGTGTTTGTGTGTGTTTGGTGTGCGTGTGTGTGTGTGCGGGAGCAGGGAAGGATCTGTTGGCTTTCGCTTAGCTAGTTCTAACTGATAATTACCTTGTCATCGTTATCAGACTCCTCATTGCTGCCCACCTCGCTGCCGTTCTCGGAGCCATCCTTGACCACCGCCTTGATGGTCTTCTCCTGGCGATCCATGGCGCTGCTGCGGTGGCGCGTCTTCTTCCACGAGTAGTAATACTTGACCAGACTGGCAATTGATTTGTCCGGCAGCTGTTGACATCGAATGCGAGTTAGATTCAATGGGTTTCTTTGGGATAGAGAGGCAGCACTACTGTACTCACCATCTGGCGGATGCGGTGGAAGCTCTTCCCGTGAAACTGGAAGGCCTGCTCGAACAGCACCTTGTCCTCGATGGTCCACTCGTCCGGGAAGGGCGTGAAGTTGGCCAGGTCCATGACGGCCCGCTCCAGGTCGTGCTTGTGCCAGAAGAGCATGCCCAGGGCTTGTTCGCCGTTGTACCCGTACTTCTCCTTGGCCACCGAGATGTACTCCTCCACTGGAAGAGGTCACAAGATAAGCATTATTCGCTGGGCTACCCCATTGCGTCCCCAAAACGTACATTTTAGGTCGGGGATCTCCTTGGTGGGCGACCAGACGAGCAGGGCGCGTTCGTTCATCTGTTCGGGTCGTCGCTCCACCTCGGGAACGAGCGGCGGGCACACGGCCTGGTAGTCACGTCCCACGCGGATTTTCTCTGCAGATGGGGCATTTGATTAGTGGCCAATTGATGGAGCTAAACCGGCTAGAACTCACCTTCGTACTCCGACTGTTTGGCCTTGCTCTTGCCGTTACGCTTGGTGGCTAGAAAGGGTAGGATGGAGTAGATACATATATAGGTGTACGTCGGTAGTGATGTCGCCCACTTACAGTTGTCGTCGTCCGAGCTTTCCGGCGTTCCTGCGCCCGGCACGGCTGTGGTGGTCTTCTCGTTAGCCCCGGTGTTCCCCGAGTTCCCGGAGTTGCCACCGCCGCCGCCGCCTCCTCCTCCGCCGCTGCCCACCAGGCTGTTGGTGCTGTTGGTGACGCCGCCGCCTCCCGTGGTGTGGGTATTGGGACTGGGACCACGTGAGCGACGCCCGTTACGCACCACGTCCGTGGTGTTGCGCTCCGCCAACACCATCTTGTCCCGGATGAGCTGGGCGCGCTTGTTTTGCTTCTCCAGGATGCTGGCTGTGGCCAAACACTTGCGAACAGAAGCCCGGTCGAGCTGTAATGGGAATGACGGTGGGTTAGCGGCTGCGGATTACTTCGGATGCGGATGCGGTTGCAGATTTGCAGATTTGCGGCTCCGGCTGAAAAATCCACTCAAAAAAGAAACTGTTCAGCGCGTTCGGCGAGAGTGTGCGCCTGCCGAGTGCCACTTTGTCCGCAACGAGCGCAGCGAAGTGCGCTGTCAAACAGATACAGGCATGAGTGTGCGTGTGCTTGTGCGTGTACCCGTGTGCGCGAGTGTGAGTGTGCGACGCGCGCGTGTACGTGTGTATGTGAGGGCCAAGCCAGCTGAGTTTGGAAATGGTAATGGATTCGGAATCGAAATGGGGACCAGGAGCGGATGCAGGACTCTAACAGGGCCTGGATGGGACGCCTACCTGGTACTCGGGTGCCCCAGGAGCACGCAGCCGAAAACGCTGCCACACGGACTAAACTATGCGGGGCTGCTTTCGCCCGCTTACGTAGTTTGGCCTGCCGCACACGGACACGAAGCGCTGCTGGCCCAAAGGAAGCAATCCTGGCCAAAAACTAAAGCCGCCGAAACCGCCGCGAGGTGCAGAACAGGGCCAAATGCAGGGTTGCTGCGCGCAGGTAACTGAAAGCCAAACACCCAAACTGAAACGCGAAAAAACTCGCTCGTTCGCTCGCGTACCGATTCTCTGGTCGTCCGTGTGCACAGCGCACTTTGTCGGCGACGACCGCAGTTCAGCTTTGTCTGTCGGTTGATCCGATTTTTTTTTGCCTTGGCCTGGCGTCTCCACAGGCGGCCCTCCAGTTATCGCCTGCTAGCCCTGCAATTGTACACCGAAAACGGCTTGGCTTCGCGCCTCTTAAATGCACACTCGCGGAGTTTTACGGAAAAGATTTGGCAGAAAACCGAGCGAATGCCCAAAATTTAAACTGTGGCTGTAGCAGCTAGAGGTGGAGAAACATCGATGTTAACCACGATGTCATCGATGCTTTCAAAACATCGATAACCATCGATGTTGGGCAAGTAAGCACGCATCCACGGTTGCAAAGGAAACACGCCAACTATCGGTTGTGCCGCTTCGATACATCGATGGGCAGAGCTGCCAGTCCGGCAGACTGTACTATACGATCTATCGATAGGTGCTACCACTGGCGGCGGCTTAAAGTGAGTTTTCACACCTGCCAGGTATTACTCTTTGTTGGGAATAACTTTCTCTCAAACTCGAACAGGTGAAAGAGTGCTAGGGGTACTACTCTTGGAATGATCTTATCATTTAGCAGGCATTTAGCCTGACTAAGACCCTTGAAAGCAAATTGTCGGGTCAATTGTAGTTCCACCCCTGAACCAATTGGTAAAAAACATCGATGTTTCATCGATGATTAGAATAAACCATTTTTTTAAACACGCGCCACTAAGCGTGCGGAGGTCTGGCAGCCCCAAAGCTTTAATCTACTTATCTTATTAATTATTTAGAAAACAGTTAGGATAAATAAATGATTACTAATTTTAGCATTTTAATGTGTGTAATGTTTTTAACTTAAAAAACTTAAAACTTAAAAATTGTAATCTAAAAACGGTAACATATCCAGCTAAAAGAGCATTGCATTTCCAGCGAATAAGAGATTGTTTCTCTTCCCACGAAATCGTATTCTTCAGTATTTGTTTGTACGTAACCAAACGTAAGTGCCAGTAAAAAGGGAGATAGCAACAACGTAAGAGTCAAGTGCTAAAAACATCGATGGTACCGATGCTTTGAAAACATCGATAACATCGATGTTAACATCTCCATTTCCCCACCTCTAAACCTAAGTTTTCCGCAAGGTGGCAACGGCGGGCGCAGACTAAAAAGACGTACTTTTTTCTATATAATATTTAATATTAGCCAGGAACCAGTGCAAAAAACCGAACAACGCAATGGCTGCTAGATTCGTACAGAAAATTGTAAGAGCCGTGTAGAGTTAAGAGTTCAGACCCCTCCCGTGCCGCGTTTCCCCCTAGACCGAAAATTCCACAGGACAGCAGTTGATTACGTGCTGGCCAAAAACTAAAGGCCAACTACCACTAACATTGCGATTTTGTTTCTCGCCCTGGTCCTTCACCCCGCTCCACACTGCTCCATCGATAACCACTCAACCCACCAACCAATCTACGAAACCCAAACCCATCGTCGACAACAACACATTACGCAAAACACTTGCAGCTTAATCAACTGGGTTTGATTGCTGCGCGTGATGCTCCGGCGGCGACGGCGACGCCAGCGGTGAGCCAGGTTGGTTCCTTGAGATGATCGGCAGGAGGTGTCTTGGGACTGGACTGTGGGGGAGGGGAGGAGGAGTACCCCTTTCGCCCGGCCAGGACATCAGCTGTCAGCTGTCCGTGCGGCGAAAACGAGAACAGCCTCAGAATTCGCATTCCCTTTACATAACACTTGCTCTCTCGCTCCCTCGTTGCGTGGCCGTTATTGATAACTGCGTGTGTGTGTGGGTGGGTGGGGGATGCCGAGGGGAGGCCACCACATCCACACCCCCTCCGGAACAAAAACAGTTACCGAGATTACCAGACTCCCGGCCCTATCAACGCCGTGGGAATTACTTATGCACTCTAACCTCAACATGACGAGATGTTTGGCGCGGGGGGAACTGAACTGCCGAGACTGTTGTTTGGCATGGCCACTTATGTAATCGTAACGAGACCCTCTTGATGCCCACACAGCGCAATCCCACTGCTCGCCCTGTGCCACCTATGTAACCCAGTTTCTACTTCTACTTCCAGGTCAACGCGACCCCCGCCGCCAGCCGGTCCTACTCCTCCGGCACCAAGAAGGTCACCCTGATCCCCGGCGATGGCATCGGACCCGAGATCTCCGCGGCCGTTCAGAAGATTTTCACCGCCGCCAACGTGCCCATCGAGTGGGAGGCCGTGGACGTGACCCCCGTTCGGGTGAGTGTCGTAATCCCGGCCAGATGCCGACGGCGGTTCAAATCAAAACCCAACGATTTGAGCGCCTTCGTTTTCAGTGTGAACGGCTTTTTGCCAACAGGTGGCAACTACGGCGTTTGAAGGCGCAAAATTTTAAATGCATTCTGCCTGCCAGCATCTTAGCACTCTTAATCAGTTGTTTTCATACAACTAGATTTGTTTTATAGGTCAATATGTGGTAAAAATCGAGTACCTAATCGTCAAAGCTTTTAAAAAAATGTTTTCGAGTTCACTCTTCCTAAAAATTCCTTAATTTGTCCAATTTTCAATAATGTAAATCCAGTTGTTGAGCATTCTTTTTATATGTAGACCATTTAAGCATTAGTCTGCATTATTTAACAACAAATTGAAGGCTCTAGTTTTACTCTAATAAAGCCACCTAAAATGTAGTCCTTATGGCAGACTTATTAGTATAAAATATTATAGACGAAAGAGTTAACACACAAATCAACCAACATAGATTAGTAAAATACATTTTTTGAACCCATCCGATTAGTGTTATTATCCTCATTGAGTATAACTTTCTTTGGCACTTGTCCATGTGTGTGGTACACAAAAACAGGGCGCGGACGGAAAGTTTGGCATCCCACAGGCGGCCATCGACTCGGTGAACACGAACAAGATCGGCCTAAAGGGTCCCCTGATGACGCCCGTGGGCAAGGGTCACCGCTCGCTGAACTTGGCCCTGCGCAAGGAGTTCAACCTGTACGCCAACGTGCGTCCCTGCCGCAGTCTCGAGGGCTACAAGACGCTGTACGACGACGTCGACGTGGTCACCATCCGCGAGAACACCGAGGGCGAGTACTCTGGCATCGAGCACGAGATCGTCGATGGTGTCGTCCAGAGCATCAAGCTGATCACCGAGGAGGCCTCCAAGCGCGTGGCCGAGTATGCCTTCCAGTACGCCAAGAACAACAACCGCAAGAAGGTTACCGTGGTTCACAAGGCGAACATTATGTAAGTGGGCACTACTCCTTTCCTGCCCCTCAACTTACCTTCTTCTTTGTATCCCATAGGCGCATGTCCGATGGCCTCTTCCTGCGCTGCGTCCGCGACATGGCCCAGAAGTTCCCGGAAATCCAGTTTGAGGAGAAGTATCTGGACACTGTGTGCCTGAACATGGTGCAGAACCCCGGCAAATACGACGTGCTGGTAGGTGTTGCAGAAAACCTTGTGGCCGTTAAGCCAGAGATTAACTCGAGTCTTATTCCCTTGCAGGTCATGCCCAATCTGTACGGTGATATTCTGTCTGATATGTGCGCCGGTTTGGTGGGCGGCCTCGGCCTTACGCCCTCCGGCAACATGGGCCTCAACGGTGCCCTCTTCGAGTCCGTGCACGGAACCGCCCCCGATATTGCCGGCAAGGACCTGGCCAATCCCACTGCCCTGCTGCTGTCGGCGGTGATGATGCTGCGCCACATGGAGCTCAACACACACGCCGATAAGATTGAGCGTGCCGCCTTCGAGACCATCAAGGAGGGCAAGTACCTCACCGGCGATCTCGGCGGCCGTGCCAAGTGCTCCGAGTTCACGAACGAGATCTGCGCCAAGCTGTAGACGACGGATCTATGATCGCCCGCATAAAACTGATGCAGGTATCGCCAACAACAACAAGAAGAACATCAAGCGATACAAACAGAGCAGAGAATACCGCCAGGAATATTGTGCAGCGGAAAGATGATGCAGTATGAACAACAGCAATTAAACACTCGCCCCAAACCAAAAATATATAGCAGCAACAGCAAAACAGAACCACAGCAACAACAACAGCAAAAAAACACTCACTAAACTTTGCCGAAAGTTTCTTACGTTTACCCATTTTTTTTTAATTTTTCCAAAAAGTTAGCCTCGTCCCGCAAAACCTTCGAAAATTTAAAAAAAAAGTTAGAACACTACCTTAAGTATTTTTATGTTCGAATACCTAGGTATATTATTAAAATTACATAGGCCAAACTTGCAAGCGTTAAAATTCGTTAAATTGCCAATTTTACTTGCGGTAGTAAAGTATTTTTGTCGCCATCCAGCCAAAACCCTGAGTTATTATTGTTTATATAATTCGTATGCAAAGCGATAATCTTAATTATTTATTGATTATTAATTTTCTAATTTGTTTAGCCCTTGAATTAGGTGAGATCCCTGCGCAGGCAGCCGACCCACTTATAGAAAGCAGCAATTTTGTCAAATTTGAGGCAAAACGTGTGAAATAGAAGCCAGACTAGTTGAAAGTTGAAAGTTGAGTGTAAACGGTTACAATAATTTTATTCTAAACAGAACACAAATAAAACTTATTCAAACCAAGAGAGAAATACACAAATGCTATGAAATTGAAAGCAATTGTTATTAATAATTAAGCGAATTGTAATGCAAAATCATCATGCAATTGTTAAAACTCAATAAAGGAAACCAAACTAAATACAGAAATCGCATTTTATTTGTAATTCACAAAATTCGCAAAATATATTTTCAGAATCGACAGTTTTTGAAAAATGTTTTCGATTGAACTACCCATGGATTTCATGGTCTATGCTCTACGATTTTTACAAGGTTTATGTTATTCATTTTACACTTTCAATCGACAATGAAAGTAAAATATTATTTTTCGGTACATTTCTTTATTTCTATTTGGTTGTATTTTCCAAAAATAATCAGTATATTCTTAGATTCGTTTGTTTGAAATGCACACATGCTTATTGGAGAACCAAATATGCTAAAAAATATAGGGATATCCTTTTTTAAAGCCAAAAAAAAACATTTTTGTAATAAATTATTTTCAAAATGCTAATACATTTTAAAACCTGTCAATTAAATAAGTCACTGGTATGAATTAAAGTTAAGCTTTGTCTTGACGCTTGCTCGAGGTTTGTTAAATATGATCCGTTGCAATAAAAAAAATATATCTTTGTTGCACATGTTGCGGTTTATTCTTCCGGGCTCTCTCTTTACATCATCTGTTAGCCTAGAGACTGACATATCTTACACACATTGGTATAGTCATTTATGGTCATTAAATATAAATGTGCTCCTGCTTCCTGCTCCTGTGTACCCTACATATTGTACTATATGCTGTTTTGCATACTCTCTGTGACATACATGTGTCGTAAGTTATTCCTTTGGTGCCGGGCATCGATCCTCTCTCTGTTCTCTTCTACTATATCATATTCTGTTCTTTTCTGTTCCGTTCCGTGGCTTCTTGCACCACTATTCGCATCTATCCGATAGGTATTTTCTATCCTACATTTGCAATGCTTGGGATAGTTGGAGTCAAAGATCTAACTTAGGTGAATTAAGCAACTAAATATCTACACTGCCATTTAGCGCAATGTCATCGTTCGTTTTCCGTGTCAATTTAACTAACGAAGGAGTCACACAGACTGCTCCGCTCAAAAAAAAATTAAAATGCATAAGCTGCATCTTCTAATCCTAACAAAAAGTTTCTTAACCGTACGAAAATAGAAGCAAGTTTATTTGCTCATGGACTGTGTGCTCCGCCTACTGGAAAGGAGCGAATTGCAGCATGTCGGTGACGGGGGCACCCATCCGCGAGGCAATGGCCGGATTGGTCACCGTGATGGGCAGCTCCAGTGAGGTTGGCACACCGCTGCCGTTCGTCACGCCAATCACGGCCAGGCTATCCTCCAGGTTTCCCTCCAGCGGCGAGACGCGGCGCAGCTGCATGCCGCTCGGGTTCTCCAGCGTGGACATGATCGGCGTCTGGTCGAGCAGCGCGTTCGTCTCGTTGGTGCGCGCCGTTATCGGCGGCGTCAGGTGCACGGTCTGCGGGGCCATGGCGTGCGAAATAAACACTACACTGCCCGGCTCATCGTTGCCGACATGCAGGAGACTGGCGCCGGTGCGGGTGTCGATGTGGAGCAGGCCAACGCCAGCGTTGGCCGCGTTCACGAAGTCCGAGTCGTCGTCGACCACCTGACTGCCGGCCAGCGCCTGGGAGAGCAGATCCGTGACGGGCACAGGCATGCCGGCCGATGGCCCATCTGCATCGTCGTCGTCCAGGGTCACCAGCTGCAGGTCGCGCTCCTGCAAGTACACCTCCGCCGCCTGCAGGATGTCGCGAGCCTGAAGCACGGCTCTTATCCCGCTGGCGCCTGCCACATTGGTGCCACCGGACCCCGTCTCGGTGACGCTCACCTCGATGCACGAGTCCGGCTGCTCGGCAATGCTGAACAGCATCGAGGGATCCAGATCCAGGCGGTGACCGTTGACGTTCAGCTGCAGCACATTGGACTGCAGCTGTTCATCGTGCAGGGACAGCTCCTCCGCCTCGTTGACATAGCTGCCGGCAGCCAGGGCACTTCCCTCGGCCACCTGGCTGAGTGGCGTCATAATGCCCATCGTGTCCACCGGCTCCACATCGTTATCCGCCTCACTGAGCAGCATTTGCGGCGACAGCTGAGGCCGCGGCGACAGCTGATCCTCCTGGTCGAGGTCCGCCTCATTCTCCGTTTCCGAGGGCTCCACCACCTGGGCCACCGCCTCGCCGCCGAGAAAGTCAATGTCCGCAAAGACGGCGGACAGCGGATGGCCGTCGGCCAGGCGCGGCGGTTCCAGCAGTGCCTCCCGCGGCACCGGCACCAGGTGGTTCTTCTCGTTGTCCAGGTACAGGGCCACGTTGTTCAGCGGCGTGAAATTGTTGTTGTTCAGCGAGCAGAGCATGAACGTGTGGCTGTAGCCCGGGATCGGTCGAGTCATCACCGCGCAGATGCGTCCAGCGCACAGCTGAGGCGGCTGAAAAGAGCAAGTGGAAGAAAGTGTTATAAGAAAGTTTACGGATCTATAAGGTTACTTATGTAAGATGGTGATATGTGAACTCATTTTATCTTAGAATTAATCCACTTACGTTCTCGGGACATTCCTGATCATCCTTGGTCTCGCACGACGACTCCTCGGCGACGTCACTGCGGGATCCGCTCTCCACGTGGTCACTGGTGGCGTTTCTCGAGCGGCGTCGCGGTCTTCGTTGCCCGCCGGCCTGCGGCAGCATCTCCGGCGGAGTTAGGACCGTGGGCGGCGACGTCGGCGAGGAGCGGAGGCGCTGCTGCTCGCGCAGATCCACCAGTTGCTGGTGGGCCTTGGCCACATCCGCGTCGCTAAGAGTCCGGGCGCAGCTGAGATGTCGGGAGGGCTTGCTCGGGCCGGAGGCGACTGGAGTCGGGAGCAGTGGAGTGACCTGCGGGTGGCTGGCGTGGCGACGTGAGGACGGGAATAATGAGGCGGGCAGGACTAGCTCGACGGCTGCCAGCTGCTCATCCAAGGACAGATCGCTGCTATCCATTGGCCCCTCCAGCTGGAGCTGCTCCTCGTCCTCGCCCAATTCCTCCTCTGCGGTCGCCAATGGCAATTCCTCTTCCGAACTAATCCTTTTCTCTCCCACGCCCAGCTCCAGTTGATCCTCCTCGGAGTTTGGCGACGGAGCGGGCTCCGCTGCTTCCACATCTGCTTCCACCTCTCCCTCCACCTCTGCTTCGATATCTGCTTCCATCTCTGCCTCCTGTGCGTCCTCTTCCTCCTCTTCGGGCGACGGCATGGGCCGGCTCCAGCGCGCGCGCGCCTGGCGACACTTCTCCGCACTCCGTCCGCTGACCAAGTCGGCCTCGTACTGGCGCAACAGCTCCTGCTCGCGCTTCTTGAGCAGCACCTCGCGGGCCTGCGGCAGGAAGCGCACCAGCTCGGGAGAATGGCGAGCCGGAGACCAGTTGGCCAGGTCACTCTCCACTTCGGGCTCCGGCTGTGGTTCCGACTTCTGATCCTGATCCAGATCCTGCTCTAGTTCTTGCTCCGGTTCCTTCTCCTGTTCTAGCTCCAGCTCCTGCTCAAGTTCTTGCTCAAGTTCTTGCTCCTTCTCCTGCTGTTCCTCTTCTGCCGGCTGCTCTACTGGTCCGGCGTCATCTTCAGGCGTTGCCTCTTCATCGTGGCTCTCCTCCTCCTCCTCCTCCTCCTGATCCTCTTGCTCATCGTTCTTTTCCGAATGCTTCGTCGTGTCCTGCGACTGCTCGTCGTCCTCATCGGGCAGCCGACTGCCATTGCTGTCGGAGGACTGGAGGCTGCCAAAGGGCTCGTACAAATTTGGCAGCCGAATGTCCTCCAGGATGAGCACGCCGCCCCGCTGCACCGGCTGGGTAGCGTCCACAATGGCCGCGTGTATCATGCCGGCGCCCGAGGCGGATCGCTGCAGCTCGCGTGCCTCCTCCGCCGAGATGACCGCGATGTTCGAGGCTATCGAGCAGCTGTTGCTGGAGCTCGGCTCCGGGGACAGCGTGCCGATGCCGTGCGAGTCCGAGCTTGAGCTGGCGCTGGACATGTGGTTGCTGTTGCTGTGGCTGCTGCTGTTGCTGCTCCCACTGCTATTGCTGCTCCCGCTGCCGCTGCTGTTGTTGCTCAGCTCCTCGTGGGCAGGCAAGGGAGAAGGCAGGGGCGACGGCGAGGGAGTCTGCTGCCGGATGTTGGCCTTCGGGCGCTGTGGCGGGCGACGGGAGGATTCAGTCTTGGGTTTGTTGCGCCGCTTCTTTCTGCTTCGGCTCAGGCTGCCCATTGCACCCTCGCTGCTGTTCGTGTTGCTGTTGTGGGCGCTGCTCCTCCGGCTATTGGCGCCGTTGAAGAGCAGCTGGGTGACGCAGTTCGTCTCTTGGAGAGGGCTGTGAATGGTGGGGGCGGACACCTCCTCATCGCCGGCAATCAGCGAGGCCGGCAGCAAATCCTCCTCCTGAGCTCCTGCCAGGACGGTGGACTTGTTGCGCGACTTGAAGATGCGCTTTTGACGCTCCTTGATGGGCAGGCTCATGTTATCGCCTTCAGCTCCTTCCTCGGGCACTGCTTCCTCGGCCGCCACTGCATCCAAGAGCTCTGGCTCCCGCTCCTGATCCACAGCTGATTCAGGCTCGGCATGCGCCTCAATTTCGACGGCTGCGATTGTCGGTTCCTGGACATCATCGAAGCCCTTGAAGATACCTTCGTGGGTGGTCTTGTCCTGGGGTTCCTGCCCAGCCACGGGCTCTTTCGTGCGAACCTCATCTTCCCTAGCTGGAACGTCCTCTTCGCAATGGGCCTTGCCGTTGGCATCGATGCGATTGGCATTGGTGTTGGTCCGACGCCTGTAGCTTAGGCCATTCTGGCCATCTGGCCAATCCGGCTCTTGCTGCAGATCATCCTCCTCCTCGAAGTCAAAGCAAGACGGGATGTTGCTGACCGCCTTGGTCGAGGATGTGGCCTTATCATTGCCATTTCCATTGGGCTGCGTGTGAGGACCCCTGCCGCGCTGCCTCGGCTCGTCCTCGACAAACACCACGCTGCCGTTGGAGCTGGCGTCGCTGTCCTGGATGACAATCGGCTCGTCGACCTCCGGCTCATCGGCCTCCGGCAGGCTGTCCACGTGGAACTCCTGCACAACCACGTCGCGCCGATCCTTCTTTGGTATATTGCGTATGCGCTTCTTGGCAGCAACGCCGTCAGTCTTCTCCTGCTCCTCCCCCTCCTCTTCCTCCGCTTGCTGATTTGCTGCTGCTGCTGCTGCTGGCGGAGGTTCCACCACCTTGCTGCCATCGCCATCAACCTGCGGCTGCGGCGGTTCCTCCAGCGACTCGTCCGTCTCGTCGTCGCCCCACTCGGCCATCAGGCTAAGCTGCAGCTGCTTGGAGGCGTCGATGCTGCTCTGCGGATGCGGGAGATTCTCTGGCGGCTGCACAATGTCAGCCTCTGAAACCGGCTCGGAGGATGGGGTGGATGGCGGATCAGACAGAACAGGCAGAACCGTCACTTTATCCTTTTCCTTCCTTCCGTCACCTACCGCCCGCTTGGCCGGTGGTGGGGATGAAAGGAGCCTCGGCGGAGAGAAATGCGTATCAGATATGGGCGCCCTATTCCTGGAGAACGTTCGCTTGCGCCGCCCTACTGCGCTCCGCGGTCTCTTCTCGGCGCTCGTTGGCGTTGTGGTGAGCGTCTTGCGCAGGGGATTGCCCCGCCTGGTCGTGGGGGTCACTTCTTGGTCACTCGCCGTGGTGGCGGCGGCCATCGTGCATCGCCTTCCACCGCCACGACGCGAAGGCGTGGTCAGCATCGGTGGTGGCAGGAGGAGCTCCGGCGAGTCGGCGCCTCGCTGACGCCGACTCATGGAACGGGTCAGTCGGCGTTGCTTGGACGGCGGCGACTCGGGGGCGGGCATGGTGGCTCGCAGTTGGTTGGAGCGCTGGCTACGCGGATCCCGGGGATGCGCATTGCTGCGTCGCGGAGTGGTCTGCGCCAAGGGCACCTGCGGCGACGACGAGTTGGAGGTGCTTGTTGAGATGGAGGCGGAGGGGGAGGCGAAGACCGAGGCCGAGGTCGAGGAGCTGTCCTCGCCGGGGCGCACCACACTCTCGATGCTGGCCAGCGTCTGCTTGGCAATGCTCTTAACCATCTTCTGCTCCTCGTTCGTCAGCGGGGCGTCCACCACGATGGACACGTGACGCGAGTGGCAGCGCACAGAGCTCCTGTGGAAGGAGGAGCTGTTGGTGGTGTGGGCTCGTCGCGCGGCCCGCGTCTTTCGTGGGGGATAGTTGCCTGTTGCCGAGCTGGTGGCAGTGCTGGTGGTGCTGTTGCTGCTGAAGCTGCTCGACGACTCCAGGTGGGCTCGGCGATGGATGAGCAGAACGCTCATGCTGTTGGTGCGGAAGGTGCACATGTTGCACTCGTAGCCGGCCTCGTCGAAGGCACGATCGCGGGGCGGTGGCGCCGTGCCGCCGCCTCCGATGTCCATGATGCGAAACGTGGGCGCCTGCTGGTGGAGTATGGTATACGATATTAGCAAAGGCTTCGGTGGCGATGCCGAGCTACTTACTCGACCCGCTGGCGAAGGCACTCCGCTGCTGCTGCGGGCACTGCTGTTGTGCACGCTGCCGCAGCCGCTGCTGCTGCTGCTGCTCGAGAGGAAGGCCTTGATGAGGCTGTCTGGCCGGGGGGCGGGTCCGCCGATGCAGTTTTCGTCCCATTTTTCCCTTCCGCTTACGGTTCCTTCGAGGACCTGGTGACGGCGATAACGCGACTCTGCGATCGCCACATCGTCACTGAACTTGTCGCCCATGTGCATTCCATCGGCCTTTTCTGTAAAAGGAAACGGAAATGGATTGTCATGATCACAGCACATAGTCAAGATGCTCAGAGGTTAGCTCCTAACTAGTAACTGTACCGAAAGGGTTTTCATCTATATTAGAAAGAGCTTTCTTTTTTCCACCCTTTCCTTTTCTCATACGTTAAAAAAAATCGTTATGGATGAATCAGAGTAATGACCTAGTAATGATTCTTTAAGCAATTCCATATTTGAATGAATCAAAATACCGACTAAAACTTAGTTCCTTTAAGTTGTGTACCCTGGTAAAGCAGAGGTACCCATTATAATATGGTTATTTAACTATTTTACTTGCTTTCATTTTTTTTCTACATACTATATTTAAATCTCTTGTTGATGTGATTTGGCATATTATTTTGTTAAGTAAAAAGTAAAGGTAAACCCAACTTCAAGTCTACCTTCAATTAAGGATAGTAGTGCCACTAAATATATACTTACTGGTGCCGCGTTTGATGAACTCCTCCTTGTGAGCGCATTGAAAGGGATAAATCAGTTTTGACGATCTGACTTGCTCGCTGTGCACGAATTGGTAATTGCAGGAGGGATTAGAATCTTCGTATCAATAGGAAAGAGAAGAGAATGGAACTTACAAGGTCTTCTCATTGAAGAACGCCACAACTGCGAATGGCGGGCGGTTGGAGTTGACGAACCGAAAGTCCTGCGACAGGGTCACTTCGCCGGGCCACCAGATCTCGGTGTTGTGGATCTTGACCCAGACCACGTCGCCATCGCTGTAGGGCGACTGCTCCGGCTCCTCGTTGCGGAAGCGGGGCATTCTGCCGAGTCGGGAGGTGTCCTGGATCTTCGTTGTCTCTGGGTTTGTTCGTGGGCTCGGTGCGATAGATGTGATCCTAGCGGACAAGGGCGAGGAGACATTCCAATACTCCTCCCGGCAGCTGAAAGCCAGCGAAGGTAAAATGAGTATGTGCTCGAAAGACTTTCCTCGAAAAGAAAAATGGCACGCCAAAACTTTGACAGCTGTCAAAAGGCTACATATATGTACCATCTGACTATCGAATAGGATGGAAATCATCCTTATGGCAAAAATCTGATTGTTTAGAGTGCCCGATTTCGATTAACTACAAAGCTGTGCCAATATTTGCCGGCTTGAATCAAATTTAAAATATTGTATAGAAAACCCAAATTTCGACTTGTATGGAATCAATAAAAGGTATCGTCTAAAGCCGGCGTAGCTACCCGCTTTAGAGAACCTTAGATTAATTTTATATCTTATATATATACTAAATTCCAAATTATGAGTACCTTATATTTCTTTCCTTCATTGCAGTTTTAATTATATATTCCTAAATACACCTGATACACGGTAATGAAACAATTTGCGTTTTGCGTGGGTTCTTTTGATAAATCGTTATTTATTGTTGATTAGGACTGATAGCATTAGTAGTTACAATATTTATTCCACACGAACATACATTTTCGAGCAAACATATACATAGGATATAAAAGTGCGAATGGAATCCGTGAATTTATCCTCTTGTTTAGCTGCAAAATTAGCTCAAAACTACTGGTAAAAAATGGAAATCGAAGCAGATAAAAACACATTTCGGGAATTTGGATACTACAGTAGTGATGGAACAGGTTTCTCAACACATGGAGGAGATGCCCACCGCCTGCGTGTGTGGCTAGGGTAACTAATCACATCCAATTAAGCATCGTACATACATATATGTAAATCTAGGTATTTAAGTCTGAATGTATATTTTGTTTTTTGTTTTTTTTTTTTATCAATGTAGATGTTCTAAAACATTTGTAAAATATTTAATCGTTCATTAAAGTACATAATAAAACAGCGCAATGGATCAATCACAATTTCATATGCAGTCCTCCGATGCCACATTAAGTAGAAGTGCCACCACATCCTAGCAGAAGGAGCAGGAGCAGTTGTCATTGCTACTCTGGCATGACATGACCATGTCCGTATCTTTGTCCGTCTCCGTTGGGCTTCTCGGTATGGGATTGGGGGGGGAAGAATTGGGATGCGGGATCTGGGATCTGGGATCTGGGATTAAGAGGGGGTGTTGTCTAGTGTCTTTGGGGCAGCCGTAGCCGTTCCAGCAGCCGTGCTTAGATTGTCTTGGATTTCGGAGGTGGATGTGGGTGCTCGGGACGCAGGCGACGCCGTCATTGGTGCGCCTGGATATCGACGCGCCCGCCATTGCCGTTCGTGGCCGTCGCCACATCGTCGCCCACAATGAGCACCTTGCCGACGCCATCGGGTGCCACCAGCTCGCCGCTGAGTCCGTCCAGTCCCGGTTCGCTTACATCGCCGGGTATCTTCGGCTTCGGACGGTGCGTGTCCACCGCATCGATGGGCAACTTGATGTGCTCCACCTTGCAGCCGTAGGCCACCGGCGTTAGCTTGATGACCGTGTGCAGCGGGACATACAGGTAGGGCAGCTCGTCGGCGGACTTGTCCAGGAAGTAGGCAAAGAGGCAGCGCAGCACCGCCTGGTGCGACACGACCAGCACATTGCCCTGTCGCTCCAGCTCCATGATGACCGGCTCCAGTCGGGCCACCAAATCCTCGTAGCTCTCGCCGCGCGGATAGCGATAGGCGAACTTGTTCACATCGCGCGCCTTGAACTCCTCGGGGAACTTCTCCTTGATCTGCTCGTACGTCATCTCCTCGCAGTGGCCGGCATCGATCTCGTTGAGTGCCTTCCAGCGCTCCTGCGGGGCCTTCACATCGGCCACCGTCTGGATGGCTCGCTTCATCCACGACGTCCACACGCGCAGTCCGTCGATCTGCTGCTGGGCAATGAACGTCGACAGGGCATTCGCATACTGATGCCCGCGGGTGCTCAGATTCGAGTCGCCGCCAATCAGGCCGCTCAGATTGTACTCGCTCTCGCCGTGGCGCGTCAGGTAGATGGTGCGCGGCGTTATGTGAATGTTCATCAGGTAGTAGACGATGCGCGACTCCACGTGGCCCTCGTTGTTGTAGACGACCACCTTCTTGCCGGCATTGTAGACCTTCATGAAGCTGAGATGGGCTTCGGTGACCTCGTCGATGGGCTGATAGCGCTCCTCGTAGTGCTCGATGCGCTGCAGGAAGTCCCGCACCACCAGCTCGGTGTTCATATTAAGGTAATCCGGCGAGCTGACCTTGACCTCCAGAATGTTCTGCTCAATGATCTGCGGATCGTCGCAGATCGACTCGACGAAGAAGAGGCGAAAGCCGTGCTGCTTCACCACAATGTCGTGTATCAGCTGTCGGCGGTCGCGCGTCGAATTGGTGGCATCGAAGACGGCGATGCTGCCCTGGCCGCTCAGCAGCCACTCGCAGGAGTCGTGGAGCGCCTGATTGGCGCACCGGTTGCGGATGGCCATCGCCTCCTCGTTGTCGGCGCGAAAGAACTCGTGTGACTTGTAGGCGGTGGTCGCATGCCGCCTGTACTCGCCCAGATTGAATACACGCGTTGCGATCCCGATCCAGTTGAGGTAGCGCGCCAGCTTCTTGGAGATGAAGGTCTTGCCGCGCGCCGGCAGGCCCACCATGGCGATCACATGCGGTGTGGTGCAATCGGCGATGGTGCGTTCGCCGCGGATGGGGAAGGGCTTGGTCATTACCGTTTCCGAGGTGGGCGGGAGCAGCTTGCGCAGCTCCTCGGACATCACCGACGGGCAGACGTGCAGCTCATTCTCGATGGCCAGATCGGCCGTCTTCTTCAGCTGATTCAGCGAGGTGGTGCGCACGCGTAGAGACGGCGAGGTGTTGTACGGCATGTCCATGATGCTGGTGGCGGTCACGGATCGGGCTAGCTGCTTGGCAACGGCGGATGCGCTTGGGGATGCACTCGAGTTGGATGATGAGGATGTGGACGAGGCGGAGGAGGAGGAGGCGGATGCGGAGGCGCTGGAGTAGGCACAGTTGCAGCAGGTGCACAAGTCGTCTGTGTAGGGCGAAGATGTGGAGCGGGGTGGTAGTGGTGGTGGTGGCTGTGGGCGGGGCGGGAGCAGGAGGTTGGGTGTCCTTTTGGTGATCGAGGGCGGGGGTAATGTTCCTACTTGATCCTCCTCGTCGTAGTCGTCGTCGATGGAACTGCTGTAGCTGCCTGAAATTTGATTAGACTCCTTGCTTGGCGAGGATGGGGCTCCTCGTTCTGCTTCATCCACTTCTTCCTGGCGCTTTTGGGGCTGCTGATCAGCTGTTCCCGCTTCTGCTGTTGTTGTTGCTGCTGTAGCTGCTGTTTGTTGTTGTTGTGGCGTGGCGAAACATGAAATTAGTGGAGTATTTTAACATAAAAGTGCTGTTGTACTGGGTTTAATTGGCGTATGGTGAATGATTTTCTATGCCTGATGCGGGATGAGGATAAATCCAGGAGCATTACTCAAAGATATCGTGTATTTTTGTGTGTGCTTTTCGGAATTCGGTGGGTTAAAGCCAAAAGGATGCACTTATATCGAAAACTGTTCTGATGTACCTTCAAAATAACACACCAAAATGTATTATGGATAGATACAAATTATGGATGTGCACATGTATGTGTGTTTTGGTGGCTGGCTAATATTTGACTTATTTGCACTTGACGATCGAAGACGAATGAAAGTGAAACTGACAATGAGGTTGAGTCTGAGATTGAGAGCAAAAACCTCACACAAAACGAGCGTGCTGCGTGGGCGACGCTCTTTTTCACTCTTTTCCAAGCGTGAGAGAGCCGAATGGAGAGCGCAGTTTTGGATTAGCACAAATAATAAACGAAAAAGACGAAGCACACATCAAAAACAAAACGAAACGAAACGAAACTAGTGAAAACAGCTGACGACTCTAGGCGTCGAATCCAATCGAATCGACTACTCCTCACACCGTTTGCTATCGATAGTTTGGCGGTGCAGTTCGATGGTGGCAGGGTTGCCAGCTCTGCTGATTATGGCGGGACTACCTGGAATTATGGCCAAACTCCCGGTTATTTTTCGGTAGTATCTGCGATCTGATGATCTACATACAACAAAAACAGCGAACTGAGGAAAACATTACACAACAGACACGCGAACCAGACATGGAATTCAAATGTGCTCGTTAACAAGTGGAATATTTATGGGTCTACTTGTCGGCGTATCGAATATTTGTATTTCTATATGGGTCCCGATTCCGATCCGCTGCTGATTATTGCTCCCGGCTATCAACTACTATATTATGTCAGACATTACGGCCGAACCCATGGACACTTCCAAGCTAAATCGACTCACATACCAAGGGATTTGCGACGGAAATTTACCACTGCTAAAGTAAAAATGATAAAGACAGGGCGGAAAATACCGCCTTTATCGCCCAACCAGAAAACCAAACACAACTCAACCACAAAACCCCACAAACAGGCGGTCTTTGGGGATAGGCATGGAAAGCAAAACACCGAGGATGATGATCTTAGCCCCATATCTGTATCTCCCAAAAATCTCACAGCTACCGGTCCTCAACACGATCGCACAACATGATCGCACAGCAATGAGCGCAATAATAGCAATATCAAAGTTTATACCTGGTTGGTAAAATAATATCGTAGAAAAACTTAAGGGAAGGTGTTCAAATGTTAGGAAGATATTGGGCGTAAATAATCTGTGTGTGGAGAGGCACATTAACCATATGGTTTATTTTTATTTTTTAGAAAGCAATTGTTTTTAGCCACATTTGTTTATATTTGGCCAATGGCTGGTTCAACGTTTGATAGCGCCGAATTGGCCAAGACCGATGGAACACAAACAAAAAAACAAGTATAACAGAACCCTCACTGGCAATGGATGTAAGTTTAGTATAGCTGGCTGGGACTCAATCCAAAATAGCAATAAGGAACTGGACGACCTGATTAGCGTTTATGAGATGGGCAGTAATTAGTGAGTGATATAGTTTATGGCACCATATTTAGGGAATGGGAATGGGAATTATTACCTGGATTGGATCGACAAACGACCTGAATCCGTCGAGGAACCGGAGCCGAGCGAATCGAAAAGGTGAAGCAGACACTGCGCTGAACGCTCAGACACTGAAAAACTATTGCCGATTTCTGAGAACTGGAACTGAGAATCGAGAACTGAGCACTGAGCACTTAAAACTGAAAACACCGAGCGTCGGCAGGCAGAGCTACGACGTCGTCGCTAATAGGTAATAGCTAAAGGCTAGAGTAGAAGCATGAAATGTAGATGTAACGACGACGACGATTGGGCTCCAATTCAGAAAAAAGAAGTGAGTCGATCATTTGCCTAACTGCGCAGCTACAGTAAAGCTTCTATGGGTGGACACCTCTCTAAGCCGAGCTCGTTTCTGACAATAAATCTCTTTAAAATACAAGGAATTCTTGTACACTTTTTTTTACATCCAATTAAATTTCAGTCAAAACATGTAACATCTTAAAGATATACCCATAAGAACCTACACTAACATTTCAGAAAATTCATATCTTAATACTTTAGTATTGTCTAACTGGTTCATGTTATGGCAGTTTGACTGTATCTGAGAATTAGCAGTGACAAATACGAATATATGGGCTGTTGCAGTTACAACAGAAATACACAAACGTTAAATTGTTTGCGGTTCCTGGCGGAATTGACATTGCCGAACGGGCATTTAAGGTTCACCTCATAAGTCTCTTACCACTTAACTCGTACCTCACGTGTTTTTGTCCACAAGGCTCAGTGCAATTGAGCTCTACATACACTGTACTCTATGCACTGCCGGTCCTCCGATTGGGCAAATAGATCGCTCAGATGTGCGTCATAAGCTTATGGAGGCAAGGCAATCGATCCGATCTACAACGAACCTATTCCCGTCCCCCCGAGAGCTGCTTTCCAAACTGGTCCATATGGCCAGGCAAGTCCAAGGTCGAGAGCAGCAAAGCAAAAACAAATAGGCTGCTTAGGTGATCACGCATTTGGGACGTGCACCTCTAGGTGCAGCTGGATCGGGCATCCGCAATCTGCACTGCACTCTCTTATCAACGATGGCAAGCCGAATCTTAAGACCTGTTCCCGCTCTTAATTCCGATCAACTTGACGGATTCAACCAAATTAAGCTCAACTTATTGGCTAAAACTAACTATTAATCTATAAACCTTTTGATATATTCTTAACCTTTCTTAGATTTGAATTCTTTACCGACAACAAATAGCCGAAACGTTGAATTCTGTCTGTCAAAATCTTAGTCCAAAGGTTCTAAAAATTATTTATTTGGAAATTCGAGCTATTCGATTTTATTTTTATTTTTATTATCTTCCCTATACTATATCAACATTTAAACAGTTAAAAATACACAGAGATTAATCTCATTCATATAGGTACATTCTTTTCAAGACACATATTTAAAAATAAATATGTTGCAGTCCACTCGATCTGCAACGACAGATAACCTATTCTTTTAATCACAAACAAAATTAAACAAGTACACATAAATGATTTAGGTATATCTATAATATCATAATGTATATAAAAACAATATTAATCTGATAAAATATCAAAGGAAATGTGATTGTAATCGGGGTTTGCCAAAATTGTTTGCGTACTATTCGGTTATCAAAAAGATATACAACTTGTTATTATCTATTTCAACTGCTTGTATGAAATTGATACTACGCAGTTTTGTTAGCATTTATGTAAAACGAATACTCTTTGTGCTAATAAAAGATACAGTTTGTGATAATTGAAACCCCCATCTTAATTATATTCTTAATCGCCATGTATGCCGCATTAAACTCCAATTCGATCAACTTCGTCATAAGCTGATTCATCGGTCTGAGCGGCGACGTAATCGAGGATTTCAGCAGTGCAATAATTGGCAAATGCGACCATGCGGACATGAGGTACAATCTCCCACCGACTTGCTGATAATCTATCGGCCGTCGCACTATCAGAATTGCCGAAAATAATACCAACAACACCATTGCTACAACAGCAACGAGTGTAATTATCGTTGTGACATGAAAGTCCGGCCGGACAGGGCCTGATAAGACTGAAACAATGGCACAGTGCAAAAAGGAACGATGGAACAAATTAAATAGAGAAGAGCGCAGAGTCCATCTGGAAATAATGGCAATGTTTATAGTCGCCTTATCACTTATCACTGCACCGAAGCCATAGATCACTGTCAGCATATCCAGGCAGCGAACTGCCCTCCTCCTCCTCTGCGAAAACAACATTTATCGCTACTCCAGGTGCGAAATCACGATGCATGGCATGTGTTCATGTGAGGTGCGAGTGATGACGATGACGACGGCGATGCTGCTGCGTGGGTGGATGCTAAATTTGGTACGCTAAACGGCCAACTGCAAAACTTTCCACCTCACTGGCAAAAAGAAATCACTGTTGCTACTCAGTTCCCAGCCGTGAGTCACGTTGAGTCTCTCCAGCCCCTTTTATGGAGCTGTTTTTACAACTCTTTAGTGTGGTATCTGTTTTGTTGCGTACCACATTGAAATCAACAGGTTTAGAAGTGCACTCTTCATAAAGAGCTAATCGATTATTCCTAGTATTTGAGTAAAAGTTCTATCCTAATCCCCATACCTTGTAATAAAAAAGTTACGTATCCCACCCAGCATCTCTGTGAGTCTTTAAACCAATAAGTTTGTTTGCAGAATGTGCTGACTAGGTAAATATTTTCTATAGCTTTGTAGAAGTAAGCTGTCTGGTTGCCATGGCTATTTTATTATAGTATTTAACTGCGAGATTTTATTACTAACAGACAGTGCAAGGTATACTCTGTTGTCGATAAAGAATACTTAAATGCTTTTATTTTGGCATTCATTGTCATTAATTGCTAGTCGGAGATGTTTACTTTTAAGTTTAAATTTATAAATTCCATTTCGGTACAGCGAGCAAGCAGTGCATCGGAATACAAAAAAGTAATGCCTATAGATAGAAATTTGACTTGTTTGTAAAAGGGTTACAAGGGCGCAACCCCCTAAATACCGATCAAACCACCTGACATGGGTTCTAATTGCGTTTCGCGAATCGCTCCAATGAGACTCGTGACCACCTTGCTTTTGTGTCTACTTTAATAGGGTGGTAAAAAAAAGTCGCAGTTGT
Source organism: Drosophila subpulchrella (assembly GCF_014743375.2). Classification (NCBI taxonomy): domain Eukaryota; kingdom Metazoa; phylum Arthropoda; class Insecta; order Diptera; family Drosophilidae; genus Drosophila; species Drosophila subpulchrella. Next base: position 28,268,273 of record NC_050613.1, on the reverse strand, counting down.
ATTGAATCGTAGGTTGTGGTTAAGATCTAAGCTATTTTAATGCAAATTAGACAAAAAACAACATACAAACTATTTAAAATGATCTGATATTGTGTCGAACCATTATCATTCTATAAAATTTGTATTCTATTGGTATTGGTACACCCTGGTACGTAGGGTTTACTTTTCATCACCGAAGGCACCGACAGATAAGCCCCCCAACTTTCGATTTCAATGCCATGTGATGCGCTGGGCTCAAAAGGGATTAAGCTTTAAGCACCCAAGCTTTGGCCCCACCCCGTAAGGCTGGAAATCTGGAAATCGCCTATATTCTTGGACTCCACAGAGGAAGTATTACCCGGAATTCGAAGCTGAGGTGGCAGAAAACGATACCCTAGACAGCTTTAGACGTAAGCAGTGCCGATCTAGCAAGTGCTAACCGCTGGGCCCAAACAAACGGAATTATAAATAACGACGGACCCTCGCGGCCTTGAGCGAAAGGGGGTGGGGATAGGGTGGCTTGTGCAAAATTGACGGTCAGGTGATACGGATACCAAGTGAAAAACTGACCAAATCTCTCGCCTCACAGCGCCTTCCTAAGCTATTTTTCCGGTTCCCCAACGAAAAATGAAAAAACAAATTATAGAAAATGAAGGCGACGTGCTGCACATATGTACATATGTACAGCAGCAAAAAGCTAGAAAACTACTAGTCGTAACAACAATGCGCCGAAAGGCGGAAAGGAAATTCACAAAAATACTAAAATAGCAGGCAAAAATATTCGTTGGGGCATTTGAAAATGAAAACAAAATGTTTTCTGTTCAACTCAGGTCTCGGTGGGGATGATGAGATGATAGGATGATGGGATGCCGATTGCTGATGTGATGACGATGACGATGGGAGAGAATAGCGACGCATAAACAAACGACGTAAATGGCAATGCTGTGTAATCGCACGTTTCCAAGAGAGAGTGGGCAGCGATTATCATTATCGGAAGATTAAGACTAGGGGGTACTGGTACTGGTGCTCCCCAGTCTTTCAGTGCACCATAACTGTGTTAATGAGCCAAAAATAATTGCTAATCAAGCGTTTACAACCAGGTCAGCACAATTGAAGGCAGAGAAAGAGCAGCAACCAAGTGCAACGTGGGTGAAATGGAGGGTCAGAACCACTGCGGATCTGCACTATACGTACACATGGGATCCATGGCCAAATCCGGATCAGTGGCCGTGGGGTTCTGGGTCTGGGTTGGGACCTGGATCTGGATCTGGCTCAGGGGTTTGTAGCCGGCGTAGAGCGCCGTCGACTGAGCCATCGCCCCGGAATGCAAGCAGTCCTGCTGCGCAGAAAGCAAGCAGTGCGCGCCCGCCTGATCTTCTCTTCTGGGGGAAATAGAGTTTCGGATTCGATTTCTGGCGACAACAGAAAATCACGCGATTTGTTTTTGTAAAAACCACAAACAAACAGAACAAAAATCACAGATCGCTTTTGGTAGAACGCTAATTTCTTCGTACGCAAATCGCAAATAACAGAGAGCAGAGCAAAAAAAAACACGAATTTTATTTTGATTTGATATTGACTCGGAACTCGGGAACTCGGGGCACGGCACAAACAACACCACAAGAAACGAAAGTACAAAGAGATTTCGCCGAACCGCCAGCCGCCGTTCAGTTCAGTTCCGCACACGTCGCTTGACAAAATCGAAATGAGCAAAAAGCGCAATAGCGGAGCGAGTCAAGTGCTTGTGCTTGGAGCCCCCAGTCCCCAGACCCCATTCCCCAGACCCCAGACCTGCGAAAACGAAACGAAACGGCACGCGAACGATACGATCCGATACGATTCGATCGCCGAGCGAAGAGCAAAAAGCGGGTGTACTACGGTACGGCATGTGTACCATCTTTGCAGGGATTACGAAAGGCAGCGGTAAATAGCGCAACAGCTGCGACCAAAACAACAGCGCCCTGAAACATCCCACAAGCGAACCCTTAGACTATTATAAAGATTTTTGAAATACTTCTATATATATAAGGATTAGTACCCTCCTGGTATCCTAAATAAAAGTGTAACTGTAGAGTTCAAAATGTGTTGCCTACTTAAAAGCATTAAAAGTTATACAAAAAAATTCCTTCAGAATACGGTTTCTGGATTTCGGGGAACATTTTAGATTCAGTGATCTTTTTAAAGTGCTTTTTCATTGGTACTTTTATTTGCACACAGTTATCATGCATCAGCTCTGAGCACACTATTTTTTAGTCATCAAAAGCATAGGGGAATTCCCTCCTGTGGCTAAGCCTTTTGAACGTTTCCTCTTGTTAGGTTTAAAAATCCATGATTCAATAAGAATCAGTTCTAAACTTTTGATTGTAATCAAGATACATCTAAAAAAATATTCTTGAATCTATTCTAAACTTTTGATTTTATTCAAGACACATCTAAAAACATATTCTTTAATATTTTCAAGTCTTTCTAAAATCTTACAAATTTAATCTTTTGTATGTGCAACTGAAAGCCCTCGGCGGGCTCCCTCGCTTGCTAAATAGCACGATTTGTAACATGGTTTTAATCTTAATATGCGTGTCGTTACACGATAAACTTTTATTGCATTCCCGTCTCTCATATATATACATGCTTATGTACCTTTTGAAACTGTTGACGATTACTACGATGGGTGTAGAACTCTTGAAACAAAAATTCCAGTTATGGCTTGCTGAGTTAAACTATAACTTGTATGATTCAATAACTTGTATAGTTTTAGGCTTCTATTAATATGCGAACGGGTATATGGTTTTTCCCAATAGGGTCAATTTAAAAATAAAATAGATTAGAAAGAGAAAAATCCTATGGTTTTTTTTTTGACAGTTAAATTTTTTGTGGTCAGAAAAAGATGTAAATGTGCTAACGATAATTGGATAGGAAAGCCTGAAATCGATAATTTCTAAGTATCGCATAGCGAATGGGCGATAACGGAAAGCAGAAACATCTGAACGAACGAACGAGGGGCACAAAACAAGGGGCGAAAAAGCTTCCACGGCAGCAACAACACTGCACAGAATGCAACACTGTAAAAGCTGCGCACCAGAGCAATGGCGGCCTCTGTCGCGGTGTGCGTGCGTTTGTGTCTGTGTGCGTGTGAGCGAGCGGGACACCGGGCAGCGGGAGAGAGCGAGCGAGATGGCAAAACCACAAAGAGAATCTTACAGTGAACACGAGAAAAATCACAAAACAATTGCGTAAATGCTCCCTCATCTCATTCACCAACAGCTATGTACAAAAAAACATGCAGCTTGAAATACAAAATGAAAATAGTTTACCGTTTAAAAGTCGAAGCACACGCAGCGATAACCGAGTTTGGTGGAAGAGAAACCGAAACCGATAACAATAAATGCACCCGATGAATACAGAAGGCGAAGTGGAATGGAAGCAGAGCAAGACTAAAAACAAAAATAAAGAGAGCCGCATTGGTGTTGGTGGGTCGCTGTGCGCATGTGCGTTGTGTTTTGGTGTTAGCGGGCGTACGTTCGTGGGTGAGAATGAGAATGTGTCATGAAAAGCACCGAAAGGAGGTATTCAAAATGCAACTCACCTTCGCTTCGGCGCCTCTTAAATGTATCCAAGTAGCTTACACTTTTTAAAACACACACGTCGTATCACTGCCACTTCACACACTCCCGGTTAACTTCGAGCTGGACCTAAGCGGATGGCCGTTACTGTGCTGTTAGCAGCTAACAACGCTGTAAGCGCCGACGTCAGCGTTGCGTGTGTGTGTACTTACATAAATACACATGCAGGAAAATCGCGGAACTCTTAGCTTAGCTATGTAGCTTAACTTTCCAGGCGAGAACTTACCGCTTTGCCAATGCAGCGACTGGAAGTCATCGCTGCTGCAGCTGCTGCCCAATGTTGTTATTGTTGTCCTTAGTGTTTTTGTTGCAGTTCCTGTTTCTCTCTCTGTTCCTTCGGCCGCTATCTCGCTCGCACTCAACAACAAAACGCAGCGCGCTCAGCACACGCACACACACACGAAATTACTGATTTAAATACACACACACACACACACACTCACTGCCGCACACAGTGGGGCAATGAGAAAACGTATCCGATTATTATATATACATATGTATATCTAAATATACTTTTGATTTTTATGAGCGCGCTCAGCTACAATTGCATTGGAAGCACCAACACACACGCACACACGGGGGATGCACTCGGTCGGGAGTCTCCTCTCCTCCCCCTTTTCATCATCCCCTCGCGAATCCAAGTGGAAAACGAAAACGAAACGAAAACGAACCAAAAAAAAGAGGCACGGAAAACCCGAAAGCACAGGCGGAGCGAGGCAACTCAACGTTTCGATGACGCCCGACGAATCTTGGCCAAAATCTCACCAATAGGGAGCAGTAGACACTGATTTGCCAAACGAACGATCGAAATTGATCGGATTATATGTAACAACAAACACAAAAAATACCCGCAGCGAAGTTGCAGACAAATTGCTAGTGCTGGCCGCCAAATCGATGTTTATTCGATACTATCGATGGTTCCGTAAATGTGCCTACATCGATTACTTCCCTGCAGCCATCGATTGTTGACCTGACCTAATAGCCCGGTTACACTGGCACACGAAAATTATTGGCATGAGTGGAAATTTCTTATTTGATTTTAAAGAGTTACTGTGATATTTTCCCAAAATAAGGTAAAAACTCTGGGCAACCGATTCATCAGCTTCGAGGTTGTTGAATTGCAGAAACTGCACTCCTAAATTCTATAACTTGAGTAATTGGATCCCAATTTAGAGGTGGGATACCTTTAAGAGTTTATGGTTGAATTCGTCAAAATTATAATCCATTTTCTTGTCAAATTTTTCCATATTTCGAATGGCTTTAGAATGGGACCCCCAAAAACTGCACTTCGAAATCCCATAACTTGAGTTATTATATCCTGATTTGGACATTGGATACCTTTATGAGTTTCTGCTTGAATTATTTTACTTTCTACATTAAATTTTTTCTTTTAATCGATGGTCAAAATTTTAACCCATTTTTATGTCAATTTTTTCCATACTTCCCATGGGGTCCTGAAAGTGGAGACCAAAACTGCTCTTCTAGATTCCATAACTTTAGTTATTGTATCCCGATTTCGACGTGGGATACCATTATGAATTTGTGCTTGAATAACCTTACTTTCTACATTAAAATTTTTCTTTTAAACGTTGGTCAAAATTTTAACCCATTTTCATGTCAAATTTTTCCGTACTTCCCATGGGGTCCTGAAAGTGGAGACCAAAACTGCACTTCTATATTCCATAACTTTAGTTATTGTATCCTGATTAAGACGTGGGATACATCTATGAGTTTGTGCTTGAATTATCTTACTTTCTACATTAAAACGATTCTTTTAAACGATGGTCAAAATTTTAACCCATTTTCATGTAAAATTTTTCCGTACTTCCCATGGGGTCCTGAATGGGTGACCAAAACTGCACTTCTAGATTCCATAACTTTAGTTATGGCATTTATCGACCTGTGTAATTTAAGGCATTGACTTATAATAAAAAATAAAGTGTCATATATTTTTACTTCCAAGAAATTAGCTCCAGATTGAAAATTCAACAGGAACCATTCAGAGTCGTTCCTTCTATTGGTGAAATTTCCTATTAAACTTTCAACAATTCAACGGATTAGGGAATACCATAACTATATATTTATGTACGTTCTGTTTGTTTTTTTATTATTCAGTTTGTAAGCATAGCCGAATTTCTATTAGCCGAAAGTTTTCAGAAGGCTTATTAAATAGTTATCGAACCAGTTTTCTAGTGTCCAATCCGATTTCGGAACCAGTTCGCGTTGGCAGAGCAGCTGGCACGTCACTGGTTTACCGTTTGTTGTCATTCCGATTCGCAAAATCATGGTTTGAATTAACTTTACTATCGTAATCTGATTCTGAGACTAATCTGTACTCCTTCCGCCTCCACAGAGTGCCCTGTTCAACTTCCAGAGCCTGCTGTCGGTCATCCTGCTGCTGATCTGCACCTGTGCCTATCTGCGCTCCCTGTTTCCCAGCATAATAGACCGCAACAAGACCGGGTGGGTACTCCTCCTCCTCCGGGAAGTTCCAATCCCTACTCCCAAGCTAAATCCCTCTACCCGCCGATTGCAGATTCCTGGGCACCTTCTGGAAGCTGGCGAGGATCGGGGAGCGCAAGTCGCCCTGGGTAGGCGCCGCCTGCCTGATCATGGCCTTCACGGTGCTCTTCTGGAGCTGAGTGGCTCGTCTATATATACTACAACCTGCATAACATCATAGATATTCCAAACTATTAAGGACTGTAAATACACGCTGCGTTTCGCAGCACTGGTTAGACATTTTGGGCTTTCCCAACACTATCAGTTTTCCTCGGTGTTTTGGTTTGTCATGTCTGGCGGAGATCGGGAGAAGCTGCGTCTCTTTGTAGCCACCAGTAGGAGACGCTTGGGCGACCTCCTGGAGCGCCTAAACTGGAGCGAGCAGGGGGTGATGGAGGCCAAAAGTGGACACATTTTGGAGCACAAAGCTGAGACAGTGGAGCCACTGCCCGACTCCTGCTGCTTCAACCCCGCCTTTAGCGTTCAGCTCGACGACGCATCTATCCAGCAAATTGTTGGAACGGATGCGGGCCAGCCAAGTGGCGCTAACTGCTTTGAAGACCTTCAGGTGGCACTCAATGCGCCCAACAGGCTCCTCATCTACGAGCACGTCCTCCGGCACACTGCAAAGCATCCACAGTTCGAGGATAATGCCGCCTTCGCTGAGCTAGTGGGCGAGACCAAGCGGGAGGGGAAGAAGCAGCGTCGCCACCGCAAGAGCAAGCCCACGCTCAACGAGGAGCTGCACCAGCTAGTTAGCCTTCAGATGCAGGCGCTGCAGAGGCAGTGGGAGCAGGAGAGGGCCCGGAAGCAGGAACGCAAGCAGAGGGAGCGGGAGCACAGGAAGAGGGAGCAGGAGCACAGATCGAGGGAGCAGGAGCATAGATCGAGGGACCAGGAGCATAGAACGAAGGAGCAGCAGCACAGAACAAGGGAGTGGGAGCACAGGCACTCAGGTAGCCGGAGGAGAAGTCGGAGTCGCAGCCCGGAGAAGCAACGCCATGGACACAGGCGTCGGGAGGAGCGGAAGCCGCACAGGCATCATCATTCCTACACTTCTGGTTATTAAAACAGGAAGTCCATTCGCATCTGTAGGAAGAAACACCATTCCTACACCTCTGGTCATTAAAACAGGGATTCCATGCGCATCTGGAGGAGGAAACATCATTCCCGCACCTCTGCTCATTAACAGAGGGAATCAATCCTCATCTGGAGGAAGAAACACCATTCCTACACCTCTGGTCATTAAAAAAGGGAATGGGAAACCATCTGGACGAGGAGCACCCACATCAAACACCGAACACTGTGGTCACCAGAGCACTTCCTATGTTTAGCCGACTGTTTATTTGGGTATTCAGATAATGAACAAAGCAAAGAGAAAAAAAAAACATTTGTCTATGATCCTGGCTTGAGGATCCTCCTGGCGGTGGAGGAGCCTACTTGGTGGAGACGCGCGTGCGCTTGTTCCAGGAGAAGTTGATGCCGTAGTTCTTGACGCGCTCCTTCTTGGGCTTCTCTGCGCCGTCGACATACCAGCGCCAGCCGTTCCGTTCGCAGTATGTGATGGCCTCCTCCTGGGAACCGAACTGCACGTTCATGTTGGACAGCGGGTCGCCGCTGGAAGGGCAGAAGTTGGTTACTGGTTGATTCGTTGGACAGAGAGAGTAGCTACTCACGAGGATGCCCAGCCCATGAGGGGGTTCTCCCAGCGCTCGCGGTTGTCGAACTCGATCTGCCAGGTGTTGATGTTGTCCGTGCCGCTCTGCATGGCATTCTTGGGCGGAATATGGATGCGGACGCGGCGTTCCTTGAGATGCTCCTCGGGGACACCGGTGATGGGGCCAAGATTGACGGCCGTGGGCACCGAGATCTTGCCGCTCAGCTTGTTGCGCTGCTCCAGCTCATCGGGACGGGCCAAAGCCAGCTTGGGGTCCAGTGGACCGCCGTCGGGTGAGGATGAGGATGCGGATGCCCAGCGGGCGGCGGCCAGTTTGTTGGCCTGGTAGCTGCAAAGGAGCAGGAAAGCAGATTATATTGGACAGACAGTTTGACGCACTTGCCCGGGCCGCGGGCACCCACTTACAGCTGCAGAGAGGCAGTGCCTCGGCACATCACTTGGCGGAGGGCCGACATTTCGCTAGGCGTGCTAAACTGCTCTCAATACGCGCAGAATTCGGCTTCAAAATACGAATTACGTAAAATTTGGAACACAAGCGCTTTGCAGTTGGGAAAACAGCTGTTCGGTTTTTATTCTAATTGGAAACAGTGCGGTTATTCCACAGGCGGTCACACTGAAATGGGAGGGTGTCTTCGCTGACATGTTTTTGGTATATTTCAGTTATCGGGTCGAACAAATTTATTATTTGTGACTTTCTATTTGAATAGCCTACTATGATTTTGTTGTATTTCCTAGCCAATTAGCCTCATTTTGTGGGCAAGAGTAAATTGAGTTTTGATTTATTTTGTAATTAGGCTAATATAACCCCTAAACAAACACCTTGTGAACAAGAACAGGGTTATTTTCGACATCAACTTTGGAAAGTCTCAGTTGTCATTTGAAAATAAAACATTTAGGGTATTCAACTGCGTTGCAAAAGTGTAAACTTTGTAAGTTTGCCAGACGAGAATTGTGAACGCCCTCTATTTTAAAACATCGTTGCAGGAAATTGACGTACAAAAGAAAGATAACTTTTTAATTTTTGTATTGCTCCAACATATAATCTAGGATCTTATTAACTACGCTCTCAGACCATCGCTTAGTTTTGATCTCCCTGGCTCGCTTTCTTGAGGGTTTTTCTTTCATTGAAATTGTTATTCAATGATTTTGTTTTATAGAAGACAATTTTTTTTCTTTTGCATTTAAAATTATTTTCTGTCCTTGCAATATAAACCAGACATATCACTTCGAAATACCAAAAATATTCCTGGAGTGTGTCTCCGCTAACTGCCACTGCTTTACTTTTACCTCTAGTTCCGAGCTTACACGCCTGCTGCTTACCTATAAAATTTGCAATCAACCACGGTGTTACACAGTATTTTGCATTCCAAGAATTGCATTTCTGCTAGTGCTGCCAGATTGGTTTGTTTGGGCCCCTTATACGAAAAGACTGTAGTTTGTGTACATTTTAGAAATATAAACAAACCATATACTATTTTGTTAAGATAAACACCTGTGTAAGTCCTTGTTTTCAAGAGGACTCGATTGAGTTATATCCTTTTTGGCCTTGCCACAGGGTTAAAAATCACGTGGGCCGACTTTGTGGCAACGCCACGCCTACTATTTGCAAATAAGGTCTTAATCAATACAACTACACACAGAGTTGATAAAGAAAAACAAACAGAAAACACTAAAACTTTCGCCCACAAAAACCAAAAATTTCAGTAACCAAGGAGGAGTTGCACGGTAGTGTCCACAGATCCCAATCCAGAGCAGCGACATGGGAGTCCCGAAGTTTTTTCGCTACATCAGCGAGCGTTATCCTTGCCTCAGTGAGTTGGCGCGGGAACACAGCGTAAGTGGATGCGGGGGATGCGGATGCGGATGTCAGGATAGCCATGTGAGCTACATATGTGATATGTGTCCTTACCCCCTAGATACCCGAGTTCGACAACCTGTACCTGGACATGAACGGCATCGTGCACAACTGCTCGCATCCGGATGACAACAACATACACTTTCACCTGGAGGAGCAGCAGATATTCCAGGACATCTTCAACTACGTGGACAAGCTGTTCTACCTGATCAAGCCGCAGCGTCTCTTCTTCCTGGCCGTCGACGGGGTGGCACCGCGGGCTAAAATGAACCAGCAGCGGAGCAGGAGATTCCGTTCGGCCCGCGAGGCGGAGCAACTGGAGGCGAAGGCGGCGCAGCGGGGCGAGCGGCGGGAGCACGAGCGCTTCGATAGCAACTGCATCACCCCGGGCACCGAGTTCATGGTGCGGTTGCAGGACGGGCTGCGCGCCTTCCTCAAGACGAAGATCTCCACGGATCCGCTGTGGCAGCGGTGCAGCGTGATTCTGAGCGGCCAAGAGACGCCCGGCGAGGGCGAGCACAAGATCATGGACTACATTCGGTACATGAAGGCACAGCCGGACTTTGACCCCAACACGCGGCACTGTCTGTACGGCCTGGACGCCGATCTGATCATCCTGGGCCTCTGCACCCACGAACTGCACTTCGTGGTGCTGCGCGAGGAGGTCAAGTTCGGGCGGAACGTGAAGCGCGCCTCGGTGGAGGAGACGCGCTTCTTTTTGCTGCACCTGGGCCTGCTGCGCGAGTACTTGGAGCTCGAGTTCGACGCTCTCAGTACGCCCGAGCGGAAGTTGGACGTGGCGCAGCTGATTGACGATTGGGTTCTGATGGGCTTCATGGTCGGTAACGACTTTATACCCCATCTGCCGTGCCTCCACATCTCCTCCAATGCCCTACCGCTGCTGTACCGCACCTACATCAGCATTTACCCGGCCCTCGGCGGTAACATCAACGAAAACGGCAAGCTGAACCTGCGCCGACTGCAGATCTTCATGTCGGCCCTCACCGAGGTGGAACTGGAGCAGTTTAAGGAGCACGCCGACGATCTGAAGTACATGAATGCCAAGACGGAGGCCTTCGACATCGATGTGGCCCAGATCACGGCCAACGAGAGCTACGATTCGGACCTGGGAGCCCTCATCAGTGAGAGCATGAAGGTAAGCAGTGGTCACGCTGGACCTTAGTCCACCTGGTAATCCCCTTTTCATATCCCCAGCTCTACGAGGACGACAGCGAGGAGGACTGGAGCAACGAGGAAGCGATGCTGACGAACGAGTTTAAGAACTACAAGCGTAACTACTACCGCAACAAGTTCAAGAGGGAGGCGCAGGGCCAGCTGCTCGAGGAGTTGGGCCACCACTACGTCAACGCGCTGCAGTGGGTCCTCGACTACTACTACCGCGGCGTGCAGTCCTGGGATTGGTACTACCCCTTTCACTACGCGCCGTTCATCAGCGACCTCAAGAACATCGAGCAGGTCCAGATAGACTTCCAGCTGGGGACGCCCTTCCTTCCATTCCAGCAGGTGAGCACTCTCATTTGGAGTTCAGCGCCTTGGCGCACTTTAATTTGTTTATTAAACCCAAAATATTGAGGATGTTCTGTCCATAATTCACAAAATGTATTGTAATACTGTCAGTATTTCCATCATGGCCTCTTTTTGTATTATAAGAACATATACCTATCCTGCTCTAAACTATGGAACTATTGTATTCGACGTTCGATCAACCAAGAATTAAAAGTAAGTTATACTAAATCCTGTCTCCCTTTCTTCACGCAGCTCTTGGCGGTGTTACCGGCGGCCAGTTGCAAGCTACTCCCACTCGCCTACCACGACCTCATGCTGCTGCCCAGCAGTCCGCTGGCCGAGTTCTATCCGCTGGACTTCGAGAGCGATCTAAACGGCAAGAAGCACGACTGGGAGGCGGTGGTGCTGATACCCTTCATCGACGAGCGGCGGTTGCTAGCTGCGATGCGTCCCTGCGAGGTGCTGCTCTCAGAGGCGGAGCGCGACCGGAACCGCCACGGTCCCATGTACATCTACAGGCACAGTTCGGAGTCGCAGGGCCCCATGGCCCCGCAACCGCCGCTGCGGGGGCTGGCGAACCTCTTCTGCACCGAGGTGGCCAAGTGGTCGCGCGAGATCGCCCTCAACCTGCCGCACAGCGTGTGCGTTGAGCTGCCCAATGCGGCGCGCCACGTTTTCTTCCCGGGCTTTCCCACCATGCAGCATCTGCCCTTCGACGTGAGTGTTATACTGGCCATTCCGCTCGTAATGCCAGCCTTTATATGTGCCCTCCCATCTTCCAGTTTGAGCTGCGGCACGATCGCGTCAAAGTTTTCGAGCAAGTGAGCCGCAACCAGAATATGGTCCTTAAGCCGCGCAAACGGCAACTGGAGGACACCCTGGAGGCGGTGGCCGGGCAGTATCTGGAGCAGGTGGTGCACATCGGTTGGCCGCATCTCATCAAGGCGAAGGTGGTGCGCGTCGCCACGCGAGAGCAGCGGGTCGACGAGGAGGGACTCTCGGCAAATGAGTCGCGGCGCTTCGACTCGGAATGCAAGACGCTGCAGGAACAGTTGAGTGTGAAGCCGCTTCCTGCATCCGGCGCCCAACTGCTAATGCTCCTCCTTCTTCTCTCTCCCCTCTGGCAGCTTTACCACGCGCATGGGCATCCAGTTTCACAACTACGACGTGCTCGTCTACGTGCGCACCTACGCCGGCAGCTCCACGGAGTTTGGGGCCAAGGGAACGCTAAAGGTCCGCGATGCGTGGAGCAGCGCTGTCACCGGCTATCCCGCCCAGGGTGTGGTGGCCGAACTGGCCGTGAAGGAGAGCATGCGCAAGCAGTTCAGCAAGGTTGAGGACTTCTTTCCCGCCGGCAGCCCGATTTTCTTCATCGGCAATCCGTATTACGGCAGCGAGGGCACTGTAATGGATCCCCTGCTCGCCTACAGCTGCGGCCGCATCCAGGGTAAGCCAGTCTCGGTGGATTATGGCCCCTTCACCCTCTCATCTTGTTCTTCTTTCCCGCTACAGTCAACATCCGTGTGCGTCCGGAACCGGATGTCCAGGAGGCACGCGCCTTGCAGGAAAATCGCGACCGGGACTTGTTAAACACATACGAGGTCTGCCACTTACTGAACATCAACGGGCGGGCCTTGGGTCGCCTCACCGGTACCGTGTGGGTGGTGCTCGGTCCTCGGCGGGAGAAGATGGAGAACGTGGCCAAGCACAACATTGGCCTGCAGCTCAAGTACCCGAGACAAAACGAGGAGCGTGCCGGCTACTGCTGCCGGTCGGGCAACCAGTGGTTCTACTCCAGCCTTGCCCTGGATCTGATGCGGGACTACTGTCAGCGCTACCCGGACGTAGTCGCCTTTTTTGGAGTCAGCAACGATCGCGGCGAGTACGTCTTTGAACAGGATGTTTTCCCGGATGCCATTGGCCAGCACCGCGTTGAGGATCTAGCCAACTGGGTGCGCCAGCAGCCGCACATGAAGGTGGAGCGGATCTCGTGCGGCTCCAAAACGGTCTGCCGCGAGACGGTGGAGCTGCTGATGGCCGCCGTCGACGAGCTGCGCTCGCTGCCCGTCAAGGACGTTAAGCTGCAGGTTAAGCCGCATTTGCTCATCAAGCCCAATGTCACGCTGCCGGAAGTCTACCGATCGCGGCGGCCGGTGCGACTCTTCGACCGCGTCATCATCGTCCGCACCATATACATGGTGCCGGTGGGGATCAAGGGCACGGTGATCGGCATCCACCCCGTTACCGATCCAAATCCGGTCCGCCTGGAATGCGTCCATGCCGTGGACACCTTCTGCGAGGTGCTGTTCGACAAGCCCGTTCCGAATTGCAACGACATTCACGGCATCGCCCAAGACCGGGTCTACAAGGTGCCCGAGAACGCCATGGTGGTCATCTTCACGAACGGTAAGCGCAGCAAGTCTAGCACCCGTATTTACTTATTTTGTTTGTAGGCTTTATCAAAGCTTATTTACGGAAAGGGCTAGGGATTGCGAATATGTGTGCACTTTTCTTATAAGGCATATTTCCTTTATATGTATATACAGTTTAACATTTCTTAAATTTGGTTATATGTATAGGATGGGTATAATAGAAATCTTAAGATTAACAGATAATATTAATAGGCTAAGAAGCCATCCGGCATGCCTCCTTTAAACATTCACTAATGCAACAATTTTATTCTTTTTATTATTTTATTTCTTTTAGATCAAACACAGAAGCCAAACGACAAGGCTCAGTCGACGAGGACTCCCCAGCAGAACGACAACAACGTCCGGACGAACCCTCGCGATCTACAACAGGCGAGCAGCAGTCGTTATGTGACCGCAGCAGGTTCGACTTGGGTACCCATCACGATGAAGACGGAGGTTTCCGACGAGTTTTTGAAGACGCGAGGCGACGCGAAGGGCAAGCCGGAGTGGTCCAGGTCAGGCCAGCCGCAGTCGCAGTCGCAGTCGCAGCAACAGCCAATGGCGGAGCAGAAAATTTCCAACTGGCGGGATCGGGCTAGTGCCCCAACAACCAACCCTCAGCCGGCAGCAGAAAATTGGCGGCAGAGTTCCTCACGCCAGCAGGGTGGCAGTTCCTCCGTGGCTCCGGCCCAGGCGCCCCGCACTGCAGCTCCGGCTGCCACGGTGACTCCGCAGGATCAGACACTGGCGCTCATGTCATTGCTGGGCTTGAAGAAGGAACGGGAGGCGACACAATCTCTGGAGTCGACGCAGCAGCAGCAGCAGCCACAGCCGCGTCCACCGCCACTGCAGCTGGCTCCAACTGCCGGGCAAATGCCCGTAAGTCTTTCCAGCCGAAATTTGCTTTGCCTACCCGTTCATGTGCACCCATTTCCATTACAGAACTTGCCCAAGCCACCGCTCTTCTGGCAGCAGGAGGCGCAGAAGCAACAGCAGAGCGATCGCATCAAGAGCCAGCAATGGTACAGAAGCGCCCAGGCGGGAGCGGATCTTGGCCAGCCGCCAGCCATAGCTGGTCCCCAGATGAGGCAGCCACTGCTGCAGCAGCTTGCCAGCGTACCCCACCCTGGATTCAACAATGGAAATCAGCAGCGATCCAACCACAACATGGCTGCGCAGAGTGCGTTCAACAACAACCACGTGCGCATGCAGCAAACCAATCCCTACCAGACGTACCAGCCGCACCAGACGCCGGATCTACCGCCATTCCAGCAGCTGCAGGAGATCCACAATGTGGTTCCGCCTCGATACTCCTCGATACAGGACTTTGTGCCCATACAGGCGTATCGTCCGAGGAAATCGAAGCGTACCCAGCCAATCGGTGGTCGCCAGGAGCCAGATGCTGTAATTAAGAATTAAATAAGTTAATTGGGTTCGGCGATTTCATTTCAAGTATCTTTGTCTTGTGCAGCAATCGTTGAACGACACCACAGACACAACTTCTAGTTCTAGTCTTCCGGACAAATCTCCGAGTGATCAAGCTGTCGAGCTAATGCAAACGCTTAATATTCAGGTGAGCATTGACCCACGTCGATCCCGCAATGATCCCTGGAATAATATCTTTCTGGATCAGCAGCCATCGGTATCACAGTCCGAATCGAGTGCTGTTCCAGCAGCTGGAACTACTGAATCCGGATCATCTCAGGTGGGAAAAGTAGTCCAGAGTTATCTTTCAAATGCATTACCTTTCCTAACACTCGCATTTTCCTTTTTTCTAGGCAATCAGGCCAAGGAAACAGCGAGTACCCCGGATTGGGGCCAAATTTGATTTGGAATACATAATGCATTGAGATGATGATAATACAAATATTGCTCCACGAAGGACGGGGTCTACTCAATGAATTGCTCCTCTATAAGATCCCATTGCTTGAAATTTGAAAACTCTGTATTCCTAAGTTTAAAACCCACCTAACGCTAAGCAAAAAGTTGTTTAGAACCATCCAATTTTCATTTCCTAGTCTGTGCAAGGCATTCGAAGAAGCCGCATCCAATGGACTGTATTTCCCACAAAAATTGTTGATTATATTAATACTGAAGTGAGACTGACTCATATTTTTATTTTCCTTAAATAAACTCGACTTTTTCCTGATATTCCTTGTATTTATTACTAGTATAATAGATATCAGTCCTTTTTATTTTAGTCGTTTACCAGATATTATAGTATGTGTCGTGTAAATGAGTGTTTTAAAAGGAACTCGCTCTGTAAGAGAAGTTTCATCTAAATAAAAATGGTCACAGTAAACATGTTTTGAATTTTAGTGTGGGTTTATTTTTAAGTTCTAGCCATACGACTTTAGAACCGGAGCATAACTACTAAATTTGCTTTCAAAACAAAAATAAGGCCATATCGTGTCATCAAAACAGATACGATAGATGATGAATAGTTGCCGAAAAGTGTGCGATATTTTTTATGATGTAAATTCTGTTCATCATAGCAGGCCTAGTGTTACAAGCAGGGACCCTTTGCATTCTGCTCTTATCAACGTCGGAAGGAACATGTCAGGTGCGAAATTTTTTCTACAATAAATTTTCATTTTTAATGGTTTTTCCCCCTAAGACGAAGAACTAATTAATAAGCTTAAGGCCAGTGGACGTTATATGACTGCAGTCGGAACTGATTGGCTGCCAATAACCATGAAGTCGCAGATTTCGGACAAGTTCGTAAAGACGGGTGCTGCCCCGAAGGCCATGCCGGAGTCACGGGCCCAGCCAGAAGCTCCGAAGCAGGTGCCGGAGAAGATTTCCAACTGGCGCGAGCGGAAGACTACCAACTGGCGCGAGGAGAAGACTTCCAACTGGCGCGAGCAGAAGATAACCAACTGGCGCGACCGCCCCGGTGGCCAGCAGCCAGGTTCCAGCTCTTACAATGCTAAATAAAAGGGCAAGTCATCATGCCATCGACTTTCTTAAAGTGTTGTTTTAGAATTTACAAATTGGGTTGGAGTTAAGATGCCAGTCAATATCAAGGCCGTCTTCTTGTCCGTTTTTTAGTCATAAACGCATGCGCGGACAAGAAAACGATCCCTTATCAATGCAAATTACATTATATAGACCACAAATAGCTAAAAGACTAAGAACAAGGGTACTCAACACATCCCCCGCTCTCATTTGCATGTGCTCAATCGAAATTTAATAAGACTTGTCTTTCGTTACGAATTAAGGTTTTGATTTGCGTATAATTAATTACGACTTTATATGTACATACAATGCATTCGTTAAAAATAATAAGAAATAAAATGTTAAAAGAAAGCCAGCAGCAAGTGTAGTGTTGTCAACAAGGGTTCTTCCATTTCAATCAATTTAAAAAGTCCTACAACAGTGTCAACTTGGTTAATAATATATGTAGCTATGTGTCTCCTGGCGGAACTATTGTGGGATGCTGTGTGGATCTGCCATGAGGATGGATGAAGGGATGAGTGTTATCAGGTGGGATTGGTGGGGTCACCACCGCACAAAAAGGCACACCGCTCAGCAAATCAGATAAACTCAGCTTTGCTTCGATCAGCTCAGCCTCTTCGTCATAGCATTTTAGCATTTAGTTGGTTGTTGTTGTTGTTGTTAATAGTGAATTTTATTGTGGTTGCCGTTGTTTATAGAGCTAAGCTTATTCCTGTTCATATTGTTTTGTTGTTAGTTAGGTTCGCTTCTCATTCTCCTTCTCATTATTGTTGTTTGTTTGTTGTTGTGGTTGTTAGTGCTATCCGCGGATCTGTTTTGTTGCTGTTAGAATATATCTGCGGTTGCGGGTTTTAGGTAGCAGTCTTGTTTGGTCCTAAGACGCTGCCGCTGCCGTGGCCAAAACCGACACCGGTTCACTAGAATCAACGTGAATCAATTGCTGCTGCTCCTCCTCGGCGCGCAGCTTGGCGGCCTCCTTCTCCTGCAGCTGGGCCTCCAGCTCCTCGACATTGCGAAAGATGCGGGCATACTGGAAGCGTTCATGGCACGCTTGCTGGTAAAGAGCGGCCTCGGCCTCGCACTCCCCAAACACATCGCCGTCCCGCAACGCTGTGTAGATTTTGGTGGCCTCCTGTGAATTGAAATTTACAGCGTAAGTGGATGAGAACAGGGGGTCAGACAATATCCACTCACCTCTAGCCGCAGCTTGGCCAGGTTGAAGCTAGTGACCAGCTTGACGGCCGCCGCCTTTTTACTATTGTCCAGCTCGTACAGACTGCGGGCGCCCTCGTATAAATGCAGTATGGAAGCGTTGTGTTTGGCAATGAACTCGTCGTTGAGCTGCTGGGGCGTCTTGCTGCCTATCAGTTCTTTGGTGGCCTTGTCCAGCACCTGCTGCACGTGCTCATTGAACGGCTGTTCCTTGGCGGCGATTGTCAACGACTTCACAAAGCGTATGATGCAGCTGTGGACTTCGGGGTGCGCGGGGTTAACGGCGCGAGCGCGCCGAATGCACTGCAGCATTAGGAGCAGCTTGTTCTTGCGGTAGTACACCTCGAAGGCCAGCAGGTGCGTCTCGATGCGCTCCTTGGCCAGCTGTTGTAGCGGCTTCAGGAAGTCGATGGCCTTCTCCAGCGGATCGTCCGTGCGCTCCAGCTTCTCGGCCACCAGCTCGTCCAGCTGCGGAGCATCGGGATCGGTCTCCTGGTTCGCCTGCTGCTTCGACTTCTGGTGCTGTTCGCGCTTCACCTGCGCCTGTGCGGCCTGCGCACTCTCCAGCTCGGCTTTCTTCTTGGCCTTGCGCTGTTTGCTGCGCAGCTTCTTCAGTTCCGAAGGGGGCAGGTTCTCTGTGGCGGAATTAGGCCGGTTAAGCGTTTGTACAAAATAAGTCTTATCGGTTTACTTACCAATGTCGATCTCCTCAATGGTCGCCTCCGACTTGAGCGGCTTGTCGTAGAGACGGATGTACACCTCTATGGCGCACTTGGCCGCCTTAAAGTAGAAGGGATGCTGGCGCAGTACGTCCTCTAGTCGCAGCAGGCCAACGTAGGCGCGAAGCGTCATTTTGCGCATGCAGTAGGTGTGGAAATCGAACTGGTCCTCGACGATCTCAGCGAAGTGGCGCTCCACCTCGTGGCACTTCTTCAGCGACTCGCCCCAGCGACCCATTCGCTGATATGCCAGGGCGCACTCCGTCTGGAACCACATGCACTGCATCTCGTTCAAGTTGTCCATGGCGGATACGCCCTCGCGGGTGAACTTGGCGCAGATCTCCTCTGCTTCCTGCACCATGTTGCCGCGCAGCATGTACTTGGCACACTTCGAATTGATGTAGCTGTGGGGGGGAGGAAAATGTAAGTCTCTTCGAGAAATCCGGCTTCGTTCAAGCGACCCTTACCGATCCGCCGTGTCCATGCTCTGCGCCTCTTCCAGCCAGACGTACGCCTCCACAGGATCGCCGGCATGCTTGAAGATGCGACCCTTGGTAATGAGCAACTCGATCAGCGTGGGCGTATGGTCGATCGCCACATTGATGTACTCGAGGGCACGGTCCGTGTCACGCATGTAGTCGTAGTGCTGCGCCAGGAACAGAGCCGTCCACACCAGCGCCGAGGCCGGTTCGACGGGAACCCCGGCATCAGCGTCCTCGCGAGAGAAGTGGCCGGAACGCGTCAGGTTCTCGAAATACTGCAGCGTCAGTTCCTCGATGGTGGCCGCCTTCTCCGGGATCTGGTGCAGCGTGCGCACGTTGACAAAGAGCGGCGGAATGCCCTTACGCAGACCGCGGCGCAGGTACTCATCGGCCACGATGCGAAACTCGGCGCCGGTGGCGATGTTCAAAGGCAGGCGGCGGGGGCAAAGGGCGCGCGGGTACTGCTCCTGGAACACGCGATAGATCGCCACCACGGCACTAGAATCGGTCGCCTGGCGGGCGGCCATGTACTGTTCGTAGTACAGCACATTCTCCGGATTGCGGCGGATCAGGGACTCGAAGATGGGCACAGCCTTCTCCTGCTGCTCAAGCTTGATGTACAGGTCACCCATGGTCTCGCGCACGGCCAGCTTATCAACGATCTGGGCCTGGTACTTGATCAGATGATCCACGGCCTGCTGCAGGCGGTCCGACTCGATGAGTATCTGGTTCTGGTAGAGCAACAGCTCCGAGTGGCGATAGTCGTGCGCCTCCTACCCGTGGAGCAACATGAAAGAGGCAAGAAAATGGATAAATTGGATTATACAATGGTATCGGTGTTGGCCATACGGGCCAGGGTAGCCAGGTACATACAATCGAGGTCTGCGACTGGCTAAACGTCTCCAGGATGCTGTTGGCCATGTCGTAGTCCCGCAGCAGATGGTAGCTCATGGCGAAGCCGATCCAGGAGGCGTGCTGCGAGGGGCGCAGCGTGAACAGGTGGTGGCGCGTCTCCTTGTAGCCCTCCAGGTCACGCATCTGGATCTGCAGCAGCGACAAGTCCTTTAGGATTTGCAGGTTGTCCTTCTCCCACTTGAGCGCGTTGCGATAGCACTTGATGGCCTCGTCGTACTTCTTGTCGCTGCGCTGGAGCAGTCCGTAGACATGCCAGCAGACGTGGGAGCGCAGATCGTTCCGCAGTCCCAGGCGCACATACTTGTAGGCCTCCTCGCGGCGCCCCAGGCCGTTCAGAGTCAATCCCTTCATGGCCAGCGTCTCGCCGTGCTCCGTGTACTTGGGATTGGACAGGATCTGCTTGGCCAGCTTCAGGCCGTTTTTGTACTGCTTCATTTCGTAGCATTTCTGGCGGGGCACAGAGATAAGATAGTGGATTAGTCGAGGAATTAGTCCATTTGGCGCATCCCGCCCAGTGGCAAAATTTTGAGGTTATGCTACCATCGAGCGGTACACCGTAGTCGCGGTGCAGGTGGAGTACCCAGGAGTTACACATCCCGGATAGCCGCGTGTTGGCCTACGTTTCGCTTTGGCCAAAAATAGGCACTCCACCTGACTTGGCCGAAAAAGCACATGGATGTACCGAAGCCGGTGAGTAGCGGGAACTTTGGGGGGGTCAGGGGGCACGTAGGGGAGCTTTATGGGGAGGGGACAGGGGCTGGGGCAACCACCACCCGGCTTACAAGTAGCTTGCGGAAGAGCGCACCCTCCTTGGGCGGCAGGGGATCGCTGGAAGGCATCTCTGCAAGGCTGCGGCTGCTCCTCTTCTACTGCTGCTTCTTCTTCTCGGTCGGCTCTTGTTCTTCCTTTCCTCAGCTGCTGACTCTCTGGGATTTTCCTCGCCTGGCCGTGAATTGCACCCGACTGCGGGATCTGCGGTTCGGGATCAGCGCTCTGAGTTGCTTCGACGGCACGGGGGGTAGCTGGATGCGATTCGATCGGCAGAGTAGTTGGGTAGACACACCACACAAGGCGAAAAAGGCAAACTGCGGGCACGAGCAAATTTCTAACTCGACGTGAGACGGCCACACACACGCACACCATTCAGCACGGCTATACACATGCACGCACTGGCGCACACACACCGGCACGCGGATGCACGCGTCCCGCGGCGAATGTCGCTAGTAACCGCGCCTCGCTACGAATGGCTAAAAACGCGCTCGTTTCAAACCTTAGACGGCGGTGTTATGTAAAGCTGCTGAATCTTTAATTAAAACTTATTCGTAGCGTGGATGGCTAGTGGGCGCACAGATCGATTCTTGAACACATTCCAAAAAGCCTACTTGTTCATAGCTTTTGCATAGGCAATTCAGGTGAAATTGTATTTCCGTAATATACGACCATAAAGTTGCCATTCACAGGCAAGCCAATCAGCTGTGCACGACAGCATCTATCGATAGCTGAGTGCGATAGCCAACACACTCGATAGGCAATCGGGAAAGAGGAAGAAGAACGCACCGGCAGGAACAGCAACATGAATTCTCTGGCCAGGATCGGGGGCTTTGTATGCCAATCGGTACAGATAGCCGGCTGCGGAGTAAGTATACCACTCCCTCCGCATGTGTAAACCCAACTAATCCCAATCGCTGCACCCAAACAGCTGCAGCAGGTGCGCACCAAGTACGCCGACTGGAAGATGATCCGTGATGTCAAGCGTCGCAAGTGCGTCCGGGAGAACGCCGTGGAGCGGCTGCGGGTCAACTCGCTGCGCAAGAACGACATCCTGCCGCCGGAGCTGCGCGAGCTGGCCGACGCCGAGATTGCCGCCTTTCCGAGGGATTCATCGTTGGTCCGAGTGCGGGAACGCTGTGCGCTTACGTCACGGCCGCGCGGAGTCGTCCACAAGTACCGGCTCAGCCGGATCGTTTGGCGCCACCTCGCCGACTATAACAAGCTGTCCGGCGTGCAGCGCGCCATGTGGTAGCGGCTCCTTCTGTTAGCAATCTAGGGAAATAAACCATGTTAGTAGTCCACCTCCCGGATATCTTTGTTATCGGTTTGGGGTCCCCTCACCAACTGAGTGGCGGCCTATCGATAGTCGTGTTATCGGTGTTAGTAAATATCAGCTGAAGTTGATGCTCCTCCGGCGAAAATGTCCCGGAAATCAAAAGGAGATGTAGGATCCGCCCGCCAGAGGGCCCAACTCAACCTAGTCGACTTCAGCTTCCTGGACCGCAAGGCGGAGGTAGCGGGCCTGCTGCAGGCCAAGAGCCGCCAGGTGGGTCGAAGTCTGGTGGAGAACGAAGCCGACTTTTGGAAGTTCGTGGGCAAGTACGAGGCCATGATGCGCGCCACGGGTCAGCCCGTGCTGCCGCCCCTGCTCGCTGAGTCGGATTTGGCAAGCATTCAGCCGTATTACCGCAGCAAGCACTTGGCGCTGCGGCTGGAGAAGGATGAACTGCTCCAGGAGGCGCACGCCGAGGTGCAGGCCCAGTTCAGGCACCTCCTGCTGGTGTACCTGGACTTCCGCCAGACAGAGAAGTTCCAGCGCATCC
Source organism: Drosophila subpulchrella (assembly GCF_014743375.2). NCBI lineage: Eukaryota > Metazoa > Arthropoda > Insecta > Diptera > Drosophilidae > Drosophila > Drosophila subpulchrella. The sequence goes on along the minus strand of NC_050613.1, from coordinate 28,245,821 downwards.
GGAAGCTGCGACAGGCACAGCGCAACCTGCCCATTGCTCGCTTTCGACAGGATTTGCGCGATGCCCTGGACACCTCCCGCGTGGTCATCGTGGCCGGCGACACGGGCTGCGGCAAGTCCACGCAGGTACCCCAGTTCCTTTACGACTTTGGCTACCGCAGCATAGGTGAGTGGGAGTGTTTTCCATTCGTTTACATGCCCTAATCCTTGAATGCCTCAGCCTGCACCCAGCCGCGTCGCTTGGCCTGCGTGTCCCTGTGCAAGCGCGTGGCCCACGAGCTCCTCGACGACTACGGCAGCCGGGTGGCCTTCCAGATCCGCTTCGAGCGCAGTCGCACGCAGCGCACCAACATCCTGTTCATCACAGAGGGTCTGTTACTGCGCCAGCTGGCGGTGGCTGCCAACTTAGACCAGTACGACGCGCTCATCCTGGACGAGATCCACGAGCGCAACCTGTTCGGCGACTTCCTGCTGGGCGTAACCAAGTGCCTTCTGCGAGCACGGCCGCAGCTCAAGCTGATCCTCATGTCGGCCACCATCAACGTGGAGCTCTTCCACGGATACTTCAAGGACGAGGGGGCGCGGCTGGTGCAGGTGCCGGGACGACTGTTTCCCATCAAGCTGCGCTACATGCCGCCACCAACTCTGGAGCTGAAGGCGGGCCAGGCGACAGCGGCATCGAAGCGCTCTCAAAGCGCCCGCATAGACCCGGCTCCCTTTGTCCAGGTGCTGAGCCTGATCGACCAGCAGTATCCGAGTGAGTCCAAACATTCCCAGTACCCAGGGAATTTACTAATAGCAATCTAATCCAGCTAGCGAGCGCGGCGACGTGCTGATCTTCGTGAGCGGCGTCAACGAAATTGAATCGGTTGTGGAGGCCGTCCAGGAGTACGCCACCGAGCAGACGCACTGGCTTGTGCTGCCGCTGCACAGTGGACAGGCGATCGCCGAGCAGGGCAAGGTGTTCGACTATGCGCCCGAGGGCTGGCGCAAGTGCATCGTGTCTACCAACATTGCCGAAACGTCTCTGACAGTGGACGGCGTGCGTTTCGTGATCGACTCTGGAAAGGTCAAGGAAATGAGCTACGACGCCGCCTGCAAGGGCCAGAGGTTGAAGGAGTTCTGGGTGTCCAAGTCGTCGGCCGAGCAGCGCAAGGGTCGTGCTGGGCGCACAGGACCAGGTGTAAGCTAAGCTTTAGCCATGGGGAAACTGATTTCCTTAACCAATTTGCAATCACAGGTTTGCTTTCGCCTCTACACCGCGGATCAGTTCAACGCTTTCGAGGCCTATCCCACGCCTGAAATCTACCGCGTCCCGCTCGACACGATGCTGCTGCAGATGGTGTCCATGGGCCTGCCCGACGTCAGGGCCTTTCCTTTTATAGAAGCCCCGGAAACGGAGCGCATCGAGCAGACCATTCTGGCGCTCAAGCAACATGTAAGGAATTTCGCCATTATATTTACAAGGAATCACTTTATTTATGAACATATCTTATTGCAGTGTGCACTAAGTGTGGAGGAGAAGATCACTCCGCTGGGCAGCTCGCTGGCCAACCTGCCCGTGGAGCTGTCCATCGGCAAGATGCTGCTCATGGGCTGTGTGTTCCCGGAGGTGGAGCAACTGCTGACGCTGGCCGCCATGCTCAGCGTGCAGAACCCGCTGACGAATCGCGCCCACACAGACCAGCGTTGCGTGCGGGAGCGCGAGTCGCTGGAGTCCGAACAGGGCGACCTCTTCACCCTGGTGCGCCTGTTTCGCGAATGGGTGCAGCTAAAGATGCGACGCGAGGGCACGCGCCAGTGGTGCCGCCGCTTGGGCATCGAGGAGCAGCGGTTCTATGAGGTGACCAAGCTGCGTGCTCAGTTCCAGCGCATCCTCGAGAGCTGCGGCATGGTGGTGGCCAGCAGTTCCGATTCCCAGCTGACCAGCGCCGAGCGGGCCACGCGGCACGGCGAACTGCGCCAGCTAAAGGCGATGAAGCGCCGTCAGCGATTCGAGCAGCCGCGTCAACGCAAGTTGCTCAAGCAGAGCGGTGGAAGAGGGCAGGAGGACGACGAGGAGCGGGATGAGGAGCAGGGCAACGACATGCGGGACGTGGACTTCCGGCTGCGCTTTGATCCCCGCCAGCTGACACTGCTGGAGCGCTCGGCGCGCCTCGATCGACACCGCGACGTTGTGCTGCTGAAACTGCTGCTGGGGAGCGGATTTTACCCACAACTGGCTATCAGCGACGAGTTCAACTACTGCAAGGGCGGAGGCCAGCAGTTCTTCCACACGCGGCTCAAGCCCTTCGTCCTGCAGCACCCTAACGCCCACTTCGCCAAGCACTACGAGCTGCTCAAGCTGACTGACAGCGATCTGCTGGCCAAGCCGAACTTTTACACGCCCAAGCATCCGATCAGCGAACGCCACCAGTTGCTGTGTTACCAGTAAGTGGATGAGTAAGGAATCGTAGTGCATCACTAATCACTCCGCTCCGCAGGTCGCTGCTGGAGACCGCCAAGCCCTATCTGATCAACTGCATCCGCCTGCCGGCTGCCCAGACGCTGTTGCTCTTCAGCTTCTCCATCGACACGAATGCGGGCATCAGCCAGATCGTCTGCGACGGCTGGCTTGGACTGGATCTGCCCATGCCGGGCAGTGGAATGGAGCTCCTAAGCCGCGCCATAGAGTTGCGACAGCGGTGGAGCAGGCTGCTTTACGCAAAACTAGAGGGTGAGTGCCCCCGAACCATTTTTACTACAAATAACTAAATTGCTAATGTAATTACAATAGGTTTCAGTTTAACAACTTAAGTTTTTATGAATTTCTGTAATTTTTATTACAATTTCTTCTTAAACTTATGATGACTAACTGACTATGACCACTGGATATAGTCTATATGGCTACCTGTCCGTCCGTATGAAGAAAAGGGTTCCGAGGAACTAGAAAGCTAGATTTTTTAAGGAGACAAAAAAAGAGCTAATGATAAAATCGTTTATTCAGATAAAGTATTGTAGGTATTATAAATACAGGTGTTAATTATAAAGTTTATTTCTTGAGAGAGAAACTATAAATCTATGTTTTTTAAAGGTACATGACATGATCAAATGGAACAAATCTCGTTTATTCGCAAAGAGCATTGTAGGTGCTATATATACAGATGTTATTTAATTCAAATGAATGGACAACTCAAATATAACTAGTTTATATTTATAGAGTCTATTTCTTGAAAGACTATGCACATAAAAGAATGAACATCTTTAACAGTAGTAGTATTTTCATGTTTTTAAAGAGAGTCTCATTTTAAATATTTCTTCGATTTTAATATGTACAGAAATGGGATTTTTAAAGCCAAATATTTGGGAAAATATAAAAATAACGTATAAAGTATAAGCATAAATGGGATATGCTTAGATATAGCAACAAGTATACAATTGAAAATTCCAGTTCGTATTATATCCATAACAAAAATGTGGGATTTCTGAAATATGTTAAGATCGTGTTCTACCAGTCTCCATCTCTCACTCGACAAACAAGAGTTTTTAGTTAATTATTGTGAAATGATTTTTGTATCATAATTTGTTCTGTGTAAAAATTCTCGAATAGCCAGCACGTGAGAAGAGTTTCGCTAAGCTATAAGACTTACATACCTCACTCGAAAACATTTGAAGTGTTTATCCCCAAATACTTTTTGTTGAGATAGGTCTCTTTTCCACATGCAAATTAATGCCATGAAATAACAGTCTTAAACCCAGCCGAACATTTAAAGAACACCTTAAAATGCAAATTGGTTAAAAACTATTTCTAAGATACAGTCGAGTATGGTTTGAAATCGTTCCTATGGTTTAAATTCACTAATTCATTTAATTCCGATATAAACTATGATCGAGAGTATCAGTTACTTAATCGTTTAATGGTTATCCTTTAATTTTATAAATTCCAGATCTCAATAAAGGGTTATCCTTTAATTTTATAAATTCCAGATCTCAATAAAGGGTTATCCTTTAATTTTATAAATTCCAGATCTCAATAAAGGGTTATCCTTTAATTTTATAAATTCCAGATCTCAATAACAAGCAGGAAACATCTCCAGGTGCGAGCGATGGGAGCAGCACGCTCTGGCACGAGCTTCTCGACTTCATGGCGCTGGATGTGGCGTACGCAATTAAGAGGCTGCTGCCCGCCGACATCAAGAGGCTGTACTCCCACGAGGCTCCGTCGACGAGACTCATGGAGCTCAAGGAGAACCCCTTTGCCCGAGACTATCCCATGACGGCCAACGACGAGAAGGGCGGGCTCAACGTGTCCGAGCACGTGGTCTACAGCTGCTTGGCGGAGCAGCAGTGGACAATGGCCATGGATGCGGCCCTGCGGGCAGAGCCATGGAGCTGCACACGATGCGATTTCCAGCTGGAGGAGTTCGATGTGCTGGAGCAGCTGGTGCACCGATCCCACTGCAAGGGTCGCAAGGCGCAGGGCCGTAAGCCCAAATCGGATAGCCCTGTTTCGATGCCAGAGACATCCAGAAGCTCATCCTCCCACTCCTCCGGCAGCTATCACTGCAAGTCCTGCCAACGGGTGTTGCGGCTGTCAAAGATCGACATCCTGCGCCATCAAAAGCAGTGCCGAAATAGCAAGGGATCTGACTGAAATAAAGCATTATTTATAAGAAACAAGTCCCGAAATGTATTCTTAGACCACTAATTTTATGTTTAGAAAAATTATAATTGCATTAAATTTAATTTATTAGATCTAAGTGAATGAGGCTCGTTTTCTCAGTCTAACCTACCGCAAAAGTATCCCAATTTCCGTTCAAAAAGTCATAAATCCGATATATTTGCTCGTCGAGAAAATTGTCAAATTGCTAGGTTTTTTATTTCAGACACCAGGCGAACATAAGCGTTTAGCAGGTGGAGAAACGATCAGCTGATTTGTTAAATCGAAGCTTATTAGAGATGCCCTCGTGACTGCATCGTGACAATCTCGTGACAAGAACGTGACAAGATTGTGACAAGACTGTGACTTTTGTGAAACGGTCATGGTTGCTCATCTCTGATCTGCTCTTGGCTCTCAACTAACGGATCCTTCCAATGGAGATCAATTCCTATTGGTCAGTAGGGGGAGGGGAAATATGCTAAGAGCGGCCATCTTGAAAATAAACAGCTGATTAAGTTTACTTTTGGCTACCAGCTGACACTTGCTAAGATTTCTGTTTGCCTGGTGTCTGAGACCAATAAATTCAGCTCTTTGGCACAAAATATGCTTCGAATCCTTTCAATTTGTTGAAGTAAATGAGTGAATTTTCAATTTGAAGCACCAGGCGAACATGAAAACTCGTAGGTGGCCAACGATAAATTTTTAAGGCTTAACTAGAGGTGTGCCGCTCTTAGATATGTAGGGCATTTGCTGCCGATCAAGCTGTTGCCCCACCTCTAGTCTCTCATACTGAAATAACGGTTGTCTTCCAGTAGGCAAATGTAAACGCCCAGCAGCCGCCTGCTACGGATTATGTTCGCCTGGTGCCAAAGATCAAGAAATTTCATTTCAGACCTCTTCGAAATGTCAAAAAATCATAAAATACCATATTTGCTCATCGAGTAAATGGTCAAATTGCTAGATTTTTTCTTTTCAGACACCAGGCGAACATAAACGTTTAGTAGGTGGAGAAACGATCAGCTGATTTGTTAAATCGAAGCTAATTGGAGATGCCGTCGTGACTGCTTCCTTCGACATATCGTGACAAGCTTGTGACAAGCTCGTGACAAGATCGTGACAAGATCGTGACAAGCTCGTACAAGCTTGTGACACGGCCATGGTTGCTCATCTCTGGTCTGCACTTGGCTGTCAACTAACGGATCCTTCCAATGGTGATCAACTCCTATTGGTCAGTGGTGGGAGGGGAAATATGCAAAAGGCGGCCATCTTGAAAATAAACAGCTGTTTAAGTTTACTTTTGGCTACCAGCTGTCACTTGCTATATTTTCTGTTTGCCTGGTATCTGAGACAAATAAATTAAGCACTTTGGCAGAAAATTTGTTTCGAATTCTTGTAATTTTGTTCGAAAATCAATTTCTTTTAAAACATTGCCTACATTTGAGCGCTGCCGCCTTTGGACAAAGTGAGTCCCTTGGGACTGTAAGCTAGTGTGCGCGTTTCTGAATTTACAAAATGGTTTTTAGCGCAACATGAAGACGAGAGACGGATTTAGGAGATTTGTTTTGGATCTGCACCTATTTGTTGCGCTTCTCTCGCCCATTTAGTTGTTGTTCTAATCTCGGGACACAAAAGTTACGCTAGTTTATGAAAAAGTCTTTTGCTGTCAAGCTGTCCAATTTTTAGACAACCGCTACTTCCCCCTTATTCCTTATTCCGGCTTCTTCAGCACGGTACTGTTGTTGCTGTCGAGTTTTGTACTTTGCTCTCCTTGGCTTTCTTGTCCTCTTTTTCTTAAGAAATAAAGATATGGTTAAGTATCTCGACTATAAGATACCCGCTGCTTTTCATGAAATATAGGGGAAAAGCACATCACAAATAATAAAATACCTAGAAATTATTAGTCTCTAAGGAACCACATGTAATCTAGACCTAGATTTTCAATTGTATATTTTTATATGACAATTATATTATCTTGTTTCAAATACAACATGCCCTTTTCCGAAAAAGTAAAAGGTATACTAAAAAACTTTCGGCAGCATTTTGCGATGTTTTGCACAAAAAAAGTGTTGCATGCTTTCGGGCATGTGCAGCATGCCGTCCCTTACACACACACACAGACACTGGGGCTTGTTTAAAAGTTGATTTCAATATAAGTTTTATGTTGCGTAATATTGAAAAGGGCGACAGGGCCCTGACGGGCATTAACTTTTAAATTTTCTACCATGAATCGAAGTGCTTCGATTAAGCGAGCAGCTGTCGGCGTCCACTGCAAAATATATTTGTTTCTAAAAACTAGAGATCCTTAGGCTTAATTTACCTACCTTCCTTCAACATAACTCCAATTTACAGTACATTATTTTATTCGATTTATTCATAGTTTATTTCAATATTTTATATGTTAGGCAAATTATGTAAAATTATAAAAAACGTATATATAAGAACCCTTCTATCAATTACAGTTAGATTACAATTTTTAATTATAATTGTTTTGATTTTGAGCTAATTTGAACAAATTGTTCGCAACGTCATCTTTTTTTTCATTTTTGTGTGTTTTTTTTCGAGATATTTATTACATCTATGTTGCGCTTGTCCAAATTTTAAATAAAATTCTACAAATAATTACTCTGTAAATAACTCTGAATACATAAAAAAAACGAGCACGATAAAAAACGTAAGGTAACTTATGATTTATATAATACTTTTGCTTATTTAAAACCAAGTATGGATTGGGTACATATATTCGCTTGATTCATCTAAAATCGGTGCACCCTATGTCAAATAACCTCGATTTTCTAGGGGCAAGTATGGGGCTGTACTTTACACGTCTATCGCTATTCAAAGCACTGGCTTTAAACTCTCAGATCATTTCTAGGCCTGCCTTAAACAACAAATCATATATTATTTAAGATTTTTTTCATTTTTCTGTTTTTTCCTCACACTTATGAAATTATGAAAGTAGTTCGGCAGTGCCTGAAAGTACATCTTTATTAAATAAAAATGCATCCAGATGTAGATTGCCCGGGTGGTGCTCGAAATTAAAAGTACAATTAATATAAATAATAAAAAAAATAGTTTGATTGGGAAATATCGTACAGTATGGTAGGTATGGTAAGTATTGTATGTGAATCTGATCTGAACTGTACCCTTAACTACTAGGGGTTGCTGCTAGCCTTCTGAATTATCCATTATTTCTCATCTCACTTACCATACTTTGTTGTCTTTAATGGTCTATACTCGTTATCATGTTTCTAGAATGATTGCTGTTAGATGCCTTGTGTGTATTTTCGTTTCCTTCGTGAATAGTTTTTGGATATTAAATGAGTCGTGTGAAGGTAACTTCAATTTCAAGGTGTATTTTCAGACATACATACATATGGCATGGCAATGGGGATACCAGCTATCGGGTTTGCTTATAACTTTTCTTTTCTTTGTTGTAATTGGTTGTATATTTAGTGCCTAGAATGTCATATATTTTTAATTTTATATATTTGTTATAGCTAGTACAATCGTTATTATAGCCGAACTTATTTCGCCGCGCCTTCTCTCTAGACTATATGTATACATAGAAGTTTCAATTCATTGTTTTAATTGCGAATGCAAACTCTTTATCCTACCGCTAAATGCCCTTAACAAACTTACCCGCTATAAATATACTTTCGTGTAGTTTATTTCCCGATTCGTGGTGGCTTCCGTAAACCAAAAAAAAAATATTAAGGATATAATTTGTATTCTTACGCTGAGTGGTATGGTATTCATTAAGATATAGCTTAATGCGATTAACTGTATGCATTTTACATTTACAATTTTATAAAATTTGCAAGATTTTGAAAAAATGAAGTGTTTGTTTCATTTTACTTTTAATTTTTTGCGCTTAAATAATCTGTCGTTGATTTGAAAGTTTCTTTTCTGTGTATAAATATTTTTTTCTTCATTATACGATATTTTTTCTGTTCGTAGGGTTTATACAATTTTAAAATTGTGTGTGTATATATAGGTCTCTTTATATACGAATAATGCATTTTGTACCAAACTAACTATAGTCTACACAAAAAAAAGGTGGTATTAAAATTGGGTTTTTACGTATATCCGCTTATACGAATTTTGGGATTAGATGGTTCTAAAAGCGATTTTCATACGCCCTAACGGATTGGAGTCTCTCTGTCGAATTGCATCCTCGTTGTGGATAACAATATATATATATATATATATATCCTCGTTTTTGTTTCTTTTGTTGTGTTGCATGTTCATCGATTTAATTACTAAAACCTACATCAGTCGTTTGGCACACAAGTCACGCAGTAGCGTGAACCACGGAACAGAATCCTTCTGGCGGCTATTTTTACAAGCCGCAACAGCGGATGTTGATGTTGATGTTACATTTTGTTGTCGACTGGGGCTGCGTATCGCATCTTCATCTGCATCTGCATCTCCATCTCCATCTCCATCTCCACCTCCATCTGCATCTCCTCACGCAATATAGTTGGCAGCTTCGGCTTGCCACGGATTCCTCCTCTGCTCCTCATTGGAGTTGCTGCTTGCCACCTGCTCCACCAATGCCTTCTCATCATATCATCTCGATCTCGATCTCGATCTCGATTAGCTGCCGATGGGGATCGCCGTGTGTGCCAAACTAGACTTCGGTGCCATCCTCGCCCTCGTCGTCGAACAGCTGGCTGGTGCTGCCCTGGCCACTGCGCGTCGCCGTCACGGACATAACCTTCTTCTTGGGCTTCGGTGGTGGTCGCGGTGGGATCTTGGCTGCCTTCGGTGAGTCGCCGCTGCTGCTGCCGGCATGGCTTGGCGATATGGCAGCTGCTGCCGCCGCCGTCGGAACGGGCGATATATACGCGGCATGGCCCAGTCCGGCTCCGCTGATACTCGATCCGGGCATTATCGTAATCCCCTGGTGCCTGACCCCGTACAGCGGCTCCGTGTCCAAGGAGCTCAGCCGTTGCTGCTGCTGCTGCTGTTGCAAATGCTGCTGCTGCTGGATCAGCTCGTGAATGGGCTCGTATATCTTGCTGGCATTGGTCGCCGACGACACGGACGTCAGGCTGGGCGTAGCCGGTAGCGGACGATCGCGCATTGAGTACTGCTGACCGCCCTGGGAGCCGGATCCGGAGCCGGTGGCAGAGCCAGAGCCGGCAATCTTGGTCAGATTCAGGGTGGAGTTGCCGCCGGCGGTGGTGCGCAGTCCCAAATTGTCATAGACCGGTTCCGCCTGCAGTTCGGCGGTGGTGGCGGTACCCGTCTCGCTGGGATTTGGCGAGGTGGGGCTCTGGAACTCGCTCAGCTGGATGGTTCCGTGGCCAGCGGCACCGGACGTGCTGGGCGCCCAGCTGGGGGCGCGCGGCTTGCGGGGAATGGTCATGTAGCCCTGTTTCATGACCACACCCGTAGCCGGCGAATAAACGACGGGGGCGGGCAGGAACGGCGAGGTGGTGGCCAAAGGATGCGGCTGCTGCTGCTGATGCTGCTGCTGTTGTTGCTGCTGCTGCTGCAGGAGGTGCTGATGCTGGTGCTGGCGACTGCTATTGGCGGTGGCCATTATGGCCAGGTGGCGGGACTTGGGATGCTGCAGCGTCATGAAGCCGTTGTGCGGAGCGGCCAGCGTCTTGGTGCCGTAAATGCCGTGCGGCGTCATGTGCGTGTAGACCGGACTGGTCAGCGAGGGAGGCGATCGGATGCCGTAGATGACCTGGTCGGGGATGTTCGACTGCGAGGACTGCATCGAGGGCGAGGTGGGCGGCACGCGGGCGGGGAAGGCCAGCAGGTCCGGCGGCAAGCTGTTGGCGTAGGCGTCGTCCACGTAGGTGTGGCGGGATCGGGGCGGGATCGTCGTGTCCGACAGAGCCACCGAGTGGGCTTCTTCGTCACGCGAGTGGTTGGCCACTGAAAAAAAAGCAGATGTAATACAGACATTACTATGTGTTTATATAAAGCTTACTTAAGATTTATAAGATTTATTATATAGGCAAACTGATAATACTAATTTGTAGGTACTCTTTAAAAAGTAATTATTACCTCTTCTTGATTATATTTAGCAAAAGGAGAACACAAGGTTTTCTATACAAAAGAAATTAAAATCAAAGGAGGTTGACCAAGGCTCATTATTTTTCAAGAGAAATGCCTGTCAATACCTATGGCCCCCGCTTATAAATATAGTAACACTCGAAAGCCCCCTTAGCAGATAGATTGAGTGTAGTGCGAAAATCAAAAATGAATATTTCACGCTTTTGTTATTTTAGTTGGCCATTCCGTTAACAGGGAGTTGTTAAGGGAGGCATTTATTTAATAAACGACAATTGGATGACGTTCATTCTGAATAATAGTACATGTACTGGTCGCACTCATCACTCTCATTGGTCGAGAGCACAAACTTGCGATGCTGATCCTCTGCTGTCGTCATTCGTCTTGGCTTGGCCTTGGGGCTCTTGCTGGGCTTAGGGGGAGCAGACCCATCGTTGAGCGTTTCCGGCATCGGAGAGACATCCTTGGGGGAATCGGGTAGCTCGGTCGAAGATTGGCGCGAGTGTTTCTTCCGCTTCAGGGGCGGCGACGAGGGGGGTGTTCCGCCCCCGGATAGCGAATCTCCGTCGTCCACGTTGCGATGGGGCGGCGATTGGGACAGGCCGCTGCTTGTGGCAGCACGCACCTGGAGGAGATCCACTTCCTCCTCCGTGTTCTCCTGCAAGGTGCGCTTAGGCGAACCCTCCGGAGTAGTGGATGCTACTTTCTTGCTCATGATGATGATGTTGTGCACGGACGCTAGTTTTTTTGGGAAGTGAAAAATTATGACTTGCCAAATTTCTTTCGTCTGTCAACTGTATGCCAGTTATATATGTATATATATATATCGATTATATATATCGTTTAAAAAAGGGTTTCCCCCTTTTAGTTTTACAAAACTTACTCTTTCAAGTATTGGAAAATACTTATTTATTGCCAATGGACTAATGCTTTCTGGCTATAATTTTATAACCTAAACCCATATCTAATATTAGTTGGGCTAAAATGATTGTTGTAAATACGTTTGGAATACATTTCAACATCTATAGTATATAATCTCTTGCCTTTTCAAATTAAAAACAGAATTGCATACGTATTGATTTACAATAAGCCTAACTAAAGTTTAGATTGGATACAGTTTTAAATAATAGCAGCCGCAAAGGACTGATCTACTGGCCTTTAATATATAAATAAATAACTTCATTTTGTATATTCCAATACTTGATAAAGTAAGTGTTGTAAAACTTAGCAAACGATATATATATCGATGTTGACACTTGACTGGAGACGAAACTTGCCGAATCATAATTTTTCATTCCGAAAGGGCAGAGCAGACGTAGTCAACCCAATATGCCGAAAAAGCCAACATCAAAGTTTCCGCCAAGGCGCACCTTGCACGAGATCTCCGAGGACGATGCGGATCTCCTCCAGCCGCGTCCTTCCACAAGCCGCGGCCTGACCAGTTCGTCGTTCTATCGCCCGCCGCCAAATTACTATTACGATAGTGATTCGCTTTCCGAGGACGAGGTCCGTCCGCAGCTCGCCGCCCCAAAGAAATCCGGAGTCGCGCGTAAGAGAGAAGACACCGCACCGACAACCCCCTCGTCGCCGCTCCTGAAGCGGAAGAAACTCTCGACCGAGCGTCCCGATCCCACCAATGAGATGCCGGAGCCCACTCTCATTTGGGGAACGGTCTGCAAGGCGTGGATGAAAACCCAGCCGCCAAACTGAATCGACTCTTCTGGACTCCATATTTACATATCCGATTTACATATTTCCGATCTTTGGTAATCAAATAAATGCCTTACATACAATGAATACCTTTCCTTAACTAATTATTTATTTCTGATTTTCGCACTACATTCCATCTATCTGTTCCGAGTGTTATGTGCGCTTCGGTTAGCTCCATGTGCCGCATAATCGGAAGCGGGGCCGAATAGTTTTTGACTGACGTTTCTCTGAAAAAATAATGATTCTTGGGTAATCCCCTTTTCGCATCAGCGGCGCTTTGGCACATGTCAACACTTGTTTGCCCCATCAGACCATCAGACGGCCAGACAGTCGGACAATTGGACAATTGGACAGGGAAACAGCATAAGCGACATGAGAAGTGCAGTCCATCAATTGCATTCAATTGTCTTTCCAATTGTCGGTGCAATTCAATTGTCAACACCAATTGGCAATTTGTTTGCCTTTTGTATTATTTATTCTAGCTCTTAAAGGACGAATCTCGTAACTCCCACTGGTCACTAAAAGAGGAAATTAATATTTGAATAGTAAAAACAAAAAATAACTAAATTGCATGACTTGAAAATGTAGAAAACATTACACACAATGATAGCCATGTATGTTTGCTAAGTTAATGAAAAATTTAAAACCTTAATGTAAAAAGTTATTTTTTCATTTTTAAAATGCAAAAATATTTCAATTTACTTTTGTATCAATGTAAAGGGGTTCCTAAAAATTAAAAAATAGGTTTTAATGAAGGAATATCTATCCAATATCTATTATAGCACCAAACATAACATTTCAATAAACAAATTAGTTTGTTTAACCTATTCTAATAGGTGTCCTGCTTTAATTGCCCATATAAATGTAGTTACTCTATCTAATTTTCCATTTTACTTGCAATCATTCTATAGAACAATCATCCACTTCTTCAGACTTAAGACATCACTTTCTCAGGATGACTGATGAGTGGGCCTGCCCTATCGACTCTGGCGTATCAGCTACAAGTCGAGCTAATAGATTCCCTCCGAATACAGGTGATTTACGGAGTTCATTTAGTGTGACAGCCACCGTTTAATATTGTCCGTAAATGGGACAAGTTGGTGAAAATTTGACATACATACGACGAGTTTACGAGTACGTATGTGGAACTCTGTTGGTCTGTTTGTCTTTTGAAGCTTTTGGTAGGGGGCGTGCGTTTAGGTAATAGCTGATGAGCGATTCGAAATTTAAAACAAACATCCGCCGGCCCAACTGACTGTTGAATTGGTGTTTTCCCGCACGTCGGGATGACCTGGTTGAGTTAGGATCCTTCGGCAAAGGACATTTTCTGTGTTGCCTTTTCCGCGGAAATAACAAGCGTGTTGACATTGGCGTTGGAATTGGCATGGTCAGTCCATTGACAAACGTCCTGGAGTGGCATTGAGATGGAAACCTTGGGTAAATAGACACAGGAGGAGTGTGTGTCGTCGCATCATTTGGTCCTCAAGCGCCATGATGACACAGAAAATAAGTCATGTACCTTGTGTTAAGTGCCAGAAAATTCAGGACCTTTACAAAAAAAAATATACCTATACATTTACGGTCAAAGGAAGGGAGTCTTTCGTTAGAGGGGTGATTTTTGTCATAAAGCTCGCTTTTCAATATAATGCTACTGTGATAATTACAAGTTTTATTTATTAAAATTAAACGATAATCACGCTTTTTAACTATCAGCGACACTGATTATTTTTGATTTTTATTACAAAGCCCAGGCCATAATCATCACTATTGTTGATTGAAACAACTGGCGAAATGTGGTCGGTTGTCGACTCTCCTAGAAAAAACATTGTAAAAAGTCGAACAACTAAATCGCCCCCATACCATGAATTTAATTGGCTGCTAAATACGTAATTTTGTTGTTTTTTTTTTTACAAATAATAAACGTTAATGACGAAATAAAATATGCAATCATGGCCAACATGTGTGGTTACAAATTTGTCCTGCAACATAAAAACCAAATCCCTTACATTTTTGGCTTTAAAGGGAATTAGAAAGTATTTAAAGCGCAAAACATAAATTTGATTGTTGGAAAAATTGGCAGATTGAAAATATATTGCAATAGGTTCTAAAAAGGGTACAAGTTGCCAGTTGGGCTTATTTTCCTATCCTCCTTTTTTAAAGGCTTAGAATTGTAATAGTAATTGTCCGTTAAAAATTTACTTTAATAGGATAATAGGAAAAAATCTCTGACATCTGAAAAGAATTTAATAACCCTTAAAATAATAGGAAAAGATAAAAAAAACCTAACTTCGCAAATATTAAAAAAATAGACTTACAAATTATATAAGTCCAGATGTTTAAAAAAAATTTGGGTACTTATTTTTCTACAATTACTAATGAATTTGAATTTGAATACTCACCATAGACCGTCTCGTCGAGCAGTGTCTTCTTGATCTCGAGGACATCGTCGCCACCATCAACACTCTCGATGTCCGTGCGCCGAGGCGGCTTCTCGACGGGATTCACCTCGTTGAGCAGGCTTTTCTGCATCTCCATGATGACAGAGCCCTCGAGCATGGAGCTGTTGTGCGTCTTGTCCATTTTGGAGGAGATCAGCCCGTCCCCGCTCATCATGGTGGTGTCCTTCTGGTAGGTCTTGATCCTGCGGCAGTACCAGAAGAGCGCCAGCACCACCACGATCAGCAGGAGCAGCAGCGTGGTGGTGATCAGGCAGATGATGAGGAAGACATTCGTCTGCGGATCAATGGTGGGCGCTCCAATGGCCCCCATTCCGCCCATGCCGTGGCCATCGGAGGCGGACACGGCGCCGGCATAGTCACCGCTCACAAGCAGCTGGAACTCGGCCTCCGCCCGTCCGCCGCGATTGTCCGCCACACAGGTGTAGGCTCCCTTGTCCGAGGCTCTCACGCCCACGATACGCAGCTCCGAGGTCAGCACCTGGGCGGGTTGTTCCGGCAGCTGCTCGACGGAGGTGAGGACGCGCACCCGCGGATCGTACTGCTGCAGTGGCCGTTTGTTGTACACCCAGGTGACATTCGGACGCGGACTGCCGACAATGCGGCAGGGCAGCGAGATGTTATCATGATTCGCCTCTACAAAGGAACGTACGGATCCGAGGATGCGGGGCCGGCAGGCGAAGTTCTCCGATGGCACCTCGCTCCACAGCTTGCCGCGCAACTGGGGCGGCTCCTGGCAATCGGTGGGCGGCGTATACAGACGCTTCTGGATGGCAAAGTCCCGGAAGTCCTGCAGCTCGCAGCTGCAATTCCAGGCATTGCCCTGCAGCGACAGATGCATCAGCTTCTGCAGATCCTTGAACGTCTCCTTGTGCAGATGGGCCAGTCGATTCTGCTCCAGCGAGATGGCGCTCAGCGCCACCGTGCCGGCAAAGACATGGAGTTGCACCTGCCGCAGTCGATTGTTTCGGAACTCGATGCGCGACAGGTAGCTCAGGTTGACAAACAGATGATTGGGCAGCACTTCGATCTCGTTGTTGTTGATGATCACGTTGCGCAGCTTCTCCAGGCCGGCAAAGGTGCCCGGATGCAGTTCCCGTATCCGGTTGCCCGACATGTCCAGCTCGATGAGGATGTGCAGGCCCTTGAAGGCCTCGCGATGCACCTCCTGGATGGTGCAGTTGCGCAGATACACCTTGTGCACATTCGGCAGGCCGGCAAGGAGGAACTCCTCGCGCCTCAGCTCGGGTATTTGGTTGTGGGCAAAGTCCAGCACCTGCATCTCGTTGCTCATGTCCAGCGGTATCTTCGTGAGCGCCTTGTTCTTGCAGTCGGCGCTCTTCTTGCCCGAATTCCAGTGACAGTGGCAGGGGCCGCAGCTCTGCATCCAGTCGGACGTGGCCGCTACCAGGGGCAGTAGAAGGAGAAGCATCGCTGCCCCTAGGAGCACGATGCCCAGCCGTCCATTCGCCTCCGTTCTGGTTATCATCATGGTCGTGTATTGGGATTTGTTGTTAATCCGTGCCAACACGCTCCAAGTTGGTTAACCACCAACTACGAACTAAGGAGCTCCAAACTCCAATCTCCAAACTGCTGCGGAGAAACCCCTTGACCCTGGTGGTCTGGGTCTGGATCCCGGTGACTGGGGCTGGCCTGTTTACTCGCCTCACCGCGTCCTGTGTACGTGCTGTAAACTCCTGCCCCCTGCTTTCCGGGGTTAATCCTTTTGACGCACTGTTAATTTGATTTCTGCACCCTTCGTGCTCCTGCTCCTCCTTGTTCGCCACTCCTTGATCCTTGCGAATGACAAGGCCGTGATTAATTAATGTCCCGGCGGACAGTGGTGGGTTCTAAGCTCGCAAATGACCGTGCTTCTCCTGTCGTTTCCACCTGAAAGAATGCGAAAAAATTCCAGAGAGTTTGTCAATTAATAAAGTGTTTCGGAAAGTGTGTGCGTTTTGGTTGGTGCTTGGGTTGGGCCCACCGCTGTCCCAAGGGACAGGGACACAAGGATATAGGGATACAGGGTTTTCAGGGATACAAGAATTCACGGGGATACCCATGGGGTTGCTAACGAGGCAAAAGGTGAGACATTAGCGGCAAGGCCAAAAAGGATTTGCCTTATTGGCAAAAGTTTGTTGTGTGTCATCAATGGGATTGGGTAATTAGCGAGGTAGCCCGGTATTCGGCATCATAACCTTTGGATGGGATGCATGCCTGTACAACGTACATGTGGTCCTGATGTAAGAGGATTATGTGCTGGGGTCGTCGGCCCACAGAAATAACAAATGTTTCCACAAACTGATCGCTTGGTACTTGTGTTGACTTTAAAATTCAGCATTACCCACATGTATTTTATGTCAGAGACATTTCTTTGAAACATAAATCTAATTATGTTTATTTAAAGATCTATTACAATAGAAAATTGAATTCCCGTCTTAGGCCAATGAGTGTTGTTTATAGTGAATCATTCTACTATTTTCTAAACCCATATATCAACCGTAATTAACCCTATCCATAACCAATTAAAATAAATCAGAGTTGACAGGCAATAAGCCTTTTTAAATAAGCCTCAATATTCCTCTCAACTGTTGATTTTAGGGAAACTACTTTATGACACACTATTTTTTTTTAAATAACAATTAAATGAATTTAAAATAAATATTTATTAGAATGAATAATTAATTTTTGTCTTAACCAAATAGCATTCCTTTATATTGAATAATGTATGCAAACATATCATTTAATTAAACACATTCATTTAGCTTAAATGTCTTCATTATTTTCTAAGCCCATCTCTAAGCCAATTAAAATAGACCACAGTTTGCAGGCAATAAGCCATTTTAAATTAGCGACTGTCGATTTTAAGTGAAATGTTCCGAAATAGTATTTTAATTTTCGGGCTAATTTCACTTTGAATGCAACTCTTTATTTTTTATGTATTTAATTTAAATAATTCCAGCACAATTAAAAGGATTTTTGTGCTGTGGGGGGATAATGTAGGATCCCCGAGAGCTCAGAAAGTGCTGTGCAGATGGAATCTCCCAGAGGAGATTGACAATGGGACGACAAAAGGCAGAAACAAGGATGCGGATGCGGATTCGGATCCCTCCTGCTCGCCTGGAGTCCCCTTAATCTGGTTCGTCCTCTTTTTGGCTCTTCAGGTGGCAGTCACACAGCGGCTTGATTAATGAAAATGTTGTTAAACTGTGACAGTTTGCGGCTTCTAACTGACTTGCGGCATCGCCGCCATGCTGGCCCGCCCCTGTTTGGCTCTGGATAAAGCCAGCCCATCATATTGGATGATATAATGGTGGTAACATGGGTAACGGGTAAAAGGGTGGATGGTTGATGGTGGTTAGTATATCGGAGGACCCACCCCGGGAGGGAGCTTTTCTTTTAAGCAATTGCAAACAAGACAGAAAGAAAATTTCTGCGGATGAAGGACCCGCCTCTTTAGCATTGAGCCGGGTTCCGCTTTAATTAAGCGCCATTCGTGACGTCAACACTTCCGAAAACCCAACCAAAAAAAGAAATGAAACCGCCACGTGCTCTCATGTCTATACACTTTCCAAACAAATATTGATTCATCCTGTTGTTGCGGCCCCAAAAACTTTATAAATACCGAAACACATCAATTATTTAGGAACTATAGCTATACGAAAACCAACACAATCAAGAGAAAAAGGCTTATATTTTGTTATACAAAAAAAAGTAATTCATAACTTAATCAATTCTTTTTCGATTGCCCTTCAATAACGTTTTCTTAGTTATTATTTATTCATTGAAAAATCAAAAAGAACCCTGCCCTCCCATCTAAAACTCTACAACGAGCTTTTATAAAGGGAAGAAGAGATATATCCGACTATGGTATACCTTCTTCTAAATATCCTTTTAAAAATATCTTGTTTTTCTGTAATATTTGTTCTAAACGTTGATCTACCAGGGTTATGGATATGAAAAGCACAGTTGAATTAATTTTTTTTTATATTTTACTGGCTAGCAAAAGCTATAATACCATAATTAATTATTTGTTTACCTTATAAATAACGAATCAAGTGAGTAGGGGGAATTTGATTTATTTCTTGGATACAAACCACTAATGGATTTAATTAGAACTGAGTTATGTTCCCCAATCGAGTTTCATTTAATTGCATTTCATTCATGATGGTTCTCAGTTTTAATTGATGCTTGCATACATTTAAAATGTATATCTATAGACATGTGTTTCTCCATTTAATATATATTAATTTTATTGTTTGACATAGACATGTATATTACCAAAAAAAAAGTGTTATGCATCCATTTCTACTAATATTTACTAATATTTTAATACAAACAGAAAGACAAATATTTGGGGTTCCCGATACGTTCTGGATTGAGCTCTTGTGTCGGGTTTCATTTGGACTGATTTCAAGTTCAAACCTTCGGGAAAATCAAGAGGCGGAGATAAGTGGGGCTTTTAAAGGCCGCTTCGTTTCATTCGTGCATTCGAATCCAGTTGGATGGATATATACACTCGTTCTTTGAGCATGCCCCCCGTGTGTGTTGTTTGTTTTCCTTTTGTTTGAGCACAATTTTTGTAAATTTTTTCGTTTTGTTTCGTTGCCTGTGTGTCAGCGGTTTTTTGCTCGGATAGAAAAAACCCCAAAACAAATTAAATATGCAAATAAAAGAAAAGCGGTGCAATTTTTCGCTTTGTTAAATATTTTCTCAATGGGTTTTCGTTCGTTGTTTCACCGCTGGGTAGCTGGTATTGGGTTGATTTCGTTGAGCGAGGGCCATTGTCGTGGGTTAGAAAGTGCAGGTTGTTGTGAGGATTAATGTTATGCGGTGAGTTCCAGGCGAAGAACCGCCAAACTTGGATTAATACCTCAAAACTTTTGAATGCGAAACGACGACGACGACCCACCCACAAAACTTTTGAGTTACGCATTCTGTAATGTGTATGTGAAATTTGTTGGGTTGGCAAAACCAACCAGTAAATCCTAGCTTTTGTCCCTGTCGGCAAATTAACATTTTTAGTGGTTAACTCGCAGATTAGAAGGATGCATTTCCGACACCCTATGGACTGTATAAGCCACATTTTGAGCACAATCACCTCGACTACCAGATACCCGTTAGAAATTGATTGTTAAAGAAAGGTATTCATTTGATATAGATGACTGTATGGCGTTTATTTGATTACCAATGATCTGGCATATACAACATATCTGTATTTACAACAATCATTTAAGCCCAACTAATATTTAGATATTAGATATAGGATTAAGTTATAAATTATTAATTTAATGCCCCTAAAGGGAAAAACTAACTAAGAGAATAAAAATATTACTTTTTTTTCGGAATACACTTTGTTATTCTGTTGAAGGGGCTTTCGAGTGTTATGTGCGCTTCGGTAAGCCCAATGTGCCTCATAATCCAAAGAGGGGGCAAATAGTTTTTGACAGAATGATTCTTAGGTAATCCATTTAAATTTTAATTTTAAATTACATTTTTTCATGAAAATTGTCTTAATTCTGAGAAGCTTTAAGCTGTGGGTATTGGCGAAAACAATACATTTCAGTTAAAATTTTGGTTTTATAATCAAAACTGCATTACTACATGAAGGACGGGTTTTAATATAGAAGTATTTAATTTCTTGACTTGCAGTTAACTGCTTCTAATTATAAATACTAATTTATCATTTTATAATTTTAATAATTTTAAATGACTAAAATAAACATGACAAAAATCAAACAAAAATGTGAAAACGCAGATACTTAATACTATGAGTAGGTAACTTGAGTACTGTTGTATTGATGATGGAAAAAAATGTAAGCGCATTTTATTTTTAAACCGCCAGTAAATTGCTCCTAATTATAAACACTGTATTACGGAATGTTGCAAACGCTAGGTACGACCAAAAAACAAACAATGCGAAAATACAAATGTGAATAATATGATTTCTCCTTTCTAAAAGCAGAATAAAATACAATCAAAGCTGCTAAATCTCAATCTTAATCCTCTGGTCTGCAACGTGTTCAAAATGCAAAATTTAGATTTTAATTTCATCTTTTCATCGCATTTATAAATAAAGCAATACAAATTGATTGTTTTATAAATAACTTAAGTCCGTCCGCGTTGGTTTTGGGCTGCAAACGGCCCCTGTCATAGAATTTAACGTTGTCATTTTATTGGCAATTGCGGTTGTAATTGCTATATGGTGGGCTCGCCCCATATTCAAACGATACAATACGATGCGATTCGAACTGAACTGAACTGAAATGAACCCGAAAGTCCAGGGCCTGCCCACAAAATCCATGGACAGGCGACCATTGTCTATTGTCAGCTTAAATCGATTTAAACAAATTTAATTGCTTTGGTTTCGGGTTTCGTTTTATTCATTTTATGGCGCCCAATTCACATTTCTTTGTTTTTTTCGCTTTTTTCTTGTTTTCCGCTTTTTGGGTTCTGGGTTCTCGCTTTTCCATTTTGTCGTATGCCAATTGGCAATGGCATTTTAAGTGTGTCTATGTAACACAAAAGTTGTTGAACCGTTGAAAGCGGACAAGAATTCAATTTTTTGTTATTTTGTCGTCACAACAATTTGTTGCTAAATGAAGCGAATTTCTTTTTTCCCCGCCTTTCTTTTATTATTTGCCCTGTTTTTCCGATCCATTCGCGTTAAAGTAACATCAGCAATGGCAAATGGCGAATATCAATGTCTAAATATACATATAGGGGTACCCATCGCCAGGAAAACCAAGCGCCAAAAGCTCCTTTGCCTATTTTTACGTCAAGGTTGTTATAATTTTTGTCCCCAAGGATTGTAACGCCGGAAGGCAGTTATTTTTATACTCCGTTAGACATGGGGGTGTTTTCGCTCAAAGGTCAAAGGGGTCAACCAAATTTAGTTGAAACATATAATATAATTTTTATAAATATCCCTATTCTTTATTTTCTATAGCTGTCATATTAAAATGTATCTCTTAGTTGACAAAAAATGTATCTCAGAGTATACCAACTTCGACCTTTCCAAGTTCCTCTTCAACTTCCCCTCTTGTTTGTAATTGCTCTCTGAATGCGATTGTTAATCTAGCTGCTATTCAAAGAGCTTCCCATAAAAGCATGCGGTTCTTGTACGAAAATAAAAGAGGAAAAAGAAAAACAATTTCATATACATATTAGCTTTTCGTCGTTTTTCGCCACTGATGGCGACGAACGATGCAAGAACACTTCTTCACATGTGTTTTTGTCCACCTAAATTGTATTGGTGGTGTTTGCTCTTTCGCCAGCACGCTTTTGGGCACTCCTGGTCTATATGGTTATTTGTCCCTCTATAAAGCGCTTTTATTGTGGTCACTACTGTGGGCTGAGGAGCTCATTTAGTAGTAACAATTTCTCGAACCCTACCTCACTCCTTACATTCAATTTTTAGTCAAATTTTATTTTGTAGTATAGCATATGCATATAGAAACTTTATCTAGCATCAGAAAAATATCATATTGTTTTATTTATATTTATATTTTTAGTTTTGTATCCTAGTTTCAGGGTCTGCCAGCCCACAGTGCACTTAAAGCCTATTTGCAAATTACTCTGTGTCGAATTGGCGCCCCAAGTGTTGCTCGGTTACCCGCGCTTCAATGGTCATTGCAATCATTTAACTGAATGGAAATGGAGGCTGCGAAAAAAATGTCATCCTCCCGCCGTTTCCCCTTTTCTTTTATAGCGGGGCTTTATTAAAAAATGGAGTAAAAGAAATAGAAAATGGAAAATATTTTTAAGATTAGAGCTGGTGGTAGGGGACTCCAAAGCCTTTATGGATATAACAGGGATATAAACACTGTTGTGAAGTGTCCCGATAATTTATTTTCACTTTCGTTTTTCTAAATACAAGTGAAGGTATATAAACCTTTTATTGAAATAGTATTTTGCCTTGAGCCCTTAATAACATTATTTTAAAGAAATCTAGAGGTTTGGGAAAACCACCAAATAAATTGCTTTGGCGATGTAGCGCAATTGCTTAAATGGTTAATCTTCCAGAACTCGGAAGAGATTGGCACGAATTGGACTTGACCTTAGCAAATTAATTTAGGGCTATACAAAATTAATGATTTGAAATTTTTTTAGTACCATTCAAGTGCATTTGGCTGTGCGTTGATTCTTAGTTTCGAGTGTATGGGCTTATATATATATGAAAAAGTTTCCTTGGGTTAATTAATAAAATAAATGTAATGAAGGAAACATGTTTTCCGTATGTTTACCACAAATGTTTACAAGGGTCGCGCCGGATAAAAGAGTTCAAGGCTTAATCGAATATCTTTTAATCTGAACGAGTACGAGGACATGAAGAAATAAGCTCTCCTGAGATTATACACTTTATGGGAGCCAAAGTTGGCTTCTTAACTGCGTGACATAAACGTGGGGTTACAATTACCGTAGATGGCATACAATGTTGACAAATTCTTTTGGGGAACGTAAAGTATGCGTCCAAGATGATGCGTGGATATTACATACATACGTTGTTGTGGCACTATCGGAGTGCCGAGCTTACAACATTGTAAGGCAGGTGCATTTTGCTGTTCAGATGCATTTCCATATCGAATATTGGCAAACTGCACGCGACGGCTTGATAAGTTGCGGTGAGTCGAGCCTGTCAACATGTCGCATGCCAATCATGTGCAGTATTTGGAGGGGGCAACATCCTATCTTTGGTGGCGGAGCAGGACGATCCCTGGAGCATCTGCGGCTCGCAGGTGCAATCATTGCCATATTACAGTGGTCATGCTTTGCTGCATTGCCACACCGCCATCATCATCTTTCGCTTGTTGCCACGGACGGCGACATTTTAAGGTTTCATAAGCTGGTGAGGGAGAGGTCCGAGTTCGAGTCCAGCTTGAAATGGCCCGAAGGCTGCAGGACGGAGGTTGGAGGATGGAGGATGGACTCAACTGTCATCTGGCTGCTTGCCTAATCAAATATTCAATTTCTTGCTCCTCTCTCGCATCTTCATGGTTCATGGTTCATGGTTCCTTTGGCTTGGCCCCAAGCTTTTGGCCCTGCTGCAGTTTGTTTTTCAATTTCAGTCGAAGCTCCAGCAGCAGTCCAGTCCACCACCTGCCATGACCACGCCCCCTGCCCCTGCCCCGCCCCCGCCCACGCCCACGCCCCTTTTCAATTTGCTCCACTTTGGAATTCCCCGACTCGCCTTCATCAGCGCTTCAAAACATGCATAGTGTGGCAACAGGCGACAAAACTTTCGCTATCGAAGGCGCCAAAGTATGAAGGCGAAAAATCACAAAAACAAAAAAGAAAAGAACCAAGAATTGAACTTTCTTGATTAAAGTGTCTGCTCAGCTGGCGAGAAGACGACGGGCGTTAAGGCAAATGTTTGAGGTGGCGAAACTTTTACGCCGCCTTCGGTTGCAAAAGTTAAACTTTAGCTTGGTTTTTAGTCTAGACAAGATTGCCCTATGGATTTTGTTCAGCCCTTAGCACCACTAATCACACTAATCAAAATATTAATCATAAATTAGAAATATAGAATTTGTGGCCATAGGAGCAAGAAAAAACTTGTAATTTAAACAATACTTTTAAAAATTGTGTAGCAAGGCTTAGGAAATTTTTAAAGCCCGCATGTTAAACCAAAAGTAGGTTTTAAATTTACAATGTTTGCAAACGTTTTTAGTTTTAAAACCTACTTTTAGTTTAATGTAAGGTCGAAATCTTATTAGAAACAACCCCTTAAATAACGAAAACTACCTTTACAACATTAATGATTAAATTGACATAATTTAAATTTACATAATTTCTTTTTTTTTTAAGTGTAGTGCATGGTACGACCTGATTGGAATTACGCCCAGACATGAAACCTGCGAAAGTGGTGGACTTGATTGCTGCGATTATAATGATTCAGGCCGAGATCTGAAGAAAATCGAGTAAGGAAACGGAGTTTATATACTTTCTTTAGGAACCTTAATTTTTTCAAAATTGTACAAGTAATCACATGGATAATTTGGGTTATATATTCAGGAATTCTGTTTCTCTTTTTTCCCATTTTTCTCTCACCATACTCGTAAAGTGCTTTCCGCATTATTAAAGCTTTTTATCTGTTTCATTTTAAATAATATCAGCATAATTTACCATCTGAGCTGAGCCATCCATCCTCTACCCCGCAGATCGTCGCTTGAATAATTGATGCTTGGAAACGAGGAGTCCTGGAGTCCTGGAGTGTCTCGTCATCCCGGAGTCCTGTCATTTTGGCGACCCTTCGTCCTGCCCCAGGCGTTATGAATTTCTATGCTTAAATCGTTAACGGGCGTTGAGCTCAATATTGTGCTATTTATTTACGATGCACTTACTCACTGGCACGTCAACCAACCAAGGGGCACACATTCGCACGAGATATTACACGCAACTGCGTTGCCATTTTGCGAAGAGCCCCCGCCATTCTCCATTCGCCGTTCACCGTGTGCGCCATTTTTGTAATACAATTTAATTTGTTTTGTCCCGACATATACTCAGTATCGCGCTTACGTCATGTGGCCTGACCACAGAGAGGATGGCTCCTCTTCTACATGCTCCAGCCCCGCACTTTGACCTACGACCTACAACCTACAAGCTACAAGCAACGAACAACGACCGTAGTGCACCCACTCCCCAAAACCGACGAGCTTTACCAACCAACACGCATTATGCCATGTGCTCAGTGTGCATAATAATAAAACACGTACATGCAAACGTGGACATACATATGCGAGGACCGAACTTTGCATCAATCATATCGTATTGGATATATGTATATGGACAGACAGACAGTCGGTGTAATTTCCACCGAGCCCACGTCCTCACTCCCCGATATCCATTAGGCTGTGCGGCATGATGTATATATTCTTTATTTATGAATTCATCGTCAGGAACAACGCCTATTAATGGGTAATTCCACTAGATCCATATAGCCGGCCCCAAATTACCAACCGCTGAGATGCCCAATTGTCTGTCTGTCCGATAAGTCCTTGGCATTATGTGAACTCGCGGCAATATGTGGCTACATTTTGTCGACAGTTGTGTTTTGGGGGGGTGTAAAAAAGTGCATTTACCATCGCCTCTGGCCTAAATCGCTCAAGGCCTATTATGCTGTCCACATTCATTGTGTATTTTACCTTACAAATGTCGACAGTGTCGCCAGAATCGGATCATTAGTGGCGCAATTTGCAATTGAATCGATTGACAAGTGTTTCCCATTATGACATTGACGAACAGGGACAGATAAATTCGTTCGACATGTAACTGAATATATCACGGGTGCAACGACAAAATAGGGGTTTGAAATCAATTATACAGATGCCTGAAAGTAGGCAACAATATATTATCAATTCAGTCATTCCAAAAAACGGCTTTTATTACTTTGGGCACATTTTGTAAGTCACTTTAAATTAATTTAAATGTTAAAAATAAAAAATATTACACTAAATTGTTGAGAACAAAGTGTTTTCCTTGAAACTATTGCATTTTCGGCACTTGTGGATAGTGGTACTCCATATCATATATCACGGGTGCAACGACAAAATAGGGGTTTGAAATCAATTATACAGATGCCTGAAAGTAGGCAACAATATATTTTCAATTCAGTCATTCCAAAAAACGACTTTTATTTCTTTGGACACATTTTGTAAGTCACTTTAAATTAATTTAAATGTTAAAAATTAAAAATATTACACTTAATTGTTGAGAACAAAGTGTTTTCCTTGCAACTATTGCATTTTCGGCACTTGTAGATAGTGGTACTCCGATAAAAAAAACAAAACTTCAAGGAATTAGTGGGCTAGGTGAGAAATAACCACTATGCAGTCGCAGCCAAAGCTGGAATTTTGGCGAGGAACTGGCAAGTTGGTAATAGGCCAAGCCAGGAGCCGGCACCATTTATCTGTGTATCTGCTAATTTCCGCACTACGGCTTAGTTGGACTGCCGCAGCAAGACGGCGTCCAATTCCAAGCCCCGAAAAAGCGCCCTTTATTTTCATTAGGCACCAGCAAGGAGCAGTTGAAGCTGGCATATGAAGGTGCAATGGTGAAATGGCGGCACAGATCCCAGATAACTGTGGCCGAAAAGAGGGAATTTCCATTAGAACTGATTATAAAATAATTCGCAACAAATTCGCAATTAAAGGAGATCAAAAGTGAGAGATAAAAATTCATGAAAATGGATAGTTCTTCTACTAGCCGAAGGACTTTCGAAGGAACAACTTGAAGGTCTCTAAAGAAAAATGGCTCAGTCAAAAAGTAGGCAAGGAAATTATATATCAAAACGGGAACTCTATAGTCGATGCCATCCATTATAAACTTTTCCGGATTAAAATCTTGTAGCATACTTTCAGGTAGATAGATATTTTACAAACCAAAGGATTTTCGAAGGATCAACATAAAGTTTTACAAAGAATAATAGAAAAGTCCAAGTCCAACGTCGTACTTCGAAATGAGTCAATAGGTTTTTTTTATTGCAAATATATTGTAGTATACTTTTAGACACCTTTTAAAGTAATTTGATGCAATAAAACTTAAAATCAATAAGGGAAATACAATTGAGTTAACCGATAGTAAAATGGTGCTTGAGTGTACCAGTTGACTCACTTCAGAAAACAGATTTGCGGTTCAAACTTGAGGTGCGCCATTTTTAACGAGACGATGGCCCCTCATTTTACCCAGACGATGGCTTTTTCTTATGAAGCTCGTCGCACTGAGCCATTCAATTCAATTGGGCCACCCTCTTACAGTCGTTTGCGCAAAATTAGGAGAACATTTAACGCTCCGTTGCAGGCGGATGGGGGGATGGATGGCGATGAGAGGTAGATGGGTTGTGGATGGGTCCTTATGGACCTGTAGGCGTGGCCGTCTAAAGCTTTCCCCGACAAAGCTGAAGAGTACTGAATAAGAAGCCCAACTACGCACAGCTTATTACTTAGTGTCGTCGTCTGGCATGCCGCTTCTGACCATTGTTTGTCTTAGCGCGGTAACACTGCTTGTTCCCGGACCACTCTACTTCCCGTTTTTTGTTTGCTTTTTTTTTCCTTCCTGCCAGTTTTTCCAGTTGCGAATATCAAAGGAGCGCCGTCTAGACGCGACAAATGGCTGACGCAGATCTCGAAGCTCTCTGAACTTCAAAGCTCTGTGCGAAACTGCGAAACTTCTTTCTATTCCGCCAGCACTGAGCAAATCTACACAGAAAACTCGATTGTAATAATAATAATATGTAATAAATAATAATTCGAGATCTAAAATATTGGTAGCTTATCCTGATTCCTCCTATTAAAAATGTCATTGATAAAAAAAATAGTATTAAATGTTGATTGCCTTTAATGGCAAGGTGAG
Organism: Drosophila subpulchrella; assembly: GCF_014743375.2. Taxonomy (NCBI): domain Eukaryota; kingdom Metazoa; phylum Arthropoda; class Insecta; order Diptera; family Drosophilidae; genus Drosophila; species Drosophila subpulchrella. The sequence goes on along the minus strand of NC_050613.1, from coordinate 28,217,637 downwards.
GAAATCCTTTCAGTGTACTTGCCAGTTAGGCGGGCCAAAACTGTGAGGCTAAGCTCTAAGCCCCTGACGCCAGCCACTTGTGTCACTTTCCTGCCTCCCCAGCCCAGTTCCAGCCTCGGCCTCACCATCACCATCATCCCCATCCTCATTTTCAGTTGCATCCCCAGTCTCATCCTTAGAGCAGTAAAAAATAAGTGCTTAGAAAAAATGGCAATTTACTTTGGTTTTACATGGCGACAAGGCACGATTGTCCCTTCCCCACCATATACCCCCTCCTCGGCCACCGCCACCGCCTCTTCCTCCTCCACAGCCATTTCTGTCATCCCCGAGAAGGAAAAAAGTAAGAGCTGAACTAAAATTTTATGCCATAAAAATTATTGTCTCGAGATTTGAGCACACAAAAGGTGGAGGCAGCGGCAACAGCAGCGATGGAGTCGACTGCCGACCAAAAAGGGTTAGCTACGCCTTTCACGTTCCGCAGAGTGAAGTGGAACAAATGCGAGGGGGTCGGGACTTAACAACTATAAAATGACTTTCAAGAAAATTAAGACGTTCGGCTTTAGTTGCGAGGGGGTAAAAAAGAGGGAAGCACAACTACAGGAAATGTGCGAGTTCGCCGGGGGACCCAGCGAATAGCACAATGTTGGGTAATAGCTTAAATGTCTTAAGGGCTGTCAAGGAGTGCGAATAAAAAACAAAAGTCCACAACGTTGTATCGAAAAAATATCGCTTTCATTAACATATCGAACTAATCGTTTTTTCTTGTTATCGAATTTTGTATATCGACCACTTTATTTTTGAACGACAAGTATGGATCTTGGATATATCGAAATTTAAAATAACCCATTCCAAGTAACAAAAATCGATTTACTGGATAAAATATCGAACACATATGGGAATCATTGGCCGCGATCAGCAGAACAACATGATACTTGATCACTGATGAAATTCTTACGATAGTTTTGCTGAACGCACATGATTACTAATCATGATCAGTAAAAAAGGAGCGTAAAAATTGTACCTATTCGTGATACGTGATACATTGCTGCTGACGTGTATCGATGATTTAAATATCGATAAGAATGTGGCGTGTTAGTGAAATATCGTAAGCAGCCGATATGACGCTTTTTTTTTTAGCTGAGTAACGGGTATCTGATAGTCGAGGCCGTCGACTATAGCATTTTCTCTTTGTTTTTTTGTAATTGTCGCTCGACCCCATTCATTTAATCAATTCTTCAAACAAAACAAGAAAGAACGCTATAGTCGAGTGCCTCGACTATCAGATACCCGTTACTCAGCTAAAGGGACCAAAGGGAAATGGAAATAAGCAAGCAGCAAAGCAAGACTGAAATGCGCCACCTACCGGCGGTAGACAGATTTAAGCGTTATGGGCGTTAGGGTGGGCGTGGAAAATTTTTTTTTTGGTCAATCGATAGGTATTGACGAGACCGATACAGTTCAGTTAAAATTTTGTATCTAGCATGAAAATTGTGGGCGCCACAGGCTTGGGCGGTTTGTGGGCGTTAGAGTGGGCGTGGCATACTCGCGTATCAAAATTGCGCTGCGTACAAAGGTTCGGAATCTAAATCTGAAATCCTGATTCTATATCTTTGATAGTTTCCGAGATATCCACGTTCATATTTAAGATTTTTTGAAGTTTGGGGGCGGTTTGTGGGCGATAAAGTGGGCGTGGCAAACTTTTTTTTAAGTCAATCGATAGGTATTGATGAGAACAATACATTTCAGTTAAAATTTTTATTCTAGCATCAAAACTGTAGGAGCAACGGTTTTGGGCGGTTTGTGGGCGTAAAAGTGGGCGTGGCACTCTACTGAAACAAACTTGCGCTGCGTAAGAAGATCAGGAATCTGCACGCCAAATCTCAATAGCCTAGCTCTCATAGTTTCCAAGATCTCAGCGTTCATCCGGACAGACAGACGGACAGACGGACAGACGGACAGACGGACAGACGGACAGACGGACAGACGGACAGACGGACAGACGGACATGGCTAGATCGACTCGGCTAGTGATCCTGATCAAGAATATATATACTTTATGGGGTCGGAAACGCTTCCTTCTGCCTGTTACATACTTTCCGACGAATCTAGTATACCCTTTTACTCTACGAGTAACGGGTATAAAAATAATTGGGTCTACAGTTTCTTTGACCCCCGCTCCCTCGATAATTATGTCATGTATGGACAGCCCCTTGAAGGAAAAAGCCGGGGGAAACTGACAATTTCTTGGTACAAGTTGAAATCGGTAGTGGGACGGGTAACAGGACATTGCCCGACATCTCTATTTTTTTCCGGTCTTCTGTTTTCTGCAATCCAGGGACAAGTTTGATGGCAAAGCTGGCAAACCACCCACATCCGGTCTCCAGTGTAAACCAGACCAGGGGTGCCTGAAACTTGCTTATTGAACAGAAAACACCAAAACACATGTGCAAGAGTGTTGCCATTAGTGGCAAAAAGCAACGGAAGGCAAAAGAGCCACATGCCCTTATGGGGGGAAGCTCTTTGAATGGGAACTAGAAGAGGAGCTAGGAGCTAGGAGTTACACCCAGAGCAATTGCAAAAACCAGGAAGGGATGAGACTAGGCAACCCTAAACTAGACCATTCAATCGATTCAACATACTGTGTTGCAAAAGGAACCTGAATGGACATGGCTTCTCCTTCGCATCCTGCAGCATCCCTGGTAACTCTAGAATTCCGACTCGCCTCCTTTGATGTCCCCGTTGTTCTCATGCGCTTTGACGCTTCCTGCTGTTTAAATTTATTTTCACCCAAACAAAGTTTGATTGTATCAGGTGCCTTTGCCGCCCACTAGCTTTGCTGGCCCATTGTTTTCAGCTTTTGTGTAGTATAATTATACCCTTGTTTCGGGTGTTTATAATTGTTGGTCGGGAGACACCTGTGAAATGCATCTTACATTGATTGTATTTTTCAGACAATCTAACCAGATCTTGGAAACCAGAGTGGGGATTAGTAGCCCTTTCTTTTTGTATTGAAGTCTATTCAATTATCCTAAACACGGCAGTGTAGGTCGTAATACTTAAAGGAAATTTACCAGGAAAGATAGAAAACACTAGACGATCTAACAAGATCTTGGAAATTATAAGGTCTAGAGAATTTGTATATACAAATTCGACACCCTTACTAGGTGGCGCTTTACAATCTCGGTTTGCTGCTTGCATATCTCCATTTCCCTTTAGGCTTCCTTAAGCTGAGTAACGGGTATCTGATAGTCGATGTACTCCACTATAGCTTTCTAGTTTTTTTTTTTTCAATTGTTGCCCTGTGTTCCGGTTGTCTCGCTTTTTTTTGCCACACACTTGACTGAGCATCTCGTCGCGTTTTATCGAATTTTAATTTTATTTTATGGCATTTTTCGATTAAAACTTGCCAGGACAATAGCGTAAGACGACATTTCTCGACTAAGGTCTTGAGTCGCCCTTTAAGCTGAATCGGCAACAATGGCGGTGAAGTAAGTGAATTCCTTAAAGAGGACATCATCACTTTACTTTTTTAATTTTTTTGACATGAAAGTACCTCACAGCTACTCATTATTTTGAGGACCTGAGGACGACGTACCTTAATCAATAAGTCGAAGAATTATTCACTCATTTGCCTTGTACATAAGCCCTCGAATGTCGTGACATAATAAAGATAGTGTCATGGAAGCCTCAATTATGTTACTTCCAACTGAGCCAACAAAACCCATTTGGAGCGCCTTCATCTGCCAAACTTGAACTCCCCTACTCCCTCTACTCTTTCTTCCGACTCCGACTTCGACTCCGGGTTCGATTTACATGGGAGAATGCACAGCGGGGTAGCGGAATTGGGCTCGGATGCAATTGTAATGGACAAATTCGGTTGGTTTAGGTTTACGTGCCACGACATGCTGCTAGACAAACCCACTAAAATTTAGCCCAACGCAAGTCACTTTTCCAGGGCACATGGCCCCACAGTCAAGTCAAGTGATGTGTGTACGCCGGCTCTGTTTGCCATCCTTTGAGTGGTTGAGAGTCCTTTCGAGCTGAGCCAGTGGTAGTAGAAGTGCAAGTAGATGTAGAAATAGTAGTGGTAGTACAAGTAGAAGTAGTATGGGAGTCCCCGAGTCCTCTGCTGGCTGGTGTGCAATACTTGAAATGCAACAAAATTTATGTGCATATGCATATGGCATATGGCATATTGTAGGCAGGAAGCCCAGCGAAGAACGGAGCCTTTGTCTGGCCATGCCCCTTTCTTCCGCCTTCCTCCTTCCGCCTACCTCTTCCTCTTCTCCTGGTGGCCTGAGCCTGATATAACCCGCCGCATATTCTCGACTTGGCCTGCCAACAAACTTAACAAATGAGCGCTTGAGAGTCCTGCCAAAAAGGGAAAAGCTGAAAGTTGAGCGCCGCTAAGCTGGCGCCAAAAGTTTCCAGTTTCTACGCTTCTATATAATTCTAAATGTAGAAATTTCTCCGTTTCTCCATTTCTCCGTTTCTCCGTTTCTCAATTTCTACGGAGCAGAACAAATGTTGGAAACAACTTGGTGGAAACTTAGCTCAAGGAAGCGCACCCAGTTTGGAAAAGTTCACTAGCACTACTAGCGCACTAGCACTACTCCACTTTTACTCAGTGTGGCCAGGGCAAACAAAGTGACTGCAGTTTGTTGTCCTCGTCAGGAATGAAAGTTTGAAGGCACTCGCGAGGGCTGATGTATTGTGTGAATCATAGAATACTTATAACGCACAGCAAAAGTTTTTAGCTTCCAACCCCGCTTTAGGGGGGGGAAAAGGAAAAAACATATTTATTACCATCAATGGGGGATAAAAAGGTATCAGATAGCTGGCATCATGTCTTAATAGTCGTCAAGTAATGGATCAAAATGGATCATGAGTTTTAAAAACTAGTTCTTTCCAAAACCGATTAGAACCCAAAAATGGAAAGGTTGAGGCTCGTTCGCATGTTTGTATTGTCAAAATCTACTTTTATACTGAATCTGGATTTAATTTGGTTAGCAGATGAGCGGTTATATTTGAAGGGGGAATAAAGTCAGAGATGATATGTACGTTTGTGTGAAAAGTTTGAGCTTCCTTATAAAACCCATAGGGGGATAGACACTCACAATCATCCACTCGCACTCAGACAATGCAGTATAAGTACCTGGCTACACATAATGTGCGACAGATATACCTACATACATATGTACAGTCAAAAAAATGAGAATATGATATTATGACCATATTACCCAGGGTAAGGGATTTTTAGGTGTCACAAGACTGACAAAATATTTCGCAAACCCCTTTTCACCAAGTTTCCTACAACTTTCAATGTCAAAGATTACGTAAAAAATACAAATATATTTTATATGTTAATATCTATTTGACTTCTTATGTTAAGTTCATATTAAGGTGTTTTTTTTCAATATTTTTTTATCCGTGTACGTATGTCTGCACATGCATATGCATCCCAGTGCCTGCAAAAAGTATGCAAATAGAACACAATTTGCATGCAAAGTGCCATCAAGAGAGCGACAGAGTGCGAGCGTGTGAGTGAGCGAGAGAGCAGGCGTTGCAAAAAGTGGAGAATCTTATTAGCCACGCGAAGAAAAAAACAAAAAAAGGGCCAAGAAGGACGAAGGAGGACGAAGGAGGTAAGGTTGTACAACACCGGTGTTCATAACGTAAAATTCGAGTCGCAATTGAAGACCTTTCACAAAGTTGTAACCTTTTTTCACACATTTCGCAGAACATTTGTGTAGTAATCATGTAAAGTAAACATATATCAAGCCGTAAATGTAAGCCATGTATATGAAACGATTCAGGTTGCAACACATTTTTAGTGCAGGTAATTCCACTGCAAGTGAAGGACCTTTTATTCCAACTATAACTATAAACGAGTCCCTACATTTTTTAGCATGATCACACTTCAGCGAACGCGGTTCGTCATAAAAATCAATGGTAAAAAACCGAAATTTGACAATAATTAGGTGCGTAGGTGCATACTACGAAAGGATCTTATTCTTTGGCAAACATAACTGATATTATAAACCTTCTTAGCACAGACTCGGCAAAGAAATAAGTTCTCTTACTGCTCTACAATGTACCTTATTTAATTACGAAATAATGCACTTTCTTTCAAAGTTTTTTTGTTTTTGTTTCTCATTCCACTTAGTTGGCTATTTGTATACATTCATTTGCGGTTTTTCTTGTTATGGATGCAAGAATGACCTCGCTACAAATTGTTCTTGGTGTTTTTGGCCTGCTTTTGCTTTCTTGTATTGCATGTTTTGATTTCTTACACATTTTAGCCATTAAAATGCAGAACATTTTCCTTTTCTTTAAAAAGAAATTTTCACCGGAATTTCGCTCGACTCTTTTCTTTAACTCTGGCAAGCGGAACACAGCGCGACAAAACACTGCCATTTTTTTCCCTTTGTTTTATTTGTTGCCTGTGTGTGAGTGTGGGCGGAAGTTCGCGTGCCTTTGTGTGGGTGTGAGGGTGTGTGCAAAAGTTTTACGAGCAAACCGAACTGACATGTTAATTATTTTCCGTGGAACTCCAAAGACGAATAATACGCCTGCAATGTCTACGGGAAAGAAAGTCTGGCGTAGGAAGTGGGCGGTAATGAGTAAAAAAAAATTGCTGCCAATGTGGGCCACTTGCCACTGAAACCGAAAAGGGGTAGAAAAAAGATTGCACTCTGCCATAGAAAATTGGCCCAGAAACATTAATCAAATCGACTGAGTAAAGTGGCATCTAACGATCCGCAAAAGTTTTATAACTTTGTTGTTTCTGAAGATAATTGCATTCGATTGTGGGGCTGCCTTATGCTTTATGCGTTTTCAGCACGACACTTTTAATTTCATCAATTCATTTGAACTTTTAAGTTTTTCAAAAAATAATTGCCCACGATCTTGGGGATCAACTTACCCATTTAACAAGAACCTGGTAATCTGCAAAGAGAAAGAGAATAAGGGAAATTAGCCACAATGAGTAATGGAAAACTTGTAAAATTTGTGTGCATATACAATATTTTTATACAAGGCCGTTTTCTTTTCGGTTGTGCCGGAAATTCCCGTGGAGCTGCCTGCCTGCAGGGAAATTCTATATCTGTTTATAAATCTGCCGCACCCTAGGGAGTGTAAAAAACTGCTGGAGAAAATCTAAAAATATATTAGGAAAGGATGGGGCGGAATCGAAACTTCCCCCAAAAAGTGTTTATTCGGTTTCAAGTTGTATTGTGTAAATAAATCCCAGTTGTATATGTTTATTCGCACATAGCAGTGATGTTTTGCTACATTTATGCATAAAAACAACGACACCATACAATGTTAACCATACAATTTGGTTATATGAAAATCTGAGGACAAATCGGCTTAATTCCGTTGTTTTTAAATACCTATATATATGTGGGTATTATGAGTTATATGTCGGTTTCATACGAGATTTCAGCAATAAGTTAGGTGCGGTTACAACCCCCTGAGATTATGGCCCAGGGCATGGGATTTAGTACCTGAATCTCTCGCCTTCTCCATCCCAAAAATGTGGATGTGGCCGAGGGATGGGGGATGTCAATCCAACTACATAGCGAAATCCATAAAGATTTCGTTCGCCCAATGCCTCGGGGCCCAATTGGAATGGGTAGCTTTTTGGGTGGCTATAGGTGCCAAAATGATTGGGCGGAGGTGAAAGCGTGGAAATTCGGGGGCGTGGATGCTGCAGAATCAAACAATAAATCTCTTTTCCCAGCGACGTTACACACACTAAGCTCATTTAGATTTATGTACCCCAAAACTGTTTTGTGGAAATCCATTCGTGTGCTGCAAACTTTTCTGCTTACGCATTTTCATGCCTTCACTTCGCCACTCTTTTTTTGGGCGTTCGAGTACCAGGATACTAAAATTGCCCACGTAGAAAATTCTCCCCTCATGGGTTTTCCCTCTTCGCGAGAAATCTATAGGAAAATACTTTTGAGCGGACCAAGTTTTTGTATTGTCAATATCAAAATAACTTTTGTGGAAAATTACCATAAATGTTTGATTCGAATAAAAGTTCCGCAAATGTATTTCAGCAATGCAACATAATTTGTTTCACGGTAGTCGGTTGTGCTTATTTTATTATTTTGATCCCGTTGCTACATAAAAAAAAGACGACTGCAAAAGTTTTATATTGCCTTTTACAATTTAAAGTGAATCGCTTAAAGGCTTACAGCTCAGCAAGGGTATAAAAACAAAGTAATACTGATTTGTATACGTTTCCTGTACAAAAGCTTGGTTGCACTTCCCTCTGTAAGATTACACATTTTTTAAATATATACAATATCTATATCTATAAGGCTATCCACTGGAAAACAAAAATTAACCCATAGACAAATCCACTTCAATAAGACTAGTATTTTAGATAGGACAGCTATTAGGGTAATTTTCATACTTATCTAAGGAAAAAATATAAAAAAACTTAGCATTTGCTTTCAGACTACGAGAAACCGGCTTAATAATATATTTATATATCCTTCGATTTGCTTTTTAAGTATTTGGTATCCAGCTGATGCGATTGCATATTTATGGTTTGACTTAGCCCAGTGAACGAAAGGAGCTAAAGACTTTCCCGAGTCGACGAGTCGCGATGTCGTTTTCTAGCTGAGGACACAACAGTTGCAGCTCGCAATCTCCGCACAGGAAGCACGCTTCTTGTCCACGCAGCAAAGTCAACGTCAGTGGATGTGCACTCAACCAGGACACCTGTCTCCAGCTCTCCGCCTTTCTGCCACATGGATAAATGCAGTCCGTATAAGCACAAACAAGTGCACAAGAATCCGGGGAATAGAAACCCAAAGATTCACTCGATTTAATCCAGTTTGTTTAAATCGCCATACGGGTCGTCGTCTTCGGGTTGGCTTTGTGAGTAAACAAGTTGTGGGAATTTCGATTTTCAATTTGGTATTAGATATCCTACTAAATAACACCAAGAAATATATACTATTTGCAGCAAATTATTCAAAAGCTCAAAGTGACATGTTGAATATGTTTGTATTACTTTCAAACCCCCCCCTCCTCCGAAGTCCCCAAAAAAATAACAGCAAACAATGGAAAAGTTGGAAGCACAAAACGAGGGGACAGTAATGCGAATCGACGTTTGACTTGGGAAACCTTTATGTCACTCCGCTTACAAAATGGGTGTATATATCTGTATCTGTTGAATGCTCAATGCGATGTCAGAACCAATTTGACTCTTTTGTATCGCGCTCAGATCTTTTTTTTTTGGGGGGGAGAGGGGGCTCTCATGTAGTCAAGTCAATAAAGAAATACTTTTCAAAATTCAAGCAAAGCCAAGGAGGAGCCTTCTTTATGACTCTAGAGATTTCGATTTGGGTATAAATGAAGCATTTAGCCTGGGTTTTGGGGCTTGGGTTTTCGGTTTTCGGTAGGTTCGCCGTTATGCCACATCCGCTCCCTAATCTGTCCCCAAAATACTAAAATACTGGCGGGACAATCAGTTTGTAACGTTTCTAGGCTTATCGTTTCAACCCGAGAGGACTGGGCTACTGGCTACTGGCTATATACATATAAAAAAAAAAAAACAGGAGACCCATGCTGACGACATGAGCTCAGGGGACGCCATGGAGGTGGATTGGTGTGGATTGTAGATGTGAACGGTCAAGACCACGCGGCCTGGGCAACCGTTTTTCAATGGCTTTTGAAGCTTTTGTTATTTTTCGGCCCCCAAAAACCCCTGTGTTTTTTCCGCCTTTTTTGTTTTTTTATTTCTTTTTTTTTTTAGTAGCCCCATCTGCGCTGGATTTGTCAGCAAAGAAGGAGCTTTTGCTCCCTGTCAGAGATTCTATATAGCTGCTATATAGAAGGACGAGCCGGCACCCCTTCGTTGTACTTTTTAATCGCCGTTTCGGAATTTAATAATTTTAGGTCGCAGGCCGCAGGGCTTGGGCTTGGGCATGGCCCTTGGGGTCAGGGGGTCAGGGGGTCACTACTGTGGCCTTTCGGCCGGGCCCTTGTCGAAACACATTTTCCCCATTTATTTTTCTCTTAACCATTTTTACACCTGTTTGCCATTTGTTTCAGGGCGAGTAAGTGGCAAAAGATGATCTGGCTGCCTCGTGTTCTTGTTTTTCAGCTTGACCTGTTGGCCTTCATTTGTTTTTTGTGCCTTCTTAGTCCTGTGCTCCCAATTTGACTATGAAAAAGACCACGTGCATTTGCTTTCAATTTAATTTTGTTGCGCATAAATTCATTATTCCTCACTTGGTTTTAGAGAACAAAAATTATAAAATGTAGGCACAAGAAATAACGTCTCGCGCCGAAAAAATTTCCATTTCTTTTCATTATTAAAGGCGCCTAAGGAAAATGTTATAAATGATAAATTATTTTAACTAATAATGGGGGGGCACATGTATACCATTAAATTAAATAAATTTCTTATTATTGAATTCAAAGTTTCGTACTAAAAATTTGTATAAAATATAAAATAATAATAAAAATAAAATGATTTTCAGTACAAAACATTAAACTTCAATTTGAAAATATTACAAGAAAGGTAGAGCATATACGAAATATGAAATTATTGAATATATTAAATTCGATTTTAGATATCTTGTTTCTCAATATATTAGTAAAATGCGTTTCACATTTTTGGTATTTCCTTGGCTCCTATTTAAATTCTTTTGATTTCAAAATATTACGACACCATTTTTAACACAACTAGAACATTTTGAAAAAAATAGAGGACATCGTCGAATGTTTATTCCTCAAATGGGATTGAGATTCCCGGGAAACCGCGGGGCATGTACTGTTAGTTAGCTATACTTTTGCATTTAAACACACGTGACACACACACAGTCATTGCGATAAGTTAGTATCTTGGACAATGGGAGCGGCACGTGCGTGACAAGTAAATTAACAGCCAATCCCAATCCCAATGTCCGCCCCGGGCCACAATTATCTGTCAAGCGAGCATAAAAATAATAAAAATGCTCAATTACACCAACGTGTTTTCCAATACGTGCCCCACACGTGCACAGCCACCAAGCATGCATCAGAAAAATAAATTATGAACATACTATCGCCAAACAATCTATCACGAGCTCTAGTTCAAATTTCAATTGTGCGATAAGCTAAGCGAAAGTATAATCGAAGCACGCAAGGAGTATATTCTTTGTGTGATATTTCTTGAAATAGATAAATGTAAAGCATTATCCAGGGGACTCTTTGGAATAACTAATATTATATCTAAAGGAGCCTATATATTTTAGACTAATATTCAAAGAACCAACAGCATTTGCAATGTACATATTTGTATACTTCAATATCCATTATGGTAAAATGAGGAATCGTGGCGACTCCACACATTTTGGAGCCATCACGAAATTTAGTTTAACTTGCAATTAAAATGATTGCAAATAATTTAAAAAGGCTAAGACAAATGTATGTTTTTAAAAGAATAAATAAGTAACTATAATAGTTAAGTTAAAGAACTCCAATGATCCTAATCATTAAATCATTTTGGTCCGTTTTCTCGTTAGCATGTTAAACTTAAAGTAAAGGTCAATCTAAAAATGTTCATTTATTGGTCAAAAAAATAGTTCTTTGGTATAAATCGTCTGAAACTTACCAGGTCCCTTTGAAAAGCAAGTTCCTATGGTGCCAAAACTTCCCTTCGTCCTGTTTTCTCTTCGATGCTTCACGTGTTTTGGTTGTTTTTATAGTTCTTAATGTTTGTGCTTGGCTTGAAGTAGCATGACGATTGGCTGACGATGACAACCTGCAAGATCAGAGAAACTATTTAATGATGTAGATATAGATAGTTTAATTTAGTTTTAATTTTAATTGACACTTTCAAGCTGGCACGTGGCAATGAGCAGGTGACTCGGGCACAAAGGGGGGCCTTGAAATAGAAAGCTCACTTCTCGGTGGTGGCGTGTAATGTGATGGCGGCGATCAACTGTTAGTGGTCGCCTATTAGGCACCTAATCGACCATGGTCATGGTCCCACCCATATCCTGGGATACGGGATATACCCATATCCCCACATACCCACCAATATAACCCATCCAATCCGTAACCGAGCACGTGAGGAGGAAACGAGCGATGCTGATTGACAGGCGCAGCCAATTAAGTGGTGCTCCTGGGAAACCGGGAAAACCCAGGACTTGGGCTCCATGCTGATTAGGGGGGTTACCTCGGTATATGCATGGGTAGATAGATAGACACCTCCTACCTGATGTATTCCAGTTTCTAGTGCCGCCAGCAATGATTCCGGTTTGCCTCGATGTGTGTCTGTGTGTGTGTCTGCTGCTGGACTGACGATGGATTTATTTCAGCGCACAAAAATGGCAAACAGGAAACATGCGAGTCGAAGGACGAGGGTGCAGCAGCAGCAGCAGCAGCAGATGCAGCTGCCGTTGCGAATGCAGCAGGAACAGCAAAAGCAAGAGCAACAACAAAAGCAAAAGCAACAGCCACTGCATTGTCACGACGACAGCTGTCCTGGCAACAGGAATAGTAATACCTATAGCTATACAGCCATTGCAATAGAAAAGCAACAGCGAGCGGCTCGCGAATGCGGTAAGAGCGGATGAAATCGCCATAGCCATAACCAACCCCCTACACATACCAATCCCACCCTCCTGGCACTCGATTCCCCTCCGATGTGATATTAATTCAATAGAACTCGGTTATCGAATAAACATTTCGGTTCATTCCAAAGTCAGGGGTTTCATTTATCGATTTGAAAACGGGGGATGCAACGACTGAGGGGAAGATCGTAAAGGATAACGCTCATTCGACGTTTAAGTTCACCAAACGTAAACGAATTTCCTACACACGAGAGGTCTTACAAATAATATTACAAAACTAAGTTCGACTTTGGAGTAGTTCTAAAAACAAAGAAATCGAAAATTGCAGTTTTTAGTATCAAGCTAACATTATTTAATGGTTCATGCTAAATGTTAAGTATTTAGAAAAAATTAAACGTGAATATAAAGTGTGGTATCTCTTTGGAGAACTAAATAAGCTGCTCTACAAAGTATGCCTAGAAATGCACAAAACTTAAACATAAAGCAGAAATGGGAATGTAAAGAAATAGTAAATGATTATTCCAAAGACAGGAATCCTTTAAAGATCAATATCCAAGCGTTGCCTTTAGAAATTTGTTTACCGACTCTAATATAGATATGGAAATGTTTACTTCGCCTTGAAAACCATCATATTTGCGGGCTACAATCTCGGTACAGAGATTGCTCCATCTGTGTGCCGAGCTGTGGTTGCGATGCCAGGCCACACAATTCGCAAACCGCGTTAAAGTGCCTTCTGCCAGGAGTCAAAGAATCAGCTGCAGCTGCAGCCGGGTCGGTATCTCTATCTGCCAGAGTAAGAACTTCATCCCAGGACGAAAAGGACGACGACTTGGCAACATGAAGGGTAGGGTAGGGTCGGGTCGGGTCGGGTCTCGTCTCACCTTTCCGAGGGCGAATTAAAGGTATGGTATATGGGAGCCGTGTTGAAAACTGCAGCGAAAATTTGCATAAGCAATTACGGGCGCTTTTTGCGCGATGAAGGGGGAGAACTTGGATGGTTAGCACAAATATTTTCTCCTTCGTCGTCGTCTATCCGTCTATTTTGCCGCCAGGTCGCTTGACAGTCCGCCAGCCAGTCAGCCAAGCCAACCAGAGTTGGGAATGGAAATGCCAATGGGACTGGGACTGGGTCTGGGGAATCCTGGATGGAATTGGCTAGGGTGGCCGTGCCCGTGCATCGCCATCGAAGCAACGACATCATCGTCGAGAGGCGTCGCCAAGTGGCTGCCACGAAATTTGTAATGCATCAAAACAAAAATAACAAGTGTCGTGGAAAAAATGCAACATTGCACTTAAGCACAAGGTGTGCCAAAAAGGAAAGAAAAAATAAGAAAGGAAAAAGGTGAGGTTTTTCGGAACGACGAGGCCGTGGGCAAACGGAATGGGTGATTCCAAGTACCCCCTCAATACAAGGATACTTGCAGAAATAAAATATCATCAAAGAACTTTCATAATGAGCACGCATTCAGTTGCCAACGCCTTGTTAAAGTCATATTTATGATCTTATGTTTGTTAAGGGACCAGGCGATATCAACTATCCATATTACACTGGTCGGCATATGTATTTTGACAAAATAAAAGTTAAGTATACTCATAACTTGAATTTACTTCTTGTAAACTATAGGCATCAATGGAAAGGTAATTTCAATGCCGTTTGAATGATACAATACATTTCTTTACCCATTCAGTACTTATTGAAAAGGACGAATTTGTGTAAATCAACTTTGAAATTAAAAAAAAAAACTTTTTTCCTCGTCTTGAAAACTTAAATTTTTTGATGCAAAAAGTTTCTTCAAACAAAAATAATAGTAACTGCAAAAAGAATTTTTCAAATATCATTTTGCTTATATTTTTTATGATTTTTTGAAGGTGACAATGTCGGAAAAAATTTGTATGAAAAAGACAAAAATATGGCTCAAATGCCTGTTTTTAAGCATTTTCAAAAATTCATAAAAAATATAAGAAAAATGATTTTTGAAAAATTCTTTTTGCAGTTACTATTATTTTTGTTTGAAGAAACTTTTTGCATCAAAAAATTTAAGTTTTCAAGACGAGGAAAAAAGTTTTTTTTTTTAATTTCAAAGTTGATTTACACAAATTCGTCCTTTTCAATAAGTACTGAATGGGTAAAGAAATGTATTGTATCATTCAAACGGCATTGAAATTACCTTTCCATTGATGCCTATAGTTTACAAGAAGTAAATTCAAGTTATGAGTATACTTAACTTTTATTTTGTCAAAATACTTATGCCGACCACTGTATGTTCCTAAAATATCAATGTTATTAAATAATTTTGATCTCTTTATGATTTTGATCTCATATAAAGTTAAGATCAATGTTTCTTGAAAATATAAATTTTTGTACACCTCTCTTAAAACTTTAAGCTTAAAAACTTAAATTTTTAAAAATAATTATATTAGTAAATTGAGTTTTTGTAATTCTAAAAATATGTACTAAAATTGCAATGTTTGCATGGGGGATTGGTCCAAAAACAGAGGGAGATGCGCCACGTAAAACTCGTATAATAAACTGCAACTCGATGGGGGGAAAAAAAGGGGGAGAGAGAAATGCTGTAGGGTTTCTTGGCCGACTGAACTTTTGAGGAAATCGGCTCACAGTTTGAGAGCTGTGCAAATTTTCCGACAGCTAACAGAATTTATTTTTGTGCGCCCGTTTCGGAGCGAAGTTGTGTTGTGCAGGCAATTAAAGTTGCAACTTAAAGCCACTTGAAAAAGCTGTTTGGTAAACAGAAAATAAGTGGCCAATTTATTTGTTGCAAAGCCCTCAAAGGCAGCGAAATTCTGCAGGTCTGCTTGATTTATGACCAGCAGCATTCAATTGAAGTATGCGGTTGCCGCCGGCGTTATCCCAATCAATCAGTTTTTCATTACAATAGGTAGGCTTCACATGTTTTTTGTTTACTCCTGCAAAAAGTGTGAAAGCAATGTGTACTGATAGTAATGCATTTCTAAGGGCAGACTGTTTTTTTTTAATTTTAAATTATTTAATTTTTTAAAGATATTGTTTTTATTAAGAACTCATCACTTTTCGATAGATTTGCGAGCTAAACCGTTTTTACTGCTGCTGCTTGATCCCCCCGTTATTCCCATTTTCGATCAGATATATACCGACCCCTTCAACACAGTTTCTTTATAGGTTCTGTAAAACAATTTTCAAGGGTTCCGTTCCCGAATGCGGAAGTCTCGTGCATTAGCCAGTTTATAATATCTGCATTATTCCCGTTTCGGCTTCGGTGGAACGAACCAACCACCCCGATGATTTAGCTCGCCTCAAAACCAAAACCCTCCAGATCCTGGCCAGACCGCTAACGGGTTCGTTAGCCGTCGACGGCCACTGCAATCAGTTAAACAATGTTGCATATTAACGCGTAACCCAGCGAAATGGCGCCCTCGAAAACCCCCCCAAAAACCCCACAAATACTGGAACTTCCACTTCACATTTCACATCTGCCCAGACTCGAGAAGTGGAGCGGAGTGGACGACGGACCGCAATATCTTTGCATAAATAAAACATAAATTACCGACAGGCGGTGTTGGTCGCTCTGTCGGTTGGTCTTTGGAACAGGGAACAGAAAACAGGGAACAGGGAATGGCATCTGGTCTTTGGGGTGTATGGTGCATGGTGTTGTGGGTCGCCTATGGGTCTGGGTGGGCTAATTAAAACACTTGATGGCCTCTTCTAGCGACTGGGCGTCTGGCGTCTGGTGTCAAAACCTCCTAGCTGGCGGCCTTGTTGATGGAGAATTTCGAATGGGCCCCGAAGGCTGAGAAGGATGATGTTGTTATTACGTTTTTTTCCCTGCTCCCTGCTTCCTGCTCTGTTGATGAAGGGGGTGTTGTCCTCCTGGTAATGGTAAGCCTTATCCTGGAGGCGTGTCTGCTTTATTACGCGGAAGGGACAGCTGTCGATGCTTAGTTTTTTTTTTTGTTAGCTTCCACAGCAAAAGCAGAAGCAAATAGCAAAAGTAAATGCCCGCTCACCTGGCACGCATTGCAAATAATTTATTGATATTAAGTGCTATTAATTATGATGCCATTTAAGACGTATTCATTGGAGACTTTTCCCTTCGACAGGGGGTCGGTCGCTCGGTTTTTGAGACTTTGCTTTGGTTTGCATGGGATTGATTTGGTCTGGCATAAATTGATTTCGTGAGCATAGCTACGGAATTTTAATGTAATTTGAAGAGGTGGAGATTTTGTGTGGTAAACTGATTTACTTTCTACACTCAAATAAAAAGTATGAAAAATAAAACTGAAATTAATTAACAATATAAAAGTATTTTTATGAAATTTAAAACAAGATGTTACAAAAGAATAGGTTCCTTAAAAGTATTGAAGCTGCTAGGACGTGGTAGAAAGAAGTTTCTTTGAAAACAAGCGCAATGTTACAAGCAACTACACGCATTACATTTAGTGTGAGAACTTACACTTTAAAAAACATGGGTAGAATATTTAGCCATTCCAATTTAAAAAAAAATGTTTTCTTCTAAATAATTTAAGTTTTAATTGTAAAAATTATTGATTAAGTCGAAGCTGCTTTTATAACGATTATTTAATTTAGTTATAACGATAACTCGATTGGATTATATCGATTAGTAAGAAGTAGAAAAACTTTAGAAACGAAAAAAATATCTAAAAGCAATAGCTCGATCTCTTTTTAAATTTTTTCTTAACGAAATTAATTTTGTTAATCTTAAGAGTGAAAACTTTCAGTTATAAACCTACAAATGTTGAATATAAAAATCAATGTAGACAATTTTTGTTAGAAACGCCCATTTACCAAAAAATACTCAAATTAGCTTGAGCTTTTTACAAGTGTTGATCATACGACTGAGACAAATAGCGTCAGACCCGTCGTCTTCGTGGGTTTATAGAGGGTCACGTGCTAACTTGGTTCATTTTATGGATATTTTACCAGTGCCTCCGACACGTTTACTTTTAGTGTAAAGCGTCATCCAAAAACGAGGAGCGCCGAAAAGGGAAAAGAATCGTAGGACAAGGGTTTTCTTTTTTTCTTTAGTGGGGCTAGTGAAGGGAGTGTAACCGTTACGGCAACTTGTTTTAGTTGTCGGACAATTGCGATTGGGAGGAGAGCATGTCAAAAATGAAAAGCTATAAAAATTTCGAACATAAAATTTAACTTTTGCTCCCTTTCTGTTAGTGCGGGGACATTAAAAATCTGGCGTCTCAGACTACAACTACAACTAAAAAAAAAAAATAAAAGTGTAGATAAGCGGGATGGAAGATGCGAAATCCCCAAGAGCTTTTCGCCCGGTTTATCTTATTTGAGCCAAACGGCGTAAGTCGTTAAAGCCAAGCGGATTGTGCTATTGAATCTGTGCAGGACCTCTGCCCTTAGCATTGCCCACTGTTTTATGGCATAAGCTGATGCTGCATACAATCTTGCAAGAAACTAAAGTGATGAATTACAAAAAGAAATGTGAAGGTATTCTGAAACAAAGCCAGGACACAGTAAAATATGGCAAGGTTGTTTAAGTGTGTTTTTATTTACTTGCAATTTATGCTGCATTAAACTTATCTCTTAAGCTTTCAAGCGTAAAAAGCGGGTGATAAAAAGAACCAACTGTTAGTTTAACTATTTTAATTATTCACTGAACAAAGCAATTTCTATAGGTAGTTATAAAAAATTGAAAGTGAATGGGGACTTGCTCCGTTAATCCTTCAGCTACCATTGCCCATTACCACCCATATGGGTGTGTTAGTATTTTAGTATATAGCAAGTATGGATAGATTAAAATCTGACTTGAGCTGGGTGCTTTATGTAACTTTTAGTGGCGCCATCGTCCAGCTGTGGATTTTTTTCCCCCCCGGCAAATTTCATTTCGGCGATTTAATCAAGCGAGTCAGGCCAAACCGCCCATTTAAGTTACGTGCAAACCTCACGAACGAACTGAACTAGCGACCCTAGGATGTAAGAAACGGGGGAGGAGGTCATATGCCACATGGCACATGGTACAAGGCACACGCCTGTGGGGTGTGTAGCCGGCCACATAACGTTCCAAATAATAAACGAAATCAAATTAATGTAAATCGCGTCGTACCCATACTTTCTCATTTATGTATACGGCACTACAATTTTAATAGCTCCTGCGGTTTTGCGTGCAATTAAACATTTCGTCTCAGCAGGCGGAGAGTTGGAGCCCAGAGGTGTCGAAGGAGTTGAGGTGGAGGGGGTCTCGGAGAAGGGCATGCAAACATTTAATGGATAGAGACATGATCCGGGAAATAGCTCAAAGAGCCTTGTACTTCTTAATAGCTGGGGAAATTAAATGGAGTTTAATTTACTCATTTTCATCACAATGTAGTTTGAGGCAACTCGTTGTTACACTTTCCATTTTTAACGAAAGGAGTTAAATATAACTAGTCTCATTTAAGTGGATTCCGCTGTGAGTTGATTCTTTGTTTCAAGTGTATGGGTTTATATAAAAAAGGCAAAGAATTGAGTTTAACTAACTCTATTGAAAGTAAACAGAAATATTGATAAGATTCATTCCTTTCACTAGGAAAGTTCCTGAGTATACTAGCATAACATTAAGGTTATTTTCTATCTGAGGACTCTCAACTTTTTATAAAAACATGAGGGCAAAATGTATTCAATTATAGTGTATATAGTAACTAAAAAGTAGTTTTAATTTACTTATTTTCATTACACTGACAAGCTAATTCGCTTAAAAGTCTATCGAGTTGGCAATACGTTTCGTTCCTTTGTTAGAATTCCCGCAACATTGTGCTTGGCCAAGATCCATCGAAATTGACTTTCGGCGTCATCCGTTGTGAAGGACCCTATTGTGAGCTCTTACAAAGTTTGTCTCGTTGGACACTTTTTTCGACTTATCACGTCTTTCTGCCAAGTCGGTAGTCGGCTGTCGGTAGTCATCCCACAATGCAGGTCCTATGTATATGTGTCCTTGGCTAATGCTGAAGATCTTTGTTTTGCTCCCAGTGTTCCCATTCCATTGTCAAAATCGGTATTCATATTCCCGCCGGGGGGCTAGAAGGATTGTTGGCTGTCGCCGGAGCTGGGACACCCATTCCCCAAAACACAATCCCCTCCAGCTCCTTTGTGGGCCGAAATATCGGACAAGCACTTGTCACTTTTCACTGCAGTTGGCAACAGAAACTGAAACAGAAACAGCAACTGGCAACTGGCGACAGGACAGGAGGAGCGGAAGGCAAGGGGTTGAACGACAGGATGGATGGTGCAGCTTCTCGCATGGCTGATGCTAAAAATGCATCATACCAGATGCCACCGAGACTCCTGAATAGGTCATTAACTTTGGCTAGCAGCCATTTCGCTTCGCCTCACTTCGTCACTTCAAGTGCGGTTTTTAAAATTGATTGAAGCAATTTAAAAAGTCTTCCGGTGGACGTCGACACTGGTCGACAAAATTTTGATTACGAAACACATATATATATACACTCAGGTGGGAAAATGGAAAAAAAAAAAAAAAAAAAAAGGAAGATAAAGGGGAAGAGTGGAAAAGCAGAGGGATAAATCTGGAAAACGTTTTCGTTTTATTCGGTTTCGTTTGGTATACCCACCCCCACCCATTTCACTATCATTCCATTTAAAAAGCAATTTGATTTATTTGCCATGCAAACGCCAAACAGCGACAAGAACAATGCCAGCGACAACAAACAACAACCAACCAACAACAAGCAACAACCATCGTTGATTGTTGTTCGTGTTGCCGTGGTTGTTGCTGTGGTTCCTGCTGCTGCTGCTGATTTGGCTGACTCTGTTTTTGTCAGGCAGCACTCGTAGCATGAAACATACCAGACTGACTCCATATATAAACATATATATATATATATATATATAGAGCCATCCAGCCAGCCAAACCCAATGTATAATTATAATGGCATTTTGCCAAAATACTTTACAAAAAATGAAACACAAACACATGTTTCTATGTCAAGGCAATGCACGATAGATATAGGGGCGTGGCATTATAATGGGTGTGGGGGCATTATAGTTGGCCGACTCGAATGCAACATGGCGCATTAAGCAGCGTATGCTAAACTTTCGCCAGGACGCAAAACACAAACCGACATGATAGCAGTGATAGCATTGAGGATTCCACAGAAACTGAAATTGAAACTGGGAAACTACACCCAACAATGAGGTCGGTCCTTCTGAGGAAATAATCCTTTTGTTATGCCCTCACGCAGGGTATTACAATTTGGTCGGGTATACGCATTTCCATACTACCTTCGTTATCTAAGGAAATTATACTCAAATTTATCCAAATTAAATAATTAATATCGAAATAAACGATTGCATCAAATTAGATATGTAGTAATAAATATTTTAAAAACATTTTAATACTAAAGCATTAGTCCTTTTGGATGCGGACTGGTCCTCTAGTTTTTGAGCCACATTTTTGTTTAAATAGACTACATTGGATAACCAATGAAGATATGCCAAATTGTCATTATTAATTGTGATGTAACAAAACAAACATTACCATATTATTGTTATGCTGATCAAGAATATATACACTTTATACGGTCGGGGATTTATGCTTGACTGCGTTTGCAAGCAAAATATCGATTGGATTGCCATGTCATAATTTGGTTAAGAATAGTTTAAATCAAATGAGGCAAGGAGGAAATTTCAGTAGGATACAAGTGAAAGGGTTAACGGACGGCAGGCATGAATGGGTGAGATGGGGTTGATGGGTTGATTGGTGAGCAGCAAATAGGGGGCAGGACATTATGAAAATGTCGTTGTCGTTGTCGTGGGCAACATATAAATTGCATTTTGGAAAATGTTGCATATCATATATAACTGTAAGGGAAAATAAATCAACTTTGTTGACATTTGTCAGTTTCTTTTTTTTTTTTTCCATACTTCTGTCGTTGCCCTGCTGTTGAATGTTGTTGTTATTATTGCTGCAGTTGGTATTTGTCGTTGCAATTGTTATTGTTGTTGCCGTATATGTTTATGTTGTGTTCCTCCTGCTGATGTTTCTGTAGCTATTTCAGCTGCTCCCGCTGCCTCGAAATCCAAGCACAAAATTCAGTTTTTGTGTGTTCTTTTCACTTCCCCATGTTTTGTTTCGTTTCGTCTCATTTTTATTTTTTCGCTTTCATATTTTAGCCCTCTCCGCTAGAAATGTCAAGCGCACTTGCACGACCTCCCAGCCACGCCTTTCAACTGAGTGCTCCTTATGCTTCTGCTGTGTTGACTGACAAAATGCTTCTAAGTGCACAATATTGCTCACATGGCAAAATGTGGACGAAGAACTGTTCAGAGGTTGGGGGCAGCCCCCAACATCCCCCCACTTGGGAGATCACACTGACAATAAGCAAATGACTAGAGCAACAAGACGAATACGCAACACAACACACTAACAGTAGCAGGAACATCAACAGAGCAAGACTTTTCGAAAAGTTTTAAAAGCATCTCCGTCTCACACTTTTCCTGGGCTAATGCGAGTTTGTCCGGAACTCATTATCTGCTAGATTCACCGGGTCACCGAAAGCTACATACCTGAAACAGAAATGCACTTAAAAAAATAAACCCTCAAGAAACAAAAATACAATACAATAATGCTTGCTTTTTCTGGAAATCACTTTCCCATATAAAATATAACTTCAAGAGTTAAAGACTATTTTTATAGTATTATAATATTAAGAGATTCGAGAGACATAGAAAGGGGTCATTTTGGAGGGATTTGCCATACACTTCTCATTGCTTTTTTTTTTTTTGATCGTTTATGATAATATTAAAAGTAATATATCCTCTTAGTTTTATATCTTCTTAGATCTCGACTATGTAAGTAAATCCTATTTTTCTAAACGTAAAATGTTGCATATATGTGGAGTTTGTGGTGAATACATGTATTTTTAAAAAACGTAGTTAATAAACCAACGGGAGACTAGCGTATTCTCATTAGAGTATTCACCATATATTACGTACTTTTACGCTAGTTACCCCATTTAATTTGACTTTCCCCAAGTTGAGCAGATAGTTCAAAACTAGAAACGCAAGTCCCACGTGCCATTTGCAGTTGGATGGATGTCGGATGGAGCTTAAAGGGCGATAGTCACAAAAGTGGGATGTCGTGTTCGTGTTGGTTTGGGTAACATTAAAAACGTAAGCATCAATAGCAATGCAATCGCGGGCTATAAATCAGAGTCTATAAAATGCTCCAAATGCTTCCTCGCCCAGATAACTTATCTTGGAGTCACGAGGCTAAAAATAAAATCATCGAGATGGTGGTGAGGGTGTCATTTTGAGAACACGGCTCTTCTGAACGAACTCCCATCCCCGTGCTGCCCTGATAATAAGTATTGAATGCGCCTGATAACGGACAAAGACGCTTATCGCTTCGCACATACACGTTCGATAAGTAGGAGGCTTGTGTCGATGACGCTCGACGGCATAAATCAAAAGTGAATGTTAAACAAAAGCGACAAACGCGGAATGGCATACAAAATGCAAAGAGCAGCAGTGCAACAGTGCTACATTTACTGCATTTAGCCAACTCATTCCATGAACTACGAACTGTGTGTAAAATTATTTGATTCTACAACGTTCTAAAACGCAACACATTTTGTTTGAGTTGTATTTTAGTTTTTGTCATCTCGTGGTTGGAAATTTTAAAATTAAACCAACAACGCAACTTTATCCAAAACACAGTCACTGGAAAATGAAAATAAAATAAAAAAACTTTGAAAGCCAAGCACCCATTTTTGTCATGTTCGAGTTCGTTATGCATAGAGTTCTATCAGATGTCATTACATCCAACTAAAAAGTGCACACATTTAGTGCATATAAATAACTATAACAGTTGGAGCATCGGGTTCCCCTACATGAGCCCCATGCTGATTAAGTTTGTTTAAAATGTTTGCCTCTCGGACACAGTGTGAATGACTAATGAATTATTAGTTTCTAGCCACATATCAAAAAATTGGGGAAAAACACAAGAAGGTAGACAATTTAAACTGAATATACACAAAAAACATTTTAGAAACTATTGCTTTACAAATAACATCAGATGTTTATCTAGCTTTTGAAATTTGTGAAATGTCAAGTTCGAATGTCAATTGTCAAATATGCTGCATGATATGTTTAATTGATTTCTAAAAATCACGTTATTTTTCATTCCATACTTTTACATACATGCGCCAAAAAAAAGAGCGTGAAACATTTAACTAAAAATAAAATAGAGTAACAGACAGTTCTGATAATCTCATGAAATAATTGGATCCGTTTTTCCTTAATTTGTGGTCAGGATGTTCTTTGACTTATGACTCCAGGCATTTCGATTTTTTTTTTCATTCCTTTTGAGATGCTATGTCTGCCATAATTTTAGCCAGAGAGGAAGGTTGTTTCTCACCCAATTGTTTGTCACATTTGCGGCCATTTGCAAGGACGAAGGACTGGCTGAATACCCTAAATGTTCTTTTTTTTTCCCCTGGTTTTTTGCTCGGCTCGTCCTCAAATCTCTTATCAATCACAAGGGACCCTCATTTGATTTTTGGCTGAAAGAGACATTTGTGACACCCCAGCTGGTAATTGTTTGTAAATGCTGACCTCTCGGGAGCCATTTCGAGTTGGCCAAGAGCAAAAATCGTGAATGTAGGACAGCGTTTGAGGGCCAGCCTAATTAGTAGCGGCGAGTTGGGTGGCTGGGTAGATGGGTAGATGGGTTTTTGGTGGGGTTGGCTCGAACATGGCCTTGAGGGGACTTTCCGTTACCGTTTCTCTCTGTTACACTGTTACTCTGCTGCTGACGTTTGGGCTCATGTTGCTGCTGTTGCTGCTGTTACTTGTGCTTCTGCCACTGCCACTGCCACTGCTGTTGCCTAATGAGCGTCAATTAAAGTGGCATTAACGCAGCTCGTCGGCCAAGTGGGACCCACCAAAGCGATCCGATCAATCAAGGCACAATGGGGAAGGTGATTGTTGCCAAAGGGAAAGCCTTTTGGCTTTTGCTTAGCATATTTTTGCTGTGTGTGTGTTTCAGCATTTCAACATTTCAGCATTTCAGAACTTCCCCTTACCCACCTGTACGAACGTAGAAATAAATTGAGTGGAAATAATTTTTTTATGTTCATTTTCTGCCTTTATCTGCCACCCATTTTCTGTGCTGTTTTGCCTTTTTATGAATTTGTCGTTCGTCTCGTTTGCCATGCCCGTTTTATTGTTGGACTTAAGTAGATTATTTGTTTATTAACACAAAAGGCAGTCGTCGTCGTCGTCGGGACCCAAACAAAAAGGGGTCGCGGAGCGGAAAGGCGGAAAAGGAATAGTAGACCAAAGTCTGGGGTCCATTGTTGTTAACTGGCCAACACATTGGCTCTTATTGAAAAAAATAGCCCTATTTTTTCATATTCCCTCCGAAATAACAACCGTACTTATTGTTTGCTCGTGCTGACATTGTCGTAAACACTGGAAATAAAGAAATAACGCTATTGGTCGGCCCGTTACAAAATATGTGGCATACTTTTGGTGTCTAAAAGTATGCAGTGAAAAAAGGAAGAATCGATTTTCCTATTAAAAATATTTTGTTGCATACTTTTGGACACCTTTAATTATTTTTTATCTTAAATCAATTTGACTTTTGATACCATCCAAGAAAAAGAAGCTCCCCTATTTTTGTTAGATATGAACATACTGCTCTAAAAAAAAAGAGTATAGCAAAAACAAAAAGGCTCCTGAAAGTGTTGCATTTTCTAAGTACTTTTACTGCTTTTTATCAAAATTGATTTTCAGCTTTGCTCTCAAAAAGAAACAAAGTTATATTTCTTAAAATGGTTCAATTTCGAAAGTTTCCGTACCTGTTTGGGTAGATATAGATTGGCAATGCAAACTTATTTCGCCCCAAACTTTAAATTATGGATGCTTCAGAATTTTATGGGTGGCGGGGGCGGAGTTGGTGGTATGGTGGTGTCGCCGAAATTCTGATTTTGTTCGTCATTTAAACTTTCTCGGTTCCGCGCGCTCATCGATTGCCAGTACACCACCGTTTATTTTTGTTTTGCCCATCGTCGAACTGATGGCGGATAGTGATGTCACCGGTGATTTCTTGATGGTTCCGACAGCTCGGCGGATATTATCGCAGGGCCCCCCTCCTAACCGAAGCTCATTATCAGAAGTAATTTAACTTTAAGGATGCTTCAGCGCTAATGAAGGACTCCCCATCTTTTTCCCCGCTTCCTCCACAAGCAGCTGTTCCGGTCATCTAAAAGCTGCCATTTTTTTTCGGAAAGGTTGAAAAACGCCTAGAGCTGTACCGCGCAAAGGACCAAATTATTTCCGACAAAATTAAATTGCAGCCAAGCATCCGGCAAAGTTCGGTGATATCACCTTAATGATTGGCCAGCTTTTTCAAATGAAAGTTTCGTTTATATCTGTTTTGACCTTTGAAAGTCAATTATGTTAGTATTCAATAAATACCAATTATAACTATAGGCATTTTAGTGGGACTTAGTGACTTTAGTGGGTCTTAAAAAATGTATTGCTTAATTAACACCCAATGGATGAATTTTGATTTGCTTTAGTTATGATATAAAATTACCTCAAAAGTATACCTATTTTTAGAGAACTAAGGCTTATGTCCCTTTCCTAAATATTTTAGGGAATGTATTTCAATCAGGGACCATAAATAAGAGTTATTCATGATTTTTATTTTCAATAGATAAGAATATCACTGGCAAGCGTAGCTTAAGCTATACGCTTTACGAACTCCCTAAATATTTTAGAGAATGTAAATCAAAATTGAAAACCGTTTTTTCTGCTACAAATGGCAAATCGTCTTTGGGTAAACCCAAATTTGAATATTTTGTTGAAGGTGGCTGGCTCTGGCTGGCGCCGAAATATTGATGTCGTTGTTAGTGGCATTTGCATTTGCATTTGCAGTTGGGAACAGTTGGGAGTCGGGTGGTTGGGTGTGGGCGGAATGCAATTTCTGTTTTTTTTTTCTTCCTTTTTCGTATTTTTTTTTCAGAAATACTCAAACATAAATATAAACGAGTGCCGCGGGGCACACAAGTCGGTCTTTAAAGTCACTGATGGTAGTAGTTAAGCTATACATTGGGTACACTATTGGTGAAAATGCTGCTGGCGCTGACAATCGCAGCGATTTCTTTGTAATTTCATCGATTTTGGCAACGACTTGGCTCCCGATGCCTGATAAAATTAATGAACATTCAGAGCTCTGACCTGAAAAATGAAATGCACCAATGCTGTCGCTTTTGCCTTCAGTTGCTGCTGATGTTGCAGTTTCACTTGATTTCTAAAGCGATTGCAGTTCC
This sequence comes from Drosophila subpulchrella, assembly GCF_014743375.2. Lineage (NCBI taxonomy): Eukaryota > Metazoa > Arthropoda > Insecta > Diptera > Drosophilidae > Drosophila > Drosophila subpulchrella. Next base: position 28,190,744 of record NC_050613.1, on the reverse strand, counting down.
AGTTGCAGTTGCAGTGGGTGGCGTGGCGTGGCGTGGAGTGGAGGGGCTGTAGAAGTAGAAACCTTTGGATGATTGAACAGGCACACAAAAACAAAATCAATTTATTTGCGATTATTCCACGGATGCAAAAACAGAATGGACAAAAACACAGTAGAAAACAGTACAGAATAGCAGCTAAATCAATGGCCAGCAGCTCTCCGATTTCAAGGAGTTCTCCTGCTGCTGCTGCTGGCTCTGCTGCAGTTGAATGAATAAACAAGATATATTCTTCAATAAATAACGCAGAATAAAGTGAAATCCGTTTATTGCAACTAATTGCATTCAATTGAACTTTTATGGGGCTTGTGCCACTGGGCACTTGCTAATAATGTATCGGATAACTTACTTTCTGATGCTCCGTTAAGTAAACTCTGCTGCCACGGGCTAAGTCAACAACAATGTACTGTGTAATATTGCTCTTGGCATTCCACAGCCGAGTGCAAATCGCCGGAGGAAGACGATGTGGATGCAGTGCATCGTGCTGCATATTAAAGTGCTTTCAAAAGAAAGGTCAAGTGGTCGGTCAAATTCGATAGAAATTGCCGGCGGCAACGATCGCAGCAATTACAGCCTCAGTTTCCACAACAGCTGCAGGAAATGTGTTATCAGAAGGCGTGCTTCAATTGAATACCGGCTTAAGGGTGATTTTCTGAAACTGCCCGACCAGGGCGACAAAGAATAGCCGCCCAGTAAAGCCCACACTTAAAAAAAATTATTATAAATCCTACTATCCAAGCATAAACAAAACTTTCTTTTAGTTCTCATCCAACAAATTACCCTCACAAAATAAAATAAATAAACTTTGGCTTGTAAAAGGTAAACGTATACTGTATTCAGAACAAATCTTTTTAGAAGCCATAATAAAACGCAATTGTAATTTTTAAGAGCCTATAAGCAAAAAAAGCTTTCCTGAAAGTATGAGGTACAATGAGCTCACTAAAAATGAGGGGAAAGATAAAGCTTATGCAGCTTATTATGAGGTCTTTTGACATTGAAGAGGACATTTTATGGGTATATGAACATTTATTTAATGTCAGTTGTTAGTCATTGGATGAGGCTTAAATTTCAGATACTAAAAACAGTCAAGGCTTTTGCTACTAAATTGGTTTTTAACCGGCCAGAAGAACCCTTCGGTAAGATTTAGCTTATAGGCCCTTTAACTATGCCGAAAAGGTCCATAAAACTGTCACGAGTCAGCCGCACAAAGTATCTTATTTCCATTTCCATCTGCCCGGCGGGCCACATAATCCTCAACACTGCCAGCAAATCCTGCACATTTAGCATAAATGATATCATCATCATCACCATCCAGAATTATCGAAAATTGTCAACAGCTGCTAGTTACTTTCGTCTAACCATTTTTAGACATCAGGTTGGATAGAAAATACGCCACAATGCGGGGACATTGACTAGATGGATGGATCCATTCGTACCACTACACAGAAAGAAATAAGTGGCAGGATCAACTTGATATTTATAGGTTAATTTACACGTATAATAATTACTACTGAATAATGATATCTTGTCTCGACTGTCAGTCTGTCGACTCGTCTAGTGATGCTGATCAAGAATATATATAATTTACTTTACCTTCACAGCGTTAAAAACTTCTGACTTAATGACTAACCCTCTGCAAGGATATAAAAATAATGTGCAAGATACTCTTAAAAATACTCCACATTTTTGATTAATTCAACGAGATTTTTGATTTTTTTTTTATGACTGTACTGATCCCACCAAACAAGCCCCTTCCCCACTTTCCCTTATCTGCGATGAACATATAATGCAGGTCATATGCTCAGTGGGTTGCCTCAGCGAATTTCCATTCATCTTGCCACTTCAAATTAAATGCGCTTAATGTCTTTATGCGGTTGTTGCCGTTGCAATATGATGCACAGCCTGCTGAGCGGGGTAGAAATTACATCAGGACACCACAGCACATCTATGTATGCCATACATTGTGGATGCGGATAGAGATATATACGGATATATATATATAGGGATATATGCGAGGGAGTGCGTAGTTGCGAGTACATTGAAATTAAAATGGAAAGGAAAGACATCCTCTTTGCCTGGCATAATTTCTATGAATTTCGCTTGGCTCAGCGAAAGTAGCAACACTGTGGTAAATTATTTATTTTGGGCCGAGCAAGCGACAAATGCGAGTAAGGCAACAAGTGCACAGAAAATAAAGATTTATGTTTTCGAAAAATAGATTATTAAAGATTAGGGTACAGAATAAAGTATTAAAGCCTTATTATAGATATTACAAATTCAAAGTTTTAAATAAAAACCAAAAAAAAAAAGGACGAGGAACATATTAAAATATTTAGTGAAAATGTAAATAATTTTATAATAAAGTTGCAAGAAGAAAAATAGTTTATAGGTAATTTTTAATTGACTTTTAACCTGGGAATAAATAAAAAAAATAAATAAAAAAGTACTACAAAATAGAAACCAGCAGACACATTATTTTCTAAAAATATTAGACTAACTATAAAAACAAAAAAAAACTTTTTTTGTTCGCAGTGGGGATTGAACCTGGACCCTAGAAAAAGTTTGAAAGCGTTCCTGCTTTTTATCAGTGTACGAGCAAGCAGCAAACGACGACAACATGAAAATGTAGAATGAAATGAAAATTGTTTCATTCTAATTAGAGCAGCAACATTTTGCGCTGAGACAGCAAACATCAGTGAGGGTGGGGGGGTTTTCAGGGGGCCATGGGGCACGACTGTCGACTGTCGACTGTCGACTAGAGATAGACGACAATTAGGCAACGGCTTCGCGAGAAGAAGGTGGAATGGATGGATGGATGGATGGATGGGTTTGGGGTTTGGCATGGGGTTCGGGGTTCGGGTTTGGGTTCGGGTTCGGGGTTTCGTTTCGGTATGGAGGGAAAGCGTGGGAAGATTGGGCCGTCAAATTAAATGAGTTGGCGCAGCTTTGCTGCTTGCTGAGTATTGCTGAAAGTAAAAGTGTTAAAAAGCTGCTCACTTGAAGGTAAATCTCTAGCTCAAGTAAGCGAATGCATGTGTGTGTGTGATTATGACACTTGTGTGCTCATTTCTGTCACGCCCCATTTTCGAGGCAAAAAGGCAAAAGGCGCTTTCAATGATTCGGCTTTCGTTGAAGTTGTGCTTTGCATTTGCCTCTCTGTTTTTTGTTGCCAGCGCTGCGCTTTGTTCATATAGCTCGACTTGAAATAGAGAGCATTTGAGACGTATTTAAAAAACAATTAGAGACGGAAAGGAAAAGGAGCTTGGCGATGGGGGGAGGGGGTTGAGAGGTTTCTGGTTACTGGCATTGCTTAATTTCAAAATTCCTCTGACGCCACCCCCACCACCATCAAAATAAAATTAATTTTTAGCCAAGCAGCCATTAAATGTATAAAAACAATTACGTTCTTGTTCCTATTGCTTTTCTTTGGGGGGTTTTTGTTTTTTAAAAACATGTGTTAATTGGTGAATTGCTGTTGCATATTTCAATTTCAACAGGACTAGAGCTTGATTAAATTGACTGCTTGAAATATGATACTTCTGGCTCAACAACTTAACGAGCAATTATTTTGGAAAGAGCTAACCAGAATTACAATGATATTATGGATACAAAAATAATTGGATGTTTTATGGGGCTGTTTGTGGCCAAAATCCAATCCTAGCACAATCAACATTACCTATAGAATATTTATAAAAAGTATAAAGTGGCTAAAGATCTGCATTGATTCTTTGATTGCTAAGGAGAGTGTTATATATGTAGAATATTTATTTTATTCCTTTCTTAATTCCTTTCATTGAAAGTGTTTCTCTGGGAAAAATTTTAAATTATAAAAATTATACATTTCATTTCATTTCCTAACAAATTCATAATCAACTGGGCGGTAGAGGACATTTACTTAATCAAGTGGGCTGAATATTATTGACAATCAAATTGATTTCATTCTCAATCTGGGCCAGATTATCCCTCAAGGATGTCACAAATTGTTTCCAAAGTTGATGGTGAGCGTTGCGCATATAAAATTGCAATTTTGAATGCAACTTTTGCTCAACAACGACAGCAGAAGCAAAAGCAAAAGCAAAAGCAGCCGGCCACAAAAAGAGTGAGCCGAGTAAAATTATACAAGTTTTTCGCCAGACAACCCACTGTTATATAGCATAGTTGTAGCATACTCCCCAAAGCCCAGTCCCAATTTGAAGACGAAAGAGCTCATCCCATCCCATCCCACTCACCTCTACCTCTCTATTCTCAAAACTTAATTAAAAACCCTCGCCTTGCTGCGTTCGAGATGTTTTGCCCCCGAAACTCGAAAAAGTGTTCACATAAAAATGCTAATAAATGCGTCGCGGTGCTCGGTGCTTTTGCCTGCTCTCCCAGGCTGAAAATTGGGGGAACCCCAGAGCTCGGAGCTTCAGAACTGCAGAGCTCTCAGATCTCCAGGTGGTTGGTTGGTTACCACTTGCATTTGCCACTTTCCCGTTCCCGTTCCTGTTCCTGTTCCTATTCCTGTTTCTGTTGCCACTTTTGCAAGGTGCCACTTTCCAATTGCAATCCTTGGCCATGACAGTGTCAACCGAAATGGAAGTGCCTCCTCGGGGTTTTCGGTTTTCGGTTTCTGGGTGGTTTTGGTTTTTTGGTCGGACCTCTAAAAGCCTAAACTCAAGGCAACTTTCCGGCTTGGTTCGATGCCTTGCAATTTGGCCGATTGTGCACGTAACATGAAATCAAGTAAAATACACGAATTACATTAGCCCTTTGCGTGCCATGCGCCATTTGTTGCAAACGTGACAGTCCAAGTCGAAGGATTCGCTCCAAACTCCTGCTCTGCTCTGCTCCTTCTTCAGACACCCCATTCTCATTACCGGTCATATTTTACGCTCCCAGTGGCTATAACCAAAAATGTAGAGCATTTCGTGCTGGTACTGCGTACTGCGTCCATCGGGAGGCCGATAAAAGATCAAGCTAGTTTGGGACCCTTTCGACAGCTGGAGACAATCTTGACAAAAAAAAAGGCACAAATACTCGAAAATGTGGGCCTTCGGCCGTGACTTCTTGGATTATGATTTAAATAGGAATTTATGATTCTCAAGAGCAAAGAGATATTTAAAGCTCACTTCCTTAGCGAGAAACTGGGTGCATGTCATAACGCCCACTCAAATAGTGTCATCGTGCCCGCCGGCGTTATGACACTGGGCGTTACTACTACTGCAAAGTAAAGAACATTCTTAAGGAAAGAATATTTGGCATAGAAATATTTCGTTGGTTCGTACTTAAATTTCGTCCCTATACCATTGCTCTATTATAAATTCGAATAAACTCTACGCAACCCTAATTCAAAATGACAAATGTTTCTGTTGTCACACAAATCGGTGAGAAAAGGCTTCATAAAATGCCATTTGTGTATCTGAGTGTATATTAAGTTATTAATATTTAAATTAGCTGGATTATTTACATGAGTAAATAACAGTAGGTGTAATCTACATTTTCACCATATGATCTGCGTGTGTACTAAAGGGTCAATACAACGCATCGAAGTAATGATACTCTTGTCCCAAAAATTATATATACCTAATTATCGGGAATGTATATTTTTTAAAGGTTTAAAACTATACTTTAGTATTGGTTCCATACTGTATATACATACATGCAAACTTAAATTCATTAAGTTGGTATTACATTGCCCATTAGCAGTTTTAAATACTAAGCTCAGCCCTTTGAAAGTACAATGGTAATACGGAGCTTTCCCCCATTTTCCCGCTGATCATTTGTCAGCCGCATTAAAATGCTTAGCTTCAGCAGCTCTCTGGTCCGTAGGTTCGTAGTTCGTAGTCCGTAGTCGGAAGTCGGTAGTTTGCAGTCCGTCTGTCTGATGTGGCCATAAATTGTTCTTTTGCATGCCCCAGTGGCGGATAATGCAGCGCAGAAAATATTAATTAAAAATACAACGCGTGTTGTGAAAGTAGGTGAATAATGTGGGTGTGCAAATTAGTGCAGAAGAAAGCATTTGGCAGGGGTAAATGGGAATGTGAGTATGTTGAGGGGCTGGATACGGAGGACCACGAGGAGCTAATGTAAAACGGTAATGGTAAAAATGGGTAGCGGGTAAAGTTGCCAGACAATAAGTAACCCCAACTAGGAGCAAAAACTCTTGAAATTAATTAATATACATTGTTAAATGTATTTAATTAAAGCCCCAGAAAGAAAACAAAATGTGTGTGTGGGGGAAAGCCACTAAAAGCCGTTCCAAGTGCAGATGAAGTTTCAAAGCAACTACAAAAACACACAGGCAAACAATCTTCACCACCACACAACCTTTGTCTTCTAAACAAAACGCCATAAAGTTGATAAATGCGCATATGAACTTTTGAAAGTAACCTACTTTAACTGCCCCTTTCTTTAAAAGGAGCCAGTATATCGTGGTTCCAACCAATGGGGGTTATATACCATATACGATGGCACATTCTGATTTGTAATATAACTTTGAAAACTTTATATTTTCAGATAGGAATCAAAATAATAGTCAATAATTATAGTTTTACGACATGAAAACACGTAATTTCAACTCGCTGTAGTTAAATAAATCATATAATATGCAAATTACACTGACCGGCAATATTCGACCCTTGAATAAATCAGGTCTATGCGGTCTGTCGAAATCCAAAAATTATTTAATCATTTTTAAATTTAAGATGACACTGTAAGGGTTTCAAATTGGACCCACGAAGCAGTTTTCTATTTTTCAAAGAGCATTTTTAAATCCAAATTTTATTTCCACCACTTGCTCGTGTATCCTTCGCATAAGATTTATTTATTATCATTACAATATTTCATCGATATGTCAACAAAGTTTTGGCTTCAATGCTGCTTATGCAGCTATCATTTGGAGGATGGAGGAGCAATTGCCACAAATAAATCAATGTTATTAAATGCTGTTAACGTACACTGCTTATTTATACTGTTTGAGTTTTTGTCCTGGTAGCCAGTTAAACCTTTTAAACATTACTATATGTTTGGGATTGGGTGGGCATCTGCACCAGAAACAATGCAAATATATATGGATTTCCGCACACAAAGGTGTTTTCGGGTCAACTTTCATTTGTCAATGCTTTTTTTTAATGCGTTTATTATGATTTAAAATGATTCTTTTTTACAACTACAGACTGCCAGCTATTTTTTTCCATTTTTTTTTTTTGAAAATCAAACCGATTTTGTTTGTTCTCTTATTTTAAAGTTGCTTTGTTACTTTAAAAGTCAATGGCTGTGATATTGGCCTATTATTGCTTTTAATTTGTCATAAGTTAAAAACAACGAGGGTAATTAGGTCTTGTTATTTGTAAATTGATTCTGTGCTCTAAAAAATTACTTATATTCACCGTACTTTTTCATTTCACACTTGTATTCATGGCATCTTCTTACCTGCAAAGAAACAAATAAAACCATTTGGTTAATAATAATATAACACATTTAATTTTGTTTAAGTCTGTGTTTCTTGCAGCGAAAGGGTATATAAATATCGTGGCGCTTTTCAGTGTTGCATACACTCATGTGTGGCTAATTGTTTGATTTGCTGACACTTTTCCCACGGCCAGAAATTTAATTATGAAATTAAGTTAATGTAAGTCCACTCAACGGAATCGGAAACAAAAGGCAACACAAGCAGGCAAATGTTAAATATCGATTTAAAGCACCATGCCAACAACGAAATGCACTTAAAAATATAATTTGTGCACGAACATGCATCAGAAAAGTGGTTTATTTTGTTGTAGGTTTAATATTTTTAATTAAATATATACCAACTTTTTTGTATAATCATTCAAGTACTTAGAATTGTATACAACAGTTGCCAAAAATATTCAAATCTAAAAATAACCGTTTTCTTAAAGGGCATATGACACTGACTGGATTTATTAAAAAAATACTCTTAACAAGTATATTTTGAATCCATATATTAATTTATAACAGCTCAAGCTTTGGATAATTTTTGTCTAGGTTGGCATGACCTTTTAAAATAAACACAGAGTCATAACAAGCTCTTTTTGAAAAAATCCCCCATTTTGAACATAATTGCAACGAAAACAAAGTGCCAACTTCAAGGGTGTTTTAATATAAACCTCTGCACGCCAAATTCAACTGGCTTGCTCGTTAATTTCCAACATGACCATTGTGGGGTCACCAAACACGTGACCCGTCTTTTTGTCTCCACGCATTCAGCCAGATAACCACGAAAGCCAGATAACCACCACTCCCACAAATGGGATTGGAGCCACGACCCTCGAAAGGAAGCGCGAGGACCTGGGCTCCTGACCCAGCAGCAGTTAGTAATGGTTTATGCAGAGACGACGCCTGCCAAAAAAAAAAATACAAAAATATTTATACATTCGTGTGTATGGGGTATGGTATATCCCATACGTGGAGTGGTGGCGAAAACTTTTTGGCCCAGGCCAAACGTATTCACACTCGCACGAGGAGGTAGGTATCGCCATCGAGTGGCCATAAATAAGACACTAATGCAACTTAAATAAGACAATAATATGGGAAATCTACCGGGAACTGGCGCCAATGATATATTTCGAATAAGTAGAGTGCAAAAAAAAAAAAACAAAAATACAAAAGAAAAGCCGACGAAGAAGCAATAATTTATTTAATTTGGTCTTAGTTCTTCACCTTGCTTTTATTTCCCTGTTCTTTCCAATTTCACCTTGGGCTGCTCTGCATGTCCAGAGGATGGATACTCCTCCCCACCACCGCCACCACCACCACCACTGGCATCAATTGCCAAATCCTTCTGTCGACAGTTGCTCCCCTACAACGCCCAAGGACCCTCCTTTTTTCACTCAATCTGCCAGCCTGCGATGTCTAGCTGGCAGGATGAATAGATGGATGAATGGATGGATGGTTGGTTGGTTGGTGGGTTGAATGGATGGATGGATGGATGGATGGATGGATGGATAGATGGATGGATGGATGGGATGGCTTGCATACACTCATCTCTTACTTAAAACACCCAACAACAATCCAAGTAAATCTGTTGTCTTAACACATAATAAATCAGCCACATTTTGAATGGCCATTTCAGCATTATGGGCATTGACTTTGACTTTGACAGTGGCCAAAATGGGATGGCGAATGGGAATGGGAATGGGTCCAGGCCACTTCCCCATGCCAAATTAAATATGCCGCACTTCAGCTGTCACTCATCCGATGCCTCAATCAATCAATCAAAGCCAACAGCTGCCGTTTTAGCTGATTCGTAGACTCAAGTTTAGGTTCTTTTGCTTTTGATGGGCGGCTGACTCCGCTTCTTCCTCGTCCTCCTTGGCTAATTAAATACGCTCATAAATTCAAAAGCCTTGTCGTCGTCGTCTAGCGCCTAGTTGGATATACAGCCGCGGTCAAAATAATAATAGCTTATGATCTTTTTAAAAGGAAATATAAAAAAAGTATAGAGTTTATATATGCGTAAAGTAAAGACCAATTTCCAATGGAAAATTCGATCAAGCCTGAGAACTTTTTGATGTCAGTTTTAATATGTAAACCTACAAATTTAACTACAACATTCCCCCCAGCAAAAAATGTTTACTTAAATGATAACTTAGTGACATTGAGAAATTTGAACTAAATAGGACAAAGATTTTACAAGTTAAGATGATATGTAAGTAGGATGACATTTAAACACAATGGAAAGTACAGAACAACGATAATTTACATTTTATTACATTTTTATATACCATATATAAGGAAGTGAATTTTTAAGGATTCTAAACACTCCATCAACTTTTTCTACTACCATAACTTGTATATGGTAAGCTACCATATAGATTGTCTCAAGGGTATGCTTTTAAAGCCTTTGAAATTACCCAGCTACTATTATTTTGACCGCAACTGTATTTATCATTGTGTCATTGAAGCCACAGAAATGTCAGAGAGTTGTGTGCTTCAGTTTCAGTTTCAGTTCAGTTTCTGTTTCTGTTTTTGTTTTCGACTGAAAAAGCGGCGCAAAGCGAAACTTCCAGGGCCATAGGTTGGAGGTTCGAGTTTCAAGATTCACAACGATTCACTTGGGGTTGTCAGTTTATGCTTGTTTGCTTGTTTGTTCGTTGGTTGCCTCACTCAATGCGACAACAACAACAACAACAACAACAACAACAACAATGCATCTTAAGACCGCTTTTACCTTGGCCCATTCCCATTCCCACTCCGCATTTCCACTTTTCTCCGCCATCCAGAAGACCCCCAACCTTTGTGCCTATGAATGCAGCTTATTTCGAAGAGGACTGCCGACTCGGCTGAGTTGAAAACCCCTTTGAGCTTGAAATCAAGTGTTCTGTTGTTGTTAATGTCGCTGCTGCTCAGACGTTGCGCGGATTATTGATTGATTGCACAGCCTTGAAAGGATACAAAAGATTGCCCTTTCTCCCACCAAAAGTCCTGGGTGCCAACTGAAAATATTGATCAAATTGAAAGAAATTGATAATGGAGAATGGAGAAAGCAAAAGCCCTCAATTGCACTTTACTCTGAACGAGGAGAGAATCAGCAGGATGAGCTGCACAGCTAAAAATAAATAATCGAACATATATTATATATTTTTCTCTTCTGAAAATTATCTCCATTTTCTTTCACATCAAAAACTCTTCATGTATTTTCCATGTGTTATAGGATTAAAAGATTCTACTCTAATATTATATTTATAACACCTATAGCGTTAAGGAAATGATAAAAAAAATCGTTCAGGCTAAAAAAATAAATATTTACATTACAGTATTTAAGTATTTTTGACTTTTTTTTACATTTTCATTTATATAATATCAAATTTAAAATCTCGACATCACATCATATTCATTTTTTCCCGTGCGGCCATAAAAAAGTGTGCACTCTGTTAATTTTACAATGCGAGATTATCGGGGGGCTGAGAAGCAGGAAGCCAAATTGATTTTGATTGACCTCGCGCCGCATGTCCGCCACTTTTCGCCAATATATGTGTGCCAAACTTTTCTGCCCTCTTTTATGGGATGATGACAACTTGAAGAAGCCGCTCCCAACTTTTTAAATCGAACTATCTATCGACTATACTTTGAACAAGAGTGCTCTAAACGCTCCCTTGGCTCGCTTTAAAGCCATTTCCCATCCCTATTCCGTTCCCCCTACCCCATCATATTACCGCAATTTAATATTTTGCAACAACTCTAACAAAAGTTTTCAAGCAGTAGCAGCCACAGCCGCAAATTCGTATTAATCCAACTGTGGGTTGGTTTTGCAGAGCAGAGAGTCGTCTGCTAGAGACGAGGAGAAGACACTGGGAATCCTAGAATCCGAGAATCCAAGGGAAGATTGACAGGGCCGCCAGGGAGAAGAGAAATTGTGGTGGTCAGAGTGCAAAGTGTCTCACAAGTCCACTTGACACTAATAACAGATTTTGCGGTCGCTCGAAAAGTTGAGTAAGCACTACAGCCACTACAATTGCCGTTCGTTTTTATACCCGTTACTCGTAGAGTAAAGGGGTATACTAGATTCGTCAGAAAGTATGTAACAGGTAGAAGCGTTTCCGACCCCATAAAGTATATCTATTCTTGATCAGGATCACTAGCCGAGTTGATCTAGCCATGTCCGTCTGTCCGTATGAACACTCAGATCTCGGACAATATAACAGCTAGAATGGGATTTGGCATGCAGATTCTTGGGATTCCTGCGCAGCGCAAGCAGGGTGCCACGCCCACTCTAAGGCGCACAAACGACCCTAACACTAAAACCCGACCAACGCCCACATTTCGTAATATTTTGTTAAAATTTAAATGAGAGTTTGTAAGTTAGGTGGCGCTAGCAACAACACTCTCTTTAGCTGAGTAATGGGTATCTATCAGTCGAGGCCATCAACTATAGCCTTTTTTCTTGTTTCTTCTCTTTTCCCCCAACTACCTTATATACACGAATTTTGATCAAAACCAAACGATTTATACTACGGCAGCCTTTGGAATAATAGTCTTAAATTTGCATAAATTCTTGACTTTCAAAGGTAATTGTTTCGCACCTTTTACAGCCAATAGAAAGATTATTTGGGCACTAATATAGCAAAATCCCTTCTTGGTACGCACTAACATATTATTATTTAATTTGGATTTATGGTTTTAGATTTTTATGTCCAACAGTATTTGCCTTACTTTGAGTTCGCAGAAGGTATCCCCCTTTATAGCTATTTATTTATATGCTCTGGTGAATTCGGGCTTGTTAAATCTAGCATTACATAAAGCTAACTTGCCATCCTTACCGCAAAATACAGCGTTAATTAATTCATTATATAATCGGCAAGTGACTCAGTAGTCGCTCCAAGCTGCGACTTTTGTAGGGGCTGTTTGGGTGGGCTGGTGGTGGGTGGGTTTGTAGGATGTGGGTTCCGTTCCAAATAAAAATGAAAACTTTTGGGCCTACGGCCTGGCGGTCATAACTTCAGCCTTTACGGCGCGCAACAACCCGCAGCGATGGCAGATAAAGAAAGGCAGATATTTACAAAGAGCAGAAAACATTTACCACCCAGCCAGTGGCCAGTAAGCAGTAACCTTGAAAGTTTCACAGGCCACATCGTTGGACGATATCGCATCGCATCTGGCGAGCAAATCTCGCTGGCTATTCGGAAATGTCCAAAAACTGTTTTGCAGCCCATTGCGTGGTGTGTCTAGGCGAAGGGCCCCGGGCCCTGTGCCAGTGTCCCTCATATATGGGATGCTCCTCCATCTTCAGGAGGAGCGCAGAGTGCCTATAGTTTTTTTTTTTTGTGGAGGCTTTAGTTGCTTGAAAGAATGGTTGTTGGAGGATGGTTGCCTCGGGCAGAAAACTGTTAAATTATTTTTTTATTGCCGGGCAAGGGCGAGGGCGAGTGCGCTCCTTTATTAAGGTGGCGGTGGATGGAGCCGCCTGTCTCTGCGATGAAAGTAAGCGTTAAGTACGAACAAAGTAAAAAGTATTGCCCGTGCGTGCCCAAAGTTTTCACCCCAACAGAACAGAGCAGAACAGAACAGAACGCTACAGAACGGTGGAGTACAGAAGAACGACTCTTGCTCAACCCAGTTAAAACAATTCAGCCATCAGCCGCAGCGTCAAACAAAGCACTTGAAGTGAAAATTGTGCTGGCTTTTGTCTCTTTGTCTTTACTTAACTTAACTTTGGTGTGCCTGCTGCTACTGCCGCTGCAGTTGCCCACTGCAGTTCTAAGACATGAAAGGGCGCTTTAGCTGGCTTTTCCCGACCACAAAATACCCCCTTCTCACTGCCCTTACTCAAGGATATTTGCCTGAAAGCAAGACTAAAATAACTAAAATAATTGAATTTGGATGTGTTGGGTTAACCAGGTGTACCCAGAAATATCTATTTTAATATTATTAGCATTGGATTGAAAGGCATCTTACAAGAATTTCTTGACAACTTAAATTGTTCTAATATTAGTCTATACGATTGCTTATATTCCCTGTATTTTAATTAGGTATTTATTATATTTGAGACAACATTTAGAATATACCACATAATAAGCCAGAAAAATGTATAATTGTTAAAATAATATAGAGTAAATCATCTATATGCTCCGATATCCCCATCTTTGTATTGCAATTTTTGCAGTTATCTACTATCTCAATCAAGATAATTGATCTTTCACTGTGAGTAGTAAGTTTTTGACAAAATGATTACTTAATTATCTGTGAGACCCGATGGCCCCCCTATATATTGGAATTTCGGCGTTTACCTTCCCGTTCCCACCCGGGCTAAGTGGTCTTTCGCTGTGATTAGTAAGTTTACGGAACTGTCCAGCATTTTCCCATGCACATTTTATAACCCAATTTGTAACCATTGTGCGGAGGAGAGGAAAGTAGAGTAGACTGACCGACCTCGCCCGCCTCGAGTCATATAAACTCGTGTGCTAAACAAATGTGACGGCTTCGACCGAAAAATACCAGAAATTGAGAGGTCATAAATAACTTATTTCCAAATTGCAGACGTGGTGGCGGTGGCGAACCCAAACTCGAACCCACATCAGCTGTCACTCAAAAATGACTAACACGCATTCCCCTCTGGCCGGAAGTTGTGCTCCGATGATGCCGAGAGTTTTGGACAGGACACGCTGAACTTTCGCTTTGGAAAGGGGGGAGAGCAGCAGGAAGCAGGAGCAGCAATATAAATGAGGATAAAAGTTTTCCTTTTGATTGATTCGAGTCATTTGAGTGCTCTGGACACATTTCGATTTCGTCGTACCACGGACCATGGACCATGGACCATGGAGTCGCTCTAATTAGTGTCTCCGATATATTCTCGATTTGCCATCGTCTCTGGCAGAATGTTGTTTCCAATAGTCTCAAAATTCGCATTCTTGGCCATCATCAATGGGAATGTGCGTAAATGAAAAATTCCTTTTACATTATGACCCGAAATGAAAGGCGCCCGGCGCCATTGAAAACATACATATCCCCTCAAATCCTCACCCCTGGACCGGACCGGACCGGACTGTTCCTTTTCGATTCGCTTAATGAATAGATAGCAAAATATACGAAAATACGAAAACAAAATGCAGGTCTCAAAACTTGTGTGAATTCTGGGATTGTGTAGGCGAAAATGGGTCGGAGGAGGAGGAGGCCGCAAAGCACCAGAGGTGTGGATGCCCGCAAAATCCATTAGGGTCAGGATCCAGGACGATCCAAAACTGATGAATTGCCATAAGTTGACAGTGAGTGGGCCGCAATCAGTTATCAATAATGTAGGAATATGCAAATATGCGGTATAGCACGATAATGCTATTTGTAGCTTTCTTTGCACAAGTACACTGGAAATAAACGAGACCTGATCGGTTAATGGCCACAATTATGTTCCAATTTAAATATGAAATTAATAAAAGCACTCTTAACTATTATAACCATTTTGTTTATAGTTGTTTTATATATATTTTGATTTACTTTAAAAAACACCCTTATATTGTTTGTAGTTTAAAATATTTTTTTCGTTTCTCAACAATTTCATAATATTTACTCAATACATTTTAAAAGAATTCCTTAAAACCATCTTTAAATTCCTTGACTCTCGGTGTGAAAAATTAATATTTTGTATTACAAAAAAAGAACATCCCCTGCAACTGCAACAATCGCTTGCAAATGTGGTGGGTGGAAAATACGAAAATAACATTTTATTTCAAGCCAAGAAACTCTAGCCCCAAACTTGTGGGCACTACCCCGTTTTTCGTGATTCGAAGGGAACACACATATGAGAATTGAATGCAAAATACGGAATTCAACAAAAATTTCAAGCCCCATTGGAAAACCAGTTAAATGGGGAAGCTAGTATCGAATATGGCGGAAACGAAATGAGACAAAAAGCAGGGAAAGGTTGAGAAAAAAAAAAAAACAATAATAACAAAGTCGGAAGCGCCATAGAGATAAAAAATATTTACGGAAAAAAAAAACTAAGCAAAGAGGCGAGAGAAGAAAATCATAAAAACGATATGAAATTTATGCGCATATTTCATTTCTTTTTGTTGAACGGTTGCTTCCTGCATCCACCCACCCACTATGGCACCACTTCAATGGTGGGTGGTGGGTGGTGGTTGTGCAGAAGAGGCGTCTTCCATCTGCCCCCCAAGTGATGGCCGTTTCTTGTAGAGTTTTATTCGATATTTTCTTTACATTTTCTTATGCTCGCTACGTTTTGTTTTCCTGCGGTTGTTATGACGATGCCATTCTATTTTTCTGTGCCACTCCACCACCCCAAACGTCCTATTCAACCAAACCACCCACCCACCCAACACCATCGTTCGGCGTCCAAGCCAAGGTGTAATGTAATGTAATTTAATTCATTCTTTATACCCCTTACTCTTTGTATAAAATGGTATGTTGTATTCATGCACACGTTCCGTTTCCGTCCCTATAAGGTAGGTATGTGTACGTAGACGATATAGCTTAGCTCTCGGGGACTAGAATAAGTAGAATATTTATACTTAACTTGTTGACTCTTATAATTCACAGGCTCTGCTGAAAACCTACATTTAAAAGTTTGTCAAGAAAGTATACTCCTTGATATCTTTGTTCAAATGGAATTATTAAACTATATACTTTCTTTATCTCAGTGTATGTTTCATTATATCCCAATGGTGGTCTCAGTTCTTGTGGCCAAGACAATTAAAAATGTGTCACCCTGGCAAATAAGATTATCTTGTTTGATTTTTTTTAAAAGAATGTTCTAAAATGTTATGATAGATAAATACGATTATTGATGGCTGGCTTTAATCCTCGTTCTTTTCTTTCAAGGTGGACTCTTTTCGAGCATGCATTAATATGGCCATCTCTTTACATGACTCCACTCAAATTTCCTGTCCAATCTGACCGTCCATATTGCTCCGTCCTTGC
Source organism: Drosophila subpulchrella (assembly GCF_014743375.2). Classification (NCBI taxonomy): domain Eukaryota; kingdom Metazoa; phylum Arthropoda; class Insecta; order Diptera; family Drosophilidae; genus Drosophila; species Drosophila subpulchrella. The sequence goes on along the minus strand of NC_050613.1, from coordinate 28,174,337 downwards.
TCCTTGCTCCTGCTCCAGTCAGTATATTGATTCGGGCTACAGTGGTGATATGTTTGGTCGCAGCAGAGCATCCCCAGCGACCTTTTCTTATTCTCGCAAAACCCATCTCACCCCAGCAGTCCGACGAGACGAGTTGGCCGGAAATCTTGGCAGTCTGCGCCTGTCGTAAAATGTTTGCCATGATGCGAGCTATCTGTGCAACCGATATTGGATGCAGTCACGCCTCTCGGGCACACAACCACTTTCCAAGGGCCACCCCTTCATCCACACACAGAACCTTTGCTCTTGTACACAGAAAAAAAACCACTAATATTTGTAGGTAACACAATATGTACAAATGTACAAATAGTCCAACCAAATTAAACATACGAAAAAGAAAAGACTTTGGTGTACAAATTAAAACTTTTGAATGTTAAGTAGTGGTAATCATCTCACAAAAGATATTACACAAATTATTCTTCCCTTCCAAGACACCTAAAAAGATTGCCCTAATTGCATTCAAGTAAATGGCGATTTCTTTTATAAATTAAAAAGTATTTACTCCTAAAATCTATGATAGCAAATCTGAATACTGCAAATTTGTATAACCTTTCTAATCATTCGAAAATTTCTTCTTTCTACTACAGGTAGTAATTTATTCTGATCGGTGTAATTATTTACAAACCTGCAGATGAAGATATTTCTATGAGCCCACAGATATTAGTTTACAATTACAATTTTACTAAGATATCCTAGATTAACAATGAACAATTGGTATTGTTTTGCTATTCCTTTACGTATTTAAGTTCTAATCATATTCGTCTATCAAGAGGGTTTTTAAAGTACTTTTCGAGAGCCATGTTGAAATTGTGGCTCCCTAGTTATAAGTGCTGACAGAGGGGGGGTTGAGAGTCAATTATATTGTACTTGTTTCAATTGTAGCAACATGAAAACGAAATATTCCCAACTCAGATCGTTTCACAGATTCGAAATCGGAATTGTAATGTTGATTTCCCCGAATTTCCAGCGCCCAAAAGCCGTTAATCGGAACGGAAAGCGGCGAAACGAACCCGGGGCACTTGGCAGATGGCACATGGTATAGATTACATTTGACCTGCGTTACAGTAACGTCCGATTGTTCCCGCAAAACCAGACTCTCGACTCTCAACTCTCACACATGATTGACGTAACTATATTTGGCGGCTGTGATGTGGAGCAAAACAGCAGAGGGCGAACGGCTAACAACAGCGATAAACACGTGTTGGGCCCGTTGTGTCATTGTTTATGCACCGGACTCAAAATCGGGGGGTTTTTCATTGTTTTTGGGTTCGATTCGTGCAACAATAAATCCCAAAAAAAAAAAAGCGGAAAAACACGCACACTTAACGAGCCTCATCGGGTAAGGGACAATTATCGGCTGCGCTGAGAGAAACGATCAGCAACTACGAAGTAGTTCAAATGTCACTATTGAATTTCTACCTTACTTTTTGGATTACTAAACATCTTTTTTTTTGTAACTCACAATATTTTCCGCCTTTTATAGACCATCAAGTCCTAAAAAAATATTAAGGACTCACTAACTTGATTTTTTTACTTTCAGATATTTTCTTTGTGTGTTTATTAACGCATGGGCGTGAGAAGATTTGAGCTCTGGGTGTAAAATTATTTTCAAATAAACAGAAAGACCAAACCAAATTCACTGGCCTATTAAAAATAATGACTTTAGCTTGGTTAGCTTTAAAAAAAACACATGTTCAGCTGTGTTTTCTTTTAGAAAAATGAACCAACTAATGGACTAAAATCGATTTACTTATGAACATAATATCTACTATGTCCTCAAAAATGATATTTCTTAAGGCGGATTCGAAGCTTTTGTACTAGATCTAAACATTTAACTAATTCAAGATTTCTCCTCCCGGCGGTTACTGATTTTTTTTAAATGCAAATTTACCTTATCGCTTCGGAACATTAGTTTAATAATATTATAGAAAGACTTTATCCGGTCGGACGTGATATACCCCACGAACACCAGGCACCATTACGGCGTAATCATCTATAGCCGGCTGTTGGTACTGATTTTTTTAGAATAATTGATGGAAAGAGGGGGCGGTCAATCAAATCCGAGTGCATGCAGCTGGTGCCGTTGAATCACCGAATGGCGTTCATTAGTCATTTCAATTATTAAATCATGATTTTTTCTTTTTTCTGCCCCGAACAGGTGAAGGTCAACCAAATGGGGTTGTCGGAGTCAGAGCAAACCGTTCTTGTAAGTATGATTACGCCAGCTTACCTGAAATTGAAGAAAAGAAGTAACATATTAAGTACAAATAGCAAACCATACATACATATATCTAGTTTTCCCACTCCCCAACTAAAGCGTTATTCTCTTTTCCAATAACGCCATATTGTATCATAATGAAAAGGGGGTTAATTGGAAATAATTTAATCTAAAAGCTGCTGCCTGCTCTATAACTTTTGAATTCCTTTTTTATTGGATATTTAATCGAGGAGAGACAAGCGTCCAAGAGGAGGCCATTGCATGTTCCACCATATGTAGGTCATCTATGATGGCTGAAAGTCGAAAAGTTTACGCGGAGTCGACGGTCGGTCATGCCACAACATTTTGAAGTCTTTGGAATCCGTCAGTCAGTTAGTCAGTCAGTCATTCAGTCAGTCAGTCTGGCACACACGGGTTAAGGCTTTCTGCTCTTAACGACGCCAAAAGTGTGGGCCTTCAACGGGTTAGCCTCTGCTGGCCCCATCACTTTCTGCCGTTTTTGATTGACTTCACCAAGTCGACGAGTGTTATGGGCTGTTGTAGTCTATCTGCAGGAAAGGCAGGTTCGTTCGCGTTCTATCGCCACCCGTGACCTTTATCATAACTGTCAATTATGCAATAAAAAATGTGCTGAATTAATAAAGGCAACGGTATAAGCGGAAAAAATGAAAAGCACAAAGCTACTGTGGCACAGGATTAAACTCTTTTATTTACAACGTAACGTGCCAATTAAAAAGAGTTGCAAACAAACTTATTTTTATGTTTTACTTATGTTGCACATGTTGCACATCTTTAAAAAGTCAAATTTTATTCGATGTGTGGGTGAAAATTTACATAAAATATTCACTAGCTTAAGTTATGATGACACACTTGACTAATATTATTCAATCGCCATTAAAAATGTGTTTGCACTTTAAATTGTTTTGACTTTTTAATAAATACAACTAGTATTGAATGTAAAGTTAGAGTTAGTTTTAATCTTGAAATAAATACGAAACATTTTACGACAACATAGGCAGAAGCTGGCCAATTTCTTTTTGGCTACGAAATACGCCCCTCTGTCTGCAACCTTTTTTGCACGAAATTTCAGGGACAAATATTTAATGTTACCAGTTTTATTAATTATATCTTGCTAAATTGGCACTTCCACCACACTGGTGTTCAGTGGTGCTGGGGTAAGCTCGAACATCTGCCGGTTCTCATGTTGCCATTCGGTGTATTCGGTGGGTTATTCGGTTGCTCCCCCGGTAAATTGATGAGCTCAGCGTGGCAAACATCAACGGACACTCTCACATAGCGCTAGCATACGCCCACATAATTAACACTTTGGTTCAATGTGGGTAAATATTTAGCATGCGTCTATAAAGCGGACTGTGCACTGTGGTCCTGCTTCGACTCATACATGCTCCTATGCTCCTCATACCGTACCATAATACGTCCATACCAGGGCCAAATAAATTTATTCATGCTATACCTAATAGAGCAACTTGACTGCTGCCACCAAGGTGTGGGGGGGAAATCACAAAGGAGCCGAAAACAAATGGCGTTAGGGAAAGGAAAGGAAAGGAAAGGAAAGTAACACCGAACACCGAACACCGCCCACGTTGGCTTTTTTCTCGGCCAAGGGGAGGGGTGGAGAATGGGCGTGGCAGAACGCCTCCGCCTTTGACCGGGATAATCAAAGCTTCGGATTCGGATCCGTTGTCGGATTGCCCCCTGGCCCAGTCTAGCCAGCCACACACGTGCTTCTCACTTTGTGGGTTAAGGGACTTGGGTTGACTTAAATTACCCAACGCACTCAACAAAAAAAAAAGGAAAAGATACAAAAAAGCTATTAACATAGGTAAAAGTTTCTAGTGTATTGAGCTACCTTAACTCGCCACTTGAATAAATAAAAGTTTTAGTAAAAGAAACATTAGATACCTTTAAATAGAAAGGGTATAGGTAGTTTTAAAAAAACTCTTTTCTAAATGTTCAACTACCTGAGTTTTTTTTTAAATAAGAAAATAGGAAAATAACTGGCCGATTACCCTGGCAGCTATTTTCTTGCTCTGAAAATGGCTTTCGCTGATTTAAGCCAAGATTGCAGTGCACGTGACACTCACTATGCCGATGAGCTGCAGAAATGATGTCGAATCTCGACGGGGGCAATTGCTTGTGGGTCGAAAAAAAGCACTTTGTTGCCGCCCACTGTCTATTTGCCACGCCCACTCAATGTCGCTCTGCCTCCGAGGCAGCCATTGAAATTTGAATCTTACCAAAGATGCATTTTCACAAAATAAAAAGCGCACTTTTGATGTTGCATCAATAAAAGTAGAATGTGAAATCAAGGATAAATGTAGATATCATCATACAATCAGCCTGATCAAAAGATATAGGCCCACTAGAATATTAAAATAGATAGACTTCGTATAGTTTTAAGTTCTTCTAAATCAAACTAGTTTTAATGGCAATAGATAGTATAAATTCTCATAAAAAAGGTTATATAACGCGAATTCTTTAGAACTCGAATTTTTTGGTGCCATGGCAGTTCGATAGTGATTGACTTTGACATAAAAGATCGTCATTTCTTTATGACTCAATATCAATTAAAACAAATTCCAAACTTTAGTGGAAACTTTTCTTTTGACTTCAGAAAACACACAAAGAGAACATTTTTAAAAACCCCTTTTCAAAGAGCTACACTTTTCGACTTAGGTAGAGTTATTGGTTGTGTGCTAACTGTCAATTATCATAACTATTTGCGACGTCCGAGGCAGTTTGGAATTAGGAAAAGCTTTTAGCTAGCCAATGTACAAAACATAAAAGAAAAACGAGACTGCTGCCAGTTTGTCTGAATATTCGAATGGTTCTGGGTTCTGAGTTCTGAGTTCCGAGTTCTGGGCTCTGAGTTCTGAGTTCCAAGTTCCGTGTTATGTGTGTGAACCAAACTTTATTGCCTTTGAAATGGGGTGCTAATTGTATCGGCCTTTCCTAGTCCATCCGTCCATCCGTCCATCCATCCGCTCCCATTCGAGCGTGCATCGGTTATTGGTATCGGTATCAGTATGAGGTATCAGTTTCAGTTTCTGCTTTTGATCCGCTCACCTCCTCTTTTATTTATGTTTATCGCAATTAATTAATCTGTCTAATGGCATGGCATAGTGTGTTGTTGGATAACGACTGCGACCAGCTTTAACCCAGTTTATTGTACAACCCAGACTGACTGACTGCCAGACTGCCAGACTGACTGACTCACATCCATCTCTCAATTCATCCGACCCTGCAAAAGGAACGTCCGTCTGTTGTGTCTGCTCTGTCTGATGTGTCGGACGTGCGCTTGTCTAAATGCATTTATAATGCCAATCAATCAAACGCAATTATAAACCCTATTGGCACGATGTCTGCCCATGCAATTGCCTCCTTAAAATGCGGGGGAAAATCCAAAGGAGGAACGCGGGTCTCTAAAAAGGCAAGTAATGGCATGTAATAGTCTACACGGTCCCTGACTTGCAGTTCAATTTGGCCCGCTAAATGGCTGGCGCTTGTAATCGCTGTGGTTTGACTAAAAAATGATGCGGGAGTGCAAAAAAAACCACTGAGAATGCACTGAGAAAAAAAAAAAAATATCTATTCAGTTCAAAGTCAATTGAAATATTTTTGCTTGGATTAAATCCATTTAGTTCATACTTATTTATTTTAGGTTTGTGTATATTTAAATAAACAAATAAAGTTAGTAAAATAATTTTAAACTTTGATTTTAAAAATGTGTTTCCCTTTAATTAACAAAAAAGGTCATGGTAATTAAATTTGTTCTACCTTTTTTTAATATTTTCAAAATAAATCCTGCAATTCAATATGTTTTCTGCTCGCTTATTATTTTTAAAGATTATTATGGTTACTGTTTCTGTTTACCAGTGCAGCAAAATATTTGACAATTTTAGCTTTAAGTATCATAATCGAAATGTTGGCTTCTTCCGGTTAAAGAACCCATGAGTAACAGGTATCACATATTCGACAGGTCACCTCTATGAATTTTTCCTTTTTATTTTCCCTGCGCCCACACTATTTTGCCTCCACAAAGGGTCGTAGGTCGTAATACCTTTAGTGGATGTGATTACCTTGAGCATTGCATTCATGTTTATTGTTCTTGTGCTAACACTGACCCAGTTCCTGATACAAAACAAAGCTAAACGTGACCAAGCAGCAGATTTTTATTTGCCTCTATCATACTTTTCTAATGCCTTTTTTTGCAGCTGGCTTGTGTCACATGCGTAAAGAACCAACCGAAAGTGCAAGCCATAAGCATTTTCTAATTTGTAATAAATCAACATTTTCAGAACTCTGTCCTTGGGAGGAGCAATATTTTATTTCTATTAAAAGAACGGGGAAAAAAATGAAAAGGGGTTGTAATTAAAAGCCCTGACGTGTGTGTGCTTTTCCGGTTATTATAAAAATTATAATAGCCTAAAAATCAACATGGTCCCTCCTCCTTTACCCCGAACCCTCCATCCTGCGACCCCCAAACGGCCCATATACCATTTTACTACCGCAAGACCACCCACTATGGGTTGTTGTAGCCCCTTCTCCTCCAAGAGGACATTGCGTATGAAGTCCTTTTATGACATGTTTGCCATTTATCTGTTTGTTTGTAAGCTTTGCCGTCTGTGTCTTGCTTTTTCGTCTGTTTTTTCGTTTTTCCCTTCTCTGTCGCATTTATTCTCGCTGTTTTAGCTCCATTCAGCCCAAATACTGGCCCCAAAAAATTTGCATAATAAATAAATGTTGGAGAAAGGAGAATGAGAAAGAGTGAGTGCAAAAAGAAAGGAAGAAAATATGACTTTTAGCCGAAACCCTTAATCAAAAGTTTAAACAATATAAAATTTTTAAAAAATATGATGGAATAATAAAAGGGCCAGCAGAGACCGAGTTACCCCGCAGCAGATATCCTAATAATGAAGTCCAGGACTTTGTCCAGAGTCCTGCAATCTCATGGTTGCGCTGCCATTTGGAAAGCATAATTCCTCCCGCATTTCGCATTTCACATTTTTTGCCCACACTTTTTTTTCCCCTGGCTTGCACTTGGCAAATGCAAAGAGCCAAATCGGAAATCTGGCCCAGTGGGCCAATATATATATAAGAGTGGGAATGTATATATACAAGACTCCATCTTTCTGACCTCTGCTCGCATCAAAGTTGTTTAAGGTATTCCACTAAATCTTGCCTTAATGGCTAATTTAAAATATGGCAAGACCTTGAATTAGAAAAAACACCAAGCATGTCCTTCATCATTCTGAAAGTTTCAAAGTATTTTTATTTATGCCTCCACAAGGGCTCGAAAGTGTTTTAACCAAGAAAAATGGTGGTATATCTTGCACCACCGACGATTATTTATCATATTTCATTATTTCTATTAATAATTAGGGTATAAGTTATACAAAAAGTTAAAATACCAAATATATTTCGTTTAAGGCCCCAGAGTTACCAGCATGAATACGATTTCGCATAATCACCTCTAGGGCCAAAAATGTGTGGGCAAATGGCATGCCAAACTATTTAAAAACTCCCAAAAAATAGGCTTATGCCTCCGGACAACACAGGTGACAAGGCAGAAATTCACGCATGCGAGCAGGAAGAATTCAACCAGAAGTGAGAAGGACATAAAAGAAGACGAACCGTCCCTAAAGCCAAGACAATAAGAAACTTTTCGATTTTGTCAACCACTTACATTATAAATAGCTCAATGATTTTCGATGTCAGACAAAAATTCAGCTTTAGCTTCGGTTGGTTTAATGGATTTAAAAATCGTATCTCGAAATTGCCTCGAAAGAACGCAAGTGTGTTAATCATCATGCAGCATATTTTGGAGAACATTAAAAGCGTTTTAAAGGAGGCCAGGCCAGAAATGCTAATAGCAAACCTCGTAAATCTCGGCTTTCTGTCCCATCCTCTCTCCACCGACTGAGGATGGCCAATAAAGGGCCAGATAGTCGGTCCCAAGAGCGAGTCCATGGGTTGTGGCAATGTATCCTGTGCCTGTAGTCCTCCTCCTCCTGCTCCTGCTCCTCCTGAGAACCCTTTTTATCGGATGGCTTTTGTCACAGCTTACCCGCTCGGGAGTGGTCAGCTACAGTCGTCGTTGGGTGGAATGATATCCCTAGCCCCATAACCTCACACCCATATATATTGTAGAGCCCAAAAAGGCTGACAAAGTGGCTTATTCATTTGCTAGGATTTCGATTAAGTGTGCAACAGCTCTGATTTGATCCCCATGATTTGAAAATTATTTAAGCAAACGCTGCATATGGCCAATATTGGAATTTAATCCGACCATGTCGGTTCCGCCCCACCCCCACTGTTAAGACACAGCATATGGACAGCTTGTCGTTATCGTTACGGCCCACTTTTGGCCTCCAACTGTGAAATCTGCTGGATCTGTGCCCCAAGGCACACCTTCCAGTGTCCAATGTCCAATGTCCAATGTCCAGTGTCCCATGTCCACAAAACGGACGGAAACAGTGACAGCCGTGATGTATGATGTTTGTAATATTTCGTGTCACATTAAGAAACAGGTGCGTCTAAATATTTAGCTCGGGTGTGACAAGCGGTCACTTGGTCGATGGCCTGATGGAGATGGATTCATTCGGTGAAGTAATGGTCAGGCCGACC